>NW_004524580.1:8730634-8735109 GCF_000260255.1 Octodon degus
TAAACTCGAAACCTTTATATTTAAGTGGATGCCATTTGAAGATATACTCCTAAGTGAAATAAGCCAGTCACACATGCCTGAATATCACATAGTCTCCCCAGTAAAAGAACTCAAAAGAAGAAATAAAAATAGAAATATATAAACAAATAAAAGGAAAATGAGAACTTGAGGATTAGACAATGAAGAGAGGAGAAGGAGAAAAACTAGGAAACATGACAGGGGCAAAGCCATACATTTATATGCACAAGATGGTTAAGGCAATGATCCTGAGAATCTCAAGCATGCTTTTGAAACTAGCAGCTATTTGATAGGAATCACACCCTGACTAACTGTATATACTGATACCTGTGAACTAAGCAACTGCACTGAAGACAGCAATGTGTAATGGTAGGGTAGGGTCATGCTTGGAATGCCTGCTATTCTGGTCTTCTCAATATGTAATGCTTGTCATGACAATTACTGCCATACTGTCTCTCAAGTAAATGTTTGTTTAAAACAAGGTAATAAATGATAACAAAAGACAAGAAACAAAAAGTCACAGGATTGTACTGCTACAAGGCTTCATATGGTTAGATTTCTAAATTCTGTGTAAAATTATGCAACTGTTCATTCATTTTTTAAAGTATTATTTTAATTTTTTCAGTTTTTTTCTTCATATTCTAGAGGGATTAAAAGTTTAACATATCAATACTTGGTGGAAAATACCTGTTCCATGTTATGCCTAAGATGTTTGATATTCAGACAAAGAGTGAGGTTAAGCTCAACTGCCTATGTTGTAGGGTAATGACAATAAGCTTCTCTTCTGGAGGGTTAACCACCTAAGTTTGCAGACCAAAAATTAGATAAGAAGGGCTGCAAGGACAGCCAACATTTTGGCCCTAGCCTTTCAAGGTCAATGAAGACTCAGGACATAGGAGATCCTATATGTAACACCATGTAACTAGTTGTGTCCCAAATTTTCTTATCAGGGAGATTATGGGGCCACAAAGGAAAGTGATTCATGATGTAGAGTGTGCCGAAGGAGAGTCACATGGAGAAAAATCATTCTCTCAGGCTTTCACAGACAGCAAATTGATCAAGCAAAGGCCGTGACTAATCCACATGGCTGACACTGACAAAGGATCTACAAATTGCAGTACAAGGTTTCAGGATAAATCCTGAGGGGATTTCACTGATTTTATTGGATACAAAAGTAACATATTTTGTTATATGGGTCTTGCTTTATCTTGGTCTTAACCATCCATCAGAAAAGTATAAAAAAGGAGGTATAAAAAGTAAAGCCATATTAATATGCTGAGCTGTAAAAAACTCAAGCCAAAAACTTCTGACATTGCCAGTCTTATGGAAAACCCACTACTGTAATGGACTACTGGACTATATTGGAATATTTTGCTGAATTCATGCACCTACCTTATATAAATGACAATGGAATGCCCTTCTATGACAAAGCTAACCAAAAAGGGGGCTACAAATGAATGACCATTTTGTACTTGTATACTCCAAATTGTTAGGATAGATATTTAGCTGTGTTCTCTTAATTCAATGAATAGAGAGATATGTTCTAATAGTGTTTGAGACAGGATATCATGTCTGCATCTTGTACAATGAATAACCACCAAGACAAGAATATGCAATGTATTAATTATTGAAACTGTACTAGTAATCAGTGTTGATACTATCTCATTGCTATTTGCTTCTCAATAAAATTATTAAGAAAAAGAGAAAGTAGAATCTAAAGGATATAATAGATTCTGGGAAAAGAGAATGAACTTTTCAAAAGGAAGTAATTACTGAGTTGAGAAGAAGGACAGGAGAGGGAGTGGGAAAGAGATATATCTATGTATGGAAGCAGGATGGTTTGAACAACTGTACTTTGGATTTCTGCTCATGTATGGAAAAGAATAGTTAATGATTAATTTTTTGTCTCTTTTTCAAATTTGTAGTTTTTCTCTTATTAATTTCTTATATTTTCCTTTCTTTTTTCCTTCTTCAAAACTTGTATGCATATATCTGGTGATATGAACAACTTGTTAGAAGACAACACTATGCATTACAACAAATACTGTGAAATTCATATTATTTTATTAAATGAAAGTCTGCATTATTTAAAATTTTCCAATTCAATACTATTTTCTACTCTCCTTAAAAAATAAAAAAGTACTAACAAAGATTTATATGTGTCCAAAGGAGGTAGTTAAAAATTGTGGTATACTGACTAACTATATATACTGCTACCTGTGAACTAAGCAAACGCACTGCAGATGGTAATTTGTAATAGTAGTTTCATGCTGGGAGTGCCTGTCATTCTGGTCTTCTGAATATGAGCTGCTTGTCATGACAAGCCAGTTGCTGCTATGATGTCTCTCAGGTAGATGGTTTTTCAAGAAGAAGGGAGTGGTGAATGAAAGCAAGAGACCAGAAAAGGATATTGTGGGACTGTCCTGCTTCAAGGTTGTATATGGTGAGATTTTTGGACTTATGTGCAAACATGAGAAGTATGTAATTCTTTATCCTATTTTTAAAATATAATCTAATTTTTAAATGCTTTTTTATCATATTATGTAGGGAGTTAAAGTTCAACATATCAATACTTAATGAAAAATACCTGTTCCTTATTATGCCTAAGATGTTTGAAATGCAGTGAGATAGTGAGGTTAAGATTGATAGCCTAAATCATTTGATAATAACAATAAGCTTGTCTTCTGGATGGTTAACAACCTAAGTTTGCATACCAAAATTAGAGAAAAAGGAGGGCTTCAAGGAAAGCCAACATTTTGGCCCGAACCTTCTAAGGTCAATTAAGACTCAGGACATATGAGAGCTTGTACTGTAACATCATGTACCTCGGTAGTGTCCCAAATTTTCTGATCAAGGAGATTATGGGGCCAAAGAGGAAAGTGATCGATGACATAGAGTGGGCCTAAGGAGAGTCACATGGGGAGAAGACACTCTCTCAGGCTTTCACAGAGAGCACATTGGCCAAGCAATGGCCATGACTCATCCACATGGCTGCCACTGACAAAGGTTCTACAATCTGAGGTACAGGATCTCAGGATAAATCCTGAGGGGATTTCACTGACCTTATCAAACCCAAAAGCTACAACTCTTGTTGCATAGGTCCTACTTTACCTGGGTCTTAACCATCCAGCAGAAAAGTATAAAAAGGAAATATAAGTAAAGCCATGCTATTATGTTGAGCTGTAGGGGATTCAGGTCAACAATTTCTGACATTGCCAGTCAAGTGGAAGACCCAATACTATTATGGGCTACTGGACTCTTTTAGAATATTTTGCTGAGTTTACACACCTATAATATCCAAATAATGGAACTTAACAAAGAAAGGGGATACAGATGAATGTCCATTTTGTATCTGTGTATTCAAAGTGGTTAGGATAGATATATAGTTACATTCTCTTAATGAATAGAATGATTTGCTCTAATGGTGTCTGTAAATAGGATATCATGTCCGCATCTTGTACAGTAATTAACCACTAGGAAGAATGTATGCAATGTGTTAATTATTGAAACTGTACTTCCGATTTGATTTGAAACTGCCTCATTGCTATTTGTTTATCAGTAAAATTATGGGAAGAAAAATAGAACAAGACCGTTTGAAGATTAGACATCACTGGAATTATTTTTAAAGAAGTCAGATTGTTCTTTATTCATGTTTGGATCCCGTAATAGGAAGTGCCCCAATAACCTAGTAATAGGTCATATTGTGATTACTATGTGCTGGATATGATTGAATTACGTATTGAGAAATTTGTGTCTCTAAAAGGGATGAAGAACAGTAAATGACCTGAGGGAACAAATCCCATGTTAATATTTGCTGGCGATGATTTTGATGTGACGGAAGACTATAGAAGGCTGAAAAGCCTTCTTATTAATTTCTTCAGAGGCCCCATAGTGGCCAATATCTGCCTGGCTGAGTTACAGTATGTCTTGCACTTCACTGCTCTGAAGGGGAAGGTTTATTTTCACAGCTAAAAGTTGCTCTTGAAGAAATCTGGTTGCAGAACACCATTGATTGAGTTGGAAGAGATGGGACCATCACTGGACCTGGTTCTGAGGAGGACACACCTGGCTTCAGATGACCTTTATAAGCTCTCTAGGAAAATGCCGAAAGCTCTCAAGTCAAAGAAGAAAAATATGTCTCAGAATACTTTTGGTACAACTTGCGGAAGGATTCATATACAGAAACAAGATCCAAGCAAACTACAAACCAGGAAAGTTAAAGGATTGAAGAAGCAACCTGCAGAAAGGCTAACAGAAGACCAGGAGAAAAAGTCAAAGAGAATTAAAAACAACTAGTAGAACTTAACCAGCAACTACAGTTTTATTGTAATCTATTTACTATAAGAATCATCAAGCTTCAATACAATTCCATTTCTTAAAAGAAAAAAAAAATAAGGGTTCATCTAATATATTTTTTATATAGTCCTGCATAACTATCATATTGAGAGCTCTTTACT
>NW_004524580.1:8735652-8736367 GCF_000260255.1 Octodon degus
ATGAATGCTATCCCTATGTATATATAAAATGTACCAATTAAAAAATTCAAGGAAAAAAAAAGAAATTGTGGTTATAATATGAAATTAGCAAGAGCTATGGTAAGCAACAAAAATTTATGAATAAAAATGACTGGTTTATGTGTCTTCAGTTATAAGGAGGTTCTCTTAAGTTAATCTGTTAATATTATTGTGTTTTGTTTTTGTTATCCAGTTTAATTTATATGAGCAACAGCAGATTTTGATGATCCTTTTGATACCTTTTGTGATCCATTAGTTTCAAAACTGCTGTTTAAGTTAAATGATATTTAAGATTCTGAATGAAGAACTGATATATGGAGAATCTGACATCATACCAATACGTCCACTACATGTAAGAATGTTTTGATAAGGACTTGATGTTCAAGTTCATTGAAATTTTGAGGTCTTGGTTTGGATTGTAATAACAGCCATTTAAATCTTTCATGAAAGAAATTGGTATTCATAAATTCAAAATGAAGGTTTTGTCTAGTTGATTTGTGAACTTGAGTAAAAACTGAATTGCCATTTGCCCAGATGTCTTATTTTCACAGTTACTTACCCCCAAAATAATTGAAAACATCTGGCTTATGTACTACATTTTTCATGTTCTGTTTTGCATCAAAATTAAGAATTGAAGGTGCTGCAATCATAATTTAAGAAGGAAAACTACAGAATAGAAAATATCTCCATTAAAATA
>NW_004524580.1:8737802-8745305 GCF_000260255.1 Octodon degus
AATGTAGTGAAGGCCTTATATATGCAGAGTTTTCTATTCTTTCTGTCTGTTGCCTGGGGATCTTCTGTGTAGTTTCTATTAGAAAAAAAAAATAGAAGTTAAAAGAAAAGCTTTTAACTATTGTTATGTGCAGTTAATTATGTCATAATTGACATTGCTTTAATGGAGGAATAAAATTCATGATAGCGTATTACCCATCCTAAGAGGAATTTAAATGAGAAAAATGATGATTCATCTAATGGATTGAAAAATTGGTGGAGATACAAAATATTGATTTTGCTTTATCTGCCTTGATCCATCTTAAGTTGTTAGGTCTTGAAGTAATCATTATATTTCTCTTTCTATTGATTGAACTGCTGTGTTTTTAACTACAACTTTAGTTCAGAAGTAAGTATAGTTTATGTAGTGCCTAAACATCGATATTTTTATTAAAGTTTACCCAAAGGATCCTACTAACTTCAATTATGTCTTCCCTTCAGTATAAGCCATTGTTCGAAAAGGCACATACTAATACCATGTTAATAAATTGTGCCACAGCTACTTGCCATGGCAGGCTTTATTTTATTTTTTTATATTTAAGAAAATAATTATATTTAATATTTACAAAAACACTGTTCACATAATTAGAGCAATGTAACAAATTTCTATAACAGACAACTACTAAGATAATATCCTATGAATTCTGCAGAAATCTGACCAAGGAAGAACAGTTCATGTCTCCTTAGGTTTTTTTTTTTCTAATTTTATTTTGTTTCATTTGGAAAAGTGAAAACAAAAAGAGTAGAAACAAACAGAAACAGAGGAACATACAATAATACACATGTTACAGGTTTTCAGTCAACAATAGCTAATTAACAAGGGTTGTTACATTATGTATTTTTATAATCAAATGAGCAGATAAACAGATATAGGCATGCAGGATTGGACAAATAATTGATCTTTAACACTTGCTTTCAATATACTTTCCTTTTTTTATCATCTTTTTTACCATTTTCTTAAATTTATTTTAAAGAGAGTATAATAATCACTGATAAGACGTTAGAAATGGCTCACATTTAGAAGAACAAGATGAGAGGTATTCAGCCATGGTTTTGTATTGTAAGTGCTGTCCTTGATGTAGTTGCTCAGATCACAGATATCAGCATACAGAGTGAGTCAAAAGTTTGAATTCTGGGGCCGGGGAGATGGCTCAGTAGGATAAGCGCTTGACTGGCAAACGCGAGGATCTGAGTTCAATCCCCGGTTCTGAAAAAAAAAAAAATTAAATTCTAAACATTAACTGCTAATTTTCAAAAAACTGATGGAAATTATTAGTGCAATCATCTCAGCCATCCTGTATATATACTTTTATGAGTTTCCTCTTTCCTTTTTTCCAATCTTTTCTCCTTTCCCTTGTCTTCTCTGTTCAGTCCTTATGTTCATTTTTGTTCAGTTTTACTGTATCTTTATACCATTTCAGATTTTATTCTTTTAGTTTGTTACACTAGGGAGATAATTCAGTACTTCCACATGTGGATAGGATTTATTGCACTTATGAGCAGAGCTTCTAGTTGCATCCATTTACCTATAAATTCCTCCAGTTTGTCTTTTATTTTATAGCTGAGTAATACTCCATTATGTAAAAAATACCACATCTTTTTCATCCATTCCTCACGTGACGGTCATTTTGCTTGTTTCCAAGACTTGGTTATGACAAATTGCAGTGCTATAAACATGGATGCACATATATTACCATGGTATGATGTTTTTAGTTCTTTTAGAAAAATGCTCAGGAGGAGAATAGCTTTCCTATGGGAGTTCCAGACTTAGTTTTCTGAGAAGTCTCCACACATATTTCCATAACGGTTGTACCAGGCTATATTCCCACCAATAGTGGAGAAGGGTTCTTTTTTCTCCCCAGCCTCTCTAGCATTTGTTATTGGTTGATTTCTTTATGAGGGCCATTCTTTCTGGGGTGAGATGATATCTCAATGTTGTTTTAATTTACATTTTTCGAATGGCAGTGCTGTGGAAAAATTTTTTGCCATTTGTATTTCCTCCTCTAAGAAATGTATATTCAGCTCAGATGTCCTATTTTGAATTGAGCAATCTTTATTTTTGTATAGGATATACTTTCTGAAAGGAGACAACTTGGACAAGTGGTTTTTTGTTTTATTTTTGGTGGAACCGGGGATTGAACTCAGGCCCTTGCACTTGTCAGGCAAGTGCTTATTCTACTGAGCTATCTCCCCAGCCAGACAAGTGGTTTTAGACAAAGAAAATGACTAGGCTGACTGAATTTATTCCTTACCCTTAAGCATATCTGGAGAAGATTCCTTAGTCCAAAATGTTTTTTAAATATATATATATATATATATATATATGAGAATCAGAACTCTAAATAAAATGATTATACTTTGTCAGGAATTATACTAACCAGAGATGTCTACGAGAAATATAGGCACAAATGTTAAAGTCTCATTCTTTCTAGGTAAACTGATTACAAAATAATTAACCAGGATCTGAAAATTGGATAGGTAGGTTATTGGACAAACTCATTGTTTTCCTGGCTCATTCTTTTTTTTTTTTTGTTATTCTTCAATTTTCAGACCTTCACTTTCCATATATGTATCAATCTTCTTACTGTAGAAGGGCTTTAATTTTTTAGTTTATAGTTAGAAGTTTGTATACTATAGGGAATTTTCTCCATCTAACTTTTAATCTTATTTTCATCATTTTTATCTTAATTTTTATTTTAGATTTTATAACTATGTGCTATGTATGAGTGTTTTCTGATTTAAACATACTTAGCTGTGCCCCTTAGAAAACCTTTTCCAAATGTTATGCAACAGGCCTTCCAGAGGGAAGGCTGCAGTAAGAAAGTAAATTCCTTGCAGGCTCTGTCTTTAATTGTTTGCAAACCTGTTTTCTATGAATTGGATTCCAAAAGTCACTAATAAATGTTACTGGCTGCAGATGTGGGAACAAATTACCCGGATGTACAATTAAATCTTATCTTCAGAGTTTCAATTCTTAACATTTTATTATTTCCTGTTTTAGAGTTTTGCTCTTTGATTTCTGAATCAATCAAATTAGGGCTATTTTTTTTTTTTTGAAAGAATTTGTTTGAGGTTCATTCTCTGTATATTCACAGACAGTGGACTGAGTAGTGGCAGAACTACACCTGGACATCTCAAAGGGTGGGTGGACTAGAATGACCATGACATATGATTGTTCAGGAGCTTCTTTAAGTTGCTTTCAAAAAGTAAATTAGAAAAAGTTTTCAGGATACAGATGACTTGCTACTATCTGATGCATTTTTTTCACATTGTATTGTATTGGCCAAAAATAAATTCTTTTTTTATTCATAGAAAATATAATTTTGATAGTTCAATTTAAGCTGTGACTGGAGACCAAGAATTACATAAAAACAGTGTCATCTCAGTGACATGTGGCTAGAAATGCTATGTTGCAATCCTATCTAGATGTCCTTGTGCAGTCATAGGTAGAGCTTTTTCAGAGGTTGTTGACTCTAGAGTGAGTGATTGATTCATGGTACGTGCAAAGATTGAGCCTGAGTCAGTCCACTGATTGCTCTGGCAGTGCCCTAATTCCTGTAGCCTAGATACATGAGAGGAACAGAAAAGCTCTTGTCTTGCTTATTGCTGGCTTTGCCACTGTCTGCCTACCATGAGCTGCTTGTCCTCAGCCACCCCGCCCTGGAGCCAGCCAGCCATGGACTAAAACATCCACACCCTGTGGGTTAAATAACTTTCCCACTGAAATTTGGGTGTCAGATATTTTGTCTCAGTGAAGAAAGAAGAGTAACTAAGACATGCTAGGACAGTACCCAACTGGTGACACCCGAGTCTTGATGTCATTGCTGTTGCCAGACAGCAGTAATTTTTCTAACTTGGAGCAGCCCACGTTTGTTTTAAGTGGGTGATTTTACTAATAATTTGGTAAGCAGGAATGTAGACACAAGCTACAGTGTGAATTTTGTTTCAGCAAAGAGTAACCTTTCATTCAAGATTAAAAGGTAGGACATGTTAATGAGACTTTTTCTTTTGGAAAGTGAACAACTGCTTACAAATTGTTAGTTCATCTAAAAATGAATTTCCAAACTAAGTAGCAGTCATTGAATCTGCTGTTTCTTCTTTCTGGTATTAAAATGTTGAAAGAACATCAAATTGCTTTTTATTGAATATGATTACATGAATTAGTTTTGAGATGTGTAATTGTTTAATAGAATAACTATTTATTCCCATTATTACATTAGGGAAACTGTTTTGACAAGGGACCAACTACTGGGAAATCAATTAATAAAGCAGTTTATTTTGTCTTTAAAAGATCATCTACTCTAATTCTCCTGCCCTTGACAAGGATCACTTAACCTGTAACTGTTATATTTTTATAGATCTCCACAAGAAGAAGAATTTCTAAGCCTTTTCTTGATGAACCTTACAGTCTGGAAATTTGATCCTCCTGAGTCACATAAAGCCCTGCACTGGGCACCTTGACCCTACAAAATAGTTCCCCAAATCCTCTCCTCTTTTGCTCTCACTTTGAATTTCTAAAACAGCAAGGGTCTGTGCCCCTTGGAAGCACAACGGTTGTAGTCAAATTGATGTTGAATCCTAATAGGAAAGTAGTCAGATCCTAGCTCAGTCATATACTCTGTAACTGCTGGTGAACCTTTGATCTTCTGCTTATGAAATATGTACACACCTGCTAGTGGCATTCCCAGTCTGTAGTCAACACTCAGTATGATTTTCCTTTTCTTACCCTTTCTGTGAATATCCTTTCATAAATATAAAGACCATTTTTAACGTGGTGGCTAGCACACACTGAAACCATAAAAAAGTTTAATTGCCTAAAGTCAGATGAGCTCATTACCATCAGAACCAAAATGCTCAGTGTTCTATGTGACCCACTCCTTCTCTTCACAGGGCTTATGCCAGCCCTTCATTAATTCAGTATTGTTAATCTCACTGAGCTGCCGGTTCTTGGGGAACTTTTTATTGACTCAGTCTGAACCTGGTGGTAAAAGAATGAGACTAGACCATTGTCTCACATCTTGAATTAATGATCTGCTTCTAACAAAAAATTAAATTGCAGTGCATTGAGTATTTTAAGTTACAGTCATACTATTTCCTGAATATAAAGATTCGATTGATTTTATTTCACCAGTGTACAGCTCACTGTTTCTGCTTTCTTTTTGCTGCCACCAATCAAGTTATTTATAGTTCACTGTATAGATTCCAAGGTAGAGAGACTTTCCTTACAAATTGCCTCTCTGCTGGTCATGATGCTGGGATTAATTTGACTCAGCAGTACCTGGTCGCTGAATTGATCTGGGTCCTGTACTTTAGCTTTCAGCTTTGGCAACCAACTTTTAAATCCACATTGCCTAAATGTAGTATTTCTAGAAACACCATGGGGGCAGACTAGCAGGTTGCCAGATGCAGCAAGAGCTCCTGTTTACAGAGCAGGACCACTTGCCAATGTTCTTTCTTTTAGGCCTTGCTCCTATCTCTTCTGCTTTATGTGTAGTTATTAATGTGAAACAGAACCATTAACATGGACTTACTCTACTTGGTTTCCATCAATGTTCCAATGATCACTAAATCCCGAACCTGAATATCACTCAGAATTGGTCTTACACTCTGCTCTGCATCACCATTTTCTTGCCAGCATTTAACTGAAATACTGCATTGGATTGGAATTATTAATTCAGTGCTTCAATTTGCAATGCAGATGTTATTATTTAAGGAATAATCCTGAGAAAATGGTCCCTGGATAGCACTGTGTATCTCCTATTGTACTTGGACTGAAATCTAATTTCTTAGCATGGCTTGGAAGGCACTGCCTTTTTCGCTTTATCATTTTTTTCATCTTTCTTAACCCACCTGCAGTGGCCAGGCTCTGCTCTGCTGAATAATTTTCAGTCCCTTGGTGGTGTCATTTCTGAAACTTCACACCTGCTGCTATTCTTATTTGGCATTTCCTACCACCTCAACACTCCTTTCTTCCATAAAGAAATGTCTTTCAGTGAGTACAATATATTCCACAAGCACTTATTAAAGGATTGACCTTTGAATATCACTTCAGATATATGAAAAGTTTCTTGTACAATATTATCAGTAGCATACAGTATTTCCCATCTTAAAATGCTCTATTTTTCCTTCTCTGCAGTGACTTGCTATTTATTTTTTAAGAGCTCTTGTCTTACTAATAAGAACTGGTGCCTACAATTATGTCAGAAGTTTGTATTTACTAATCAAGCAGCATTTCCTGAACTCAAAATGTCAGGGACTGGACTGTTTGTTCCTGATGATACAAATAAGTTTTACACACCCACACTGAAGAAAAAAATATGATTTCAACTCCAAGAGGTAAAATAATGTCTTCATATAACTGGAAGTTCTATATGAAAATTGGATTAAAGATTTTATAGTATTTTATTTATTTTTTAATCAATTTTGTTAGAAACAAATAACAAGGAGACAGCCCCCAAACCAATTAGTAGGACAACTTCAACAATCAACACATTGGACACTGTTGTCCTCGCAGTGGTCACTCATAGTACAAGATGCAGACATGAAATCCTGTCCAAACATTACTAGTGCAAATCCTCCTTCTCATCGAAAGAAGAGAAAGTAGCTGTATATCCATCCCAACTATTTTGTATATACAGATACAAAGTGGTCCTTCATTTGCATCTCCCCTCATTGTAGAGTTCTGTCAGAAATGAGTACTCCATTGCCACTCAAACATTGAAGGTACATGAATTCAGCAAAATAATCCAATATACTCCAATGGTCCACAATAGCAGTGGGCCATCCGTAGGACTGGCAATGTCAAAAGCGGTCGACTTGAGCCTTCTACAGCGCAGCCTATTAACATGGCCATATTATCTTTTCTTTTCTTTCATAATTTTATTGAGAGTAAAATAGCAATGAGACACTTTCAAATCAAATTGGTAGGGCAGTTTCAATAATTAACACATTGCATACATTCTTCCTAGTGGTTATTTGCTGTGCAAGATGCAGACATGATCCTATTTACAAACACTATTACAACAAATCCCTCTACTCATTAACATAATGTAACTATATATCTATCCTATTTTTTCCCATAATGTTATTGATAAACAATTAGCAATGAGACAGTTTCAAAGCAAATTGGTAGGACAGTTTCAATAATTAACACATTGCATACCTTCTGCCTAGTGGTTAATTGCTGTACAAATTGCGGACATGATATCTTAACACCATTAGAACAAATCACTCTATTCATTAAGAGAATGTAACTATATATCTATCTTAACCACTTTGAATACACAGTTACAAAATGGACATTAATCTGTATCCCTTTTCTTTGTTAAGTTAAATTATTTGAATATTATAGGTGTGGAAACTCAGTAAATTATTCTAAAAGAGTCCAGTAGTCCATAATAGTATTGGGTCTTCCGCTTGACTGGCAATGTCAGAAATTGTTGACCTGAGTCCCCTACATCTCAAC
>NW_004524580.1:8745990-8746489 GCF_000260255.1 Octodon degus
CAATATTCCTTTTCCTGTCTCTTGCTTTCATTCACCACCCTCTACTTTTTGAACAACCATCTACCCAAGAGACATCATAGCAGCAACTGGCATGTCAGGACAAGCAGCCCATATTCAGAATACCAGAATGACAGGCACTCCTAGCATGAAACTACTATTACAAATTACCAACTGCAGTGCAGTTGCTCAGTTCACAGGTATCAGTATATGTAATTAGTCAAGGTGAGAATCTTTCAAATTTACTGCTAGATTAAAAAATCTTCTGAAGATTCTCAGGATCATTGCCTTGCCTATCTTCTACATATAACTGTATGGCTTGACTTACTCATGTTTCCTAGCTCTTCTCCTTTCTCTCTCTTGCTTAGTCAGTCCTTGAGATCCTGCTTTCCTTTTACTTGTATTATACCTTTCTATTTGTATTTCTTCTTTTGAGTTCTTATACAAAGGAGACTATATGATATTTACATATGTGTGTCTGGTTTATTTCACTTATGAGTAT
>NW_004524580.1:8757441-8771331 GCF_000260255.1 Octodon degus
GGCGGGAGGGGTGGGGAGGTACGGCAGAGTGATGGGGGGTGGCCCGAGGGGGTGGGAGTGGGTCCGGCCCATGCTGCGCCTGGGCTGGGACTGGTCCCCCGGCGCAGGGTAGCAGGAAGCTCTCCACACACTCACCGGACCTGGGCTAGGACTGGGTCAGCCTTATTTTCTATATCTCATTTCTATGCTTTTCTACCAGATGGTTAAGACCAAGATAAAGCAAGACCTATGCAACAAGAAATGCAACTTTTGCATCTGCCAAGGTCAATCAAATTCCCTCAGGATACACCCTGAACCCTTTACTGCAGTTTGTAGATCCTTTGTTAGTGTCAGCCATGTGGATGAGTCATGGCCTTTGCCCGACCAACTTGCTTTCTGTGAAAGCCTGAGAGAATGTCCTCTCTCCATGTGACTCTCCCTAGGCACACTCTATGTCATCAGTCACTTTCCTCTGTGGCCCCACAGTCTCCCTGATCATTAAACTTGGGACACAACTGAGCTACAGGATATCACAGTGTAAGTTCTCTTGTGTCCTGAGTCCTCACTGACCTTGAAAGGCTAGGGCCAAATGTTGACTGTCTTTGCAGCCCTTCTTTTTCTCTAATTTTTGGTCTGCAAACTTAGGTTGTTAACCCTCCAGAAGAGAAGCTTAATGATATTATTACTCTATTACATAGGCAATTGAGCTTAACCTTACTATCTGTCTGAATATCAAACATTTTAGACATAACATGGAACTGGTATTTTCCATCCAGAATCAATATGTTAAACTTTAAATCCCTACAGAATGTGAAGGAAAAATAAGAAAAAAAAAGAGGAAATCTTATTTTTAAAATAGGAACAATTACATATTTTTACACAGAAATTTAGAAGGATTTTATAATATTGTAATGGAAACATTCAGAGTATTTATTACTGTATAAGAAGAAAAAATTACACCCAAATCTAGTAGCAAAACAAAAGGAATATGGCTCAGTCAGCGATCAGAACAGCTCACAGAGCACTCAGTGGTAATGAGACCTGAGTCCTAGGCAGCTTTACTCTCCTGCCTGGGGATGTCTAGAAGGTTGGACTCACTTAGAATTGTGGCTGCACTGCCCACACATAGTTTCTATAGCTTGCCACATCTAGAGGAGTAAATTAGCCATTGTGCACAATGAATCAGTATTTCCAGAAGAAGGGCTTGAAGATTGTTAAGGTACACATCTGGAAATGAAATGAAATTCCCTCCACCATTAAGAGTAGTCCAAAGGAAGTTCCACTTTAATAAGAAGGTACACAGATCCTATGCTTTCATGGAAGGAGTATAGAAGAATTGGGGCCATCTTTTCCACTGTCAGTAGATTTCAAAGTTGTTATCATAGCTTTTTCAACTCTTCCATAATTTATTGTTTAGTCACTATTCAGAAATAAATTATTAGTATTCTAATATATAGTTTGTCAAGATGCAAAGCAGGTCATATGTATTTTGTTTTACAATTTTACCAATGTTTTGTGAAAATTATTGCCTACCAGTAGACATTCTTCTGTGTTTGAATGGTGTGTATTAGTTCCTAATATGAAATGACTTATACTTTTGGAAAATCACCTAAATTCTAACATAAAGATAATACTGTAAAGAACATTATTGTCATTACACATTCCTGTAAACATTTCCTTGTATGTATTCTTTGAAGTGGAATAATTAAGCTAAAACATATATGCATTTTAAAGATTTTTTGTAAGAATTGCTACACTGCCATTTGTAGATAAAGAACACATATATTACAAAATGCTCTGTGATTTGTGTGGGCCACCTACTCATACAGTCTGTCTCCCATTTACCACCTAACTGGCCACCTGTCCTTCTGGAAGTGCTGTGAACTCTCACGTGAGTTGATTCCTGATGTTCAAGAAGTCACCAGAATCTATTAAATAATTATTCTAATGCAGCTTCTTGCAATCTCTGCATTTCCACTCGTTCTTTTATCTGGAAGCCCAAATGAAACAAGTCTGAGCATAAAAACTGAGTGATGTGTGAAAACGTAAATAAGGCATATGCATGTCATTATGACTTGTGCACCTTTTGCTCAAAAATTCTCATCAGTAGCTTACAACATGACTCACGTTCCAACCTTCAGGTCCTGTGGCTCTGAATTCTAAAGGATCTACTTCCTCACACTCACTTCTCTGACTGTTTCTACGAACATGTCTTGCATTCTCCTACAATTATTTGGGTTTCCCTAATTATTCTCAAACACTTTAAGGAATAAACCTACCTCAGAAACTGCTCAGCAAGTTTACTTTCAGATTCTTTTCCAGAGACGTGTATGTGACAGAAACACTCTCCTCTCCTCTTGCTCAGCTGTTAACTGTCTCAGGAAGGGCTTTCTTCTTCAAGCAATATAGGATTTCAGCCTCCCAATAACATTTAAGATCCTGTCAGTTATTTTTATTTTCCTTTACCATGTGTCATTCTTTAATATAGCCCGTATTTTATTTTATATTTTGTACATTGCCTCCCAGCTAGAATGCAAGCTCTAGGAAGATAGTGATTTAGGCCTCTTTGGTTTATTACTGTCCCAAGCTTTAACAATAGTGCATAGCACATAATAGCTACTCAATTAATATTTCCTAATCATTAATTTGTGCCACTGGTACCTGCATTTGAAAATATGAGACTAGAGTCCTTGTTTGTCATGTGGGTTTTTCTTCATGTACTGTGATATAATCTGGGTGACTTTTATTCCTTACTCACTCTGTTTTCTACAGGAGAAACACAGAAATGATATAAATAAAAGCATGTGGACTAGGAAACATTGTTTGGGTTTCTTCCATGGGCCACAGAATTTTTCACAAGCAAAAAGATGTTCCTTTTTCCCTATTGCTTTGTAGGTGGATTAAACATTGCGGTACACATAAAAAGTACTTAGCATTGTTCATAGCATAATTTGTACTGGAAACAGTGTCTGTTAGTTTTGTTGCTTTTTTCCTTTCATGGTAGAAGTTTGAAGAAAACTTCCTTTGAGCAGTGTTATAGGCTATGTCTTGATATCTCCCCCCAAGGCCTCATGTGCTCGTAGATGGGCTGTTGGGAGGTTTTGGGGTCACTGTGGTGGGATGCCCATCAGCAGATTAAACCACGAATAGCTGCTGTGATATTGGGGAGTGAAGTCTGGGAGGATGTGGGTCCATGGGGTGAGATCCCCAAGGGCCTGTCTTACTCCTTGCCCCACTGTTCTCTCTGCCATGCTCTGAGCCACTTCTCTCCTGCTGCTCTGCCACGCTGCCCTGCGATGGAGCCAACCAACTGTGGACTGAGACCTCTACAAATTGTGAGCCAAAACTAACCTTTCCTCCTTGAAATTGGGATAAGGGTATTTGGCCCCAGTTAGGTGAGAGGCAACTAAGACACGTACCATCTCTCTGTAATAGAGTCATTAAAAGCGCTGTAAGGTTTGGCCATGAAACAAAGGAAGTTGCTCTGTTAGCTTCTAATGTGATATTAGGTGACTATGACAATCTGGAATTCCTTTTACCTGCCAAAGTCTTGCCAACCTTTCCCTGGTTGGCACTGTTCTAAAGAAATGATACTGGTGATTTGCTCAGAAACACTCTAGTGTTTCTAGAGTTAGATATCTAACTCTAGATATCTATTAGTATTTCTAGAGTTGGATATCTTTGTAAAGATTTCTCCCAATAAAGTTTCTAATTCTCTTCTTTTAAGAGACTATTTTGGTTTGTATAATGTAGCTATTTCCCAATCACTCCATGACATCTAGGTTTTCTGTCTCCCTAGATAACTACAAGCCAGTTAATTATAGCCTGGGTGGTATGAAGCAGATGTTTTTAGAACATCTTTGAAATGGGGCTTGGGGAGTCCTCAGGATTCCATTTAAGGACTACAGCATGCCTGAGGCTTTCTCTAGCTGGAAGCTTGTTCTGCACTTGGACCAGCTCTGCAGAGGGCCAGAAGCTGGGGTGATGAGCAGGTTTCTGTGCATAAATATGTAGCATATATGTACATACATGTATAGATCAGGCCTTGGCTCCCACAGTATTCAGAGGTACAGAGAAAGGAAACCAGAGTACCTGTCCTACTTCAGTCCCTTGTATGACTCCTTTTTGGTTGGATTCCGAGGAACTGCAACTGTCTGTTTTTATCCTATGTGTATTGCTGACAATAGTCTCTTTTCTATTTCCCTAAATGACTTTCAAAATAATATTAACAAGATACTTTCATTTCTAATCTTCATAGCATAAATTTATGCAATCTATTTTAATTTAATCTATTTTATGTAGCATGAATGGATCATCCTACTCAGCTCCTTTAAAATCTAGAGCCCAACTAATTCTATAGAAAACTATGTTTCAAAATTGTCCCCCTGGTCCCTTTTTGGCACTGGGAGTCTTTGAGCTGAGCTATATCCACAACCTTTTAAAATTTGTCTTGCTCAGTTGCCCAGACTGGGCTCACAGCTGTGAGCATCCTGTCTCAGCTTCCCAGGATGTTGGGATTATAGGTGTCCACCACTGTGTCTCACTCATAGATGTTAGTTATAATCATCAACTAACAAAAGCAGCTGAAGGTTAAAAGACTACAAATAAGTAATAATTATGTAAAAAAGCTCAAAAATCTCTGGAAGTGTATATGTCAGCATACTGAACAGTGACCGTTAACAGCCCTTTGCTAATCTTCTCCTGCATCTTTATACTAGGCTTTATTTGATTTTCATTTCCTCTGCCCACACTCCTCTTCTCTCACTGGGATAAAAACAGTAGCAGGTTGGCAGCATTTGCAGGAACCTCCACTGAGATGGGATGAATTGTGGTGTGGCTTGAGCTTTGTTATTTTGAGCCACTTTTGTTCATTTTTCTGTTAAGTGTCAGGTTACAGGGCCAGTAGGGGGCATTAGATGTATTGGTGTCTCATTTGTAAAGTCTAGAACCATCCATTTACAAGTTGTGGGGGCTTCACAGTGTTAAGAACCATAGAGAACTTGATTAAATGATTGGAGTTCCCCTCTTGATAAACTAAGATGAAAAAAAGTACTTTCAAAATAGATTAACTTTAGTAGTCACTTCCCACCAGTGTTGAAAGAGAAGCATCTTGAGTGGGCTATTGTCTCTCTTAATGTGTTCTGGTAGCTTCTGGCCTTGTAGAGAGCAGAGCCCATGCGTCTCTTGTACCTTCTTTTAAGTATCTCCCTGCACAAGCTTGCTTCCCGCCATCACCTCTCCTATTCTCTTTCACATCTGTTTTGACGGAGATCTGAGGTGAATGTTAAACATTCTGAAAAAGACAAAAGAGAAAATTGTTGTTAACCCTTCCAACCACTTGAATTTCTCTCTATATTTTGATTGCTTTGTGGGGCAAATGGATGGAGGCATTTCATGACTGAAGAATACGACTTCATAAATTAGCTCCCCACTTTTGTCATGATATGAAACTATGTTTTAAGTCTGGTAAACAATGAGAGTGACTGGTTCTGCTTACTTGAGGAATACCCTCAGCAGTGACCACATGGTTTCGAGTCTTAACCAGTAGGCTGTGGTTTGGGAATCATGTTTGAAAGCTGAGGAGTCCATCTTCTGTTCTCAGTGTCAGATGAGCCACTCACATACAATGTGAGTAATAAACTGAATTACTCTGGAAGGTAAAGAACAGTAGTAAATTTTTTCCATCCTTCTAAAGGGATATAATGGTATGATAAATTATATTAAACATAATGGAAGAAAAGAAATCCTTTTTGCATGCTTAGAAAGGTAGATGTTACTCATTTTGGGGTTGCCTTGGACATGGTTGTTTGGCCAGTTAGTCTCTTGCATGTATATTTGGGTATGTATAAGTTAAAGACATAATTTCTGAACTTTTCACTATCAAAAAGCTGGCCAAATAGCTCAGCAGATTAAAGAAACTGCAAGCAGGTGCAGGGGCCAGGGGTTTGATCCCTGGGCCTGCTGTGCTGGCTCCACCCCTGGGCGCACTGAGAGGACAATTGAAACTAGGTGTGGTGGCATGCTCCTGTAATCCCAGCTCTTGGGAGGCAGTAAACAGGTGGATCGCTATGAGTCCCGTCTGGTAGTGAGACCCTGAACACCCTGTAGACCCTTCCTTAAAATACAGAATAAATAAATAAATAAATAAATAAACAAATAAATAAACTTTTCACTATCATTATCCTCTTAATCTGACTCTCCTCACTTCTACATTTCTAAAATATTTTTTACCTCACATTTGTATTTATGGTACTAAACATATTCTTCCCTAAAAATAATCACTGTCAGAATTCATAGTCTTAAGGTAACTTTTTTTAAATCTATAGTATTAAGGAAATTGTGTAGCATAAGCATCTGCCTTTCTGTGTTTTAGAGCTTCTAAACATCCAGACACAAGAGAATGAAAATTACTTGACAAAGCGTTGATAAATCTGCTTGAGATACAGGATCTCTAGGCAAGTCTACTTCTTAGAAAAACAGAGCATAATATTCATGTGTTTATTTTTAAGACTTTAGGCTGTTTTTCCAGAGAATAAAGAACATTCACTGCACAGCTATAATTTACAAAGATAAACATCATAATTTTAAGTGTGTCAAGAAGAACTATCTCTTCTAGTGATCTTTCGGCTTTTAATGTGTGTTGTAGAACATTCATGGTCACCAAATTCCTCATTTTTTATGTCGCCTGATTTGCCACTGGGGACATTAGAACAGCCTTGCTTTTCTTTAGAAAATTATTTCCTTCAGCAAATAAATTACTGTAAGTGTGTATTCTTGAGATTTATAACTGTGAATATATTGTGGAATTACTGGATTTTTAAACTTTTAAATAATACATTTGTCCTATTATGAATGCAATTATGAGTAAATTATGAGGCAAACTAGGATTGGAAATGTATGCAGGCACTGAGAAAATATAATTTCACACTGAAACATTAAGTGATAAATCGTATTTCTTTCTCCAGAAACTGGCTCCCCAATTACAGCATCATGTGTTGGATTAGGTAACTCTAAAGCTCCTCCACCAGGTCAAGCAGGAAAATCTGTTCCAGGATACAATGGTAAGAAGTGAGACTGATTTGAAATATATAACTGAAACAATGGAGAGTGAAATGCTAATACATTTGTCATTTGCTGTACATGCTGTATACTGTATTACAGAAAACATACTGGGTGCTTAATACATATTTAAATGAATGAATGTCTTGTACTAACAATGAATACAGTGCTCGCTTTGGCAGCACACATACTAACAATGAATGCATTATGTTTTAGTATCAAAAATAATATGGTTGCCTTCCGGGGACATTTTCTAAATGGCTATAGGAGCCAAGATAATATCATCCATAGGACATTTTAAGAAAATGTGCATGAAATTACTATGCATAGAACCTGTGCTAAGTGCTCAATACTTGCACCCGTCATTTCATTTAATGCTTAAGTATAATTAATTTAGAGATATTATCCTCATTTGGAGCTGAGTAACTTGATTCTGACAGATGAAAATCTTTCCTAGAATAGCACAACTGGTGAGGTCCTCAGGACAATGTTTGCTTCCTTTTTTTTATTACAAAAGCGTTAGTACTGGCACAATAGCTCAGCGGATGAAGCACCTGCTTAGGCAAGCACTGTGACCAAGGATCGAATCCAGGCACCACATGTAGTGCCAGCCCTGCCCCTGGGCTCTGAGATGGCCACCAAGACTGGATGTGGTGGCACACACCTGTAATCACAGTGCTGGGGAAGCTGAAAACAGGAGGATCACTACAACTCTAAGCTGTGTAGTGAGATCTGGTACCAAATACATTTAAAAAAGAAAAAAAATCATTAAATTCTTTCAAGAATAATGACCTTTGATCCTTGTTAACTAAAACTAAAAACAAAGAGAGTAAACATTCTGAAACAAACCATTTCATCGATGTTGGCTTTTATGTCGCAAACAACCTTTTAATATTTGTTTTAAAATTCATAGAAGCAATCACAAAAAATTAATTTTTCCAATAAGGGCCACAATTTTATGTGTATCCTCGGGCTGCTAAATACTAACATTGTGGAGCAGAACGTCAGCTCATCACCCACAAGGAGGAGGTTGGGACTCAGCTTTAGCTAGTGGTGCTTCCAACACTTCAGGAAAGGCCAGAGAACCAGCTGGATTCAAACCCATGCTCATTTTATAGTCAAGAAAAACGAGTCACAGAGCTTATCCAATTTACATAAAGCCACCAAGTTTAGTTTAATAAACTTATGAGAAAATGCCAGTTTCGGCAACAGAGTGATTCTTAACATGTTACCTATTTGCATATAAATTACAAAATTTAGAGTTTTATCTTTTCTCCTCTAATATAAAAATGTTGTATTTTTCTTCTTGAACCATGTGTACTTAAAAAATGTATAGATTATTTAGTTTAACCTTACAAATATATTTATAAAATGATACTTTGGGTCTTTTTAGGGAGGGCAATGAGTTATTTCTCTAGCCATGGATAGGTGAACCTAAAGTTACTGAAATCCTTTATTGGAATCATTCATTCATCCCCTTCTTTTTATTCAAGAAATTGCTTTTGTGTTGAGACGTTTCTAGGGGATTCTGATTGTGAGACGCATTAAATGCATTTCCCCATTAGCATTCCAGTTACATTGAAAAATAGTAAAAAATATTTATTTGTTTGTTTATTTACTTATTGATTTGCTACAAGGTCTCACTACACAGCATGGACTCATAGTGATCCTCCTGTCTTAGCCTCCCCAGTGCTGGGATCACAGGCATGTGCCACGATGCACACAAAAGCCAGGCACGTGCCACTGGGCTTCAGTAGCCAGCGTCGCGCGCCAGGGGGCAGGGCCTGTGTGGCATGTTGTACCAGGGATCAAACTCCAAAGGACTTGCCAGGCAGGCACTTAGCTAAACTACCCTCAGTTTCGTTTTTATGACCACTTTTAAGAAAGAGTTACGCTTTGATACTTCATGGAGCTTCAGTACAGACGTTTCCTGAGAGCTTGTTTGGAGGTTCTAGCAGGGGAGCGCAGCTACATGTACACCTTTGACAGAGAAACGGCCCTCCCCTATCAGGAGTGATCGTCCTCTTCGACCGAGTGCAATCTTTGGGAGGGACGCACATGGATCATTGAGGGAGAAAGAGGACACCCGCCTAGGCAGCCAGATGAGCCGAATCAACCCTGATGATCAATGGGGTGACAGATATCCCAGTAAGATTGCCCTCACACCCCAGAAGTTCCTTGTCCAATAGCCGCCTGTTGTAGACAGAACAAGTTAAGTGTTTGTAACTGAGGAACCAACACATTTATGGTTGATAATATTCATGTTTTATGGTTATTAAGATTGAAAACCAAAGTATACTATTTAATATTATTGTAAAAACGAGATGTTTTGGGGAAGCAAAAACAACTCTTTCTGTGTGAAAAGTATGGCATGTAATCTAATATTTCAAATTCGTCGGGTCTCTGTAAATTTGCCACTTCATGTACATCTCCCCCAAATAATTCTTAGGCCAACACGATAACAAGGGAATTGTTCCCACTCTATAGACAGAAAAAAGAGAGAAGTAATATAGATCATTTCCACAAGTACATTGTTATTTGGCTAATGTCCTGCGATTTGGAAAAAGAAAAGATAAAACAGGCATATCCTCCACCTTTAATAAACTCACAACCTAGTGAGACACAGGTACTTATAACTGCACTAATAAGTGTCCAAATTGTGTTTCAAACCCAAATGTTCCAGGGACACAAAGCAAGGGCACACCCACCCATGATGTCCTCTTCTAGCTGTTTACAATGGAATGACCTAGATGAGTGGAGTCATATAAAGAGTCTGTTAAAGACTAGATGATGATGATTTATATACAAGCCTGGTTTGCAGTATCAGTCACTAAATGTGGATGCAAGCTTTAATGTAAACACATTCAGGATTTTATTGAGACAGCAGATAAAACACTGGGATAATTTTGCGAAGAATAAATCAACCCAATTTAAGTCTCCTAAGAAGATTATTACACTTTAAGTCAAAATAGGGGATTTCATACCTTTAAATTATTCGTTTTTTACTGCACATAACGTTTTGATGTATTTTTAAACTATTTCCCTTAATTCTGAATAACTGAACAAGATCTTTGCAACTTTCTCTCCTGAACAAAAGGATGCAAATGAACTTAAGGGTAGATTATAAAGGTATTATCATGTATAAAATACAATGTATTCAAGAGTTTCAGAAGGAAAATGTTAAGACTGTATGATTATAGTCACATTTTTATTTGTGTTCTACTTTGTAGTTATGATTTTGGATGACAACATGCAAAAACTGAAGGCTCGAAGTTTAGGAAATATTGTGGTAAAGTAAGCAGAATTCTCAATACTATTTTTTTTAAAGGAGAAGCCTTATATTAAGTAGTGATCGAGTGATTACATCGATAGTCACAAGGAAGGAAGTTTCAGAATGAACTTTTGTGTTTGAGAATTGTGCCAATTCTGTTGTGATTTAAACATGGCAACACTATATAATACAGCAAACTTAGACACAACTTTTAGAAATCGTATCTTGCAATGTTTGAATAACCTTCCTGATTATATAAGTAATAAATACATGATAAAAGTAATTGACACATAAAATATAGACAGGTAAATTTTCTGTACTCTGACACTTCAAAACTGCAACATTGCCATCCTGAGCTACAAAATAATGTCCTCATCAATGTTGGACTGCGTATATGATGGTAGTACTATCCAAATGTGTTGGGACTGAAAAATTCCTACAGCCTAGGGACAGCGTCGTGCTCATAGGTCACTGTCACCTACATAATTCAAGCTCATTATGTGGAAAGTCTTATCAAACTATATAGCACTTACAACAATGTACGATGCACAATAATGACAGTAAACAATGGTTACTACTCTGTCTCTACTGTTGTAGCTTTTATCATTATTTTAGAGTACTTCTACTTATTTAAAAAGTGTACTGCAAGTCATATTGGGCTATACGCTGACAGTAGCCTCAGAGCTATCATGTTTATTACAACTATTGATTGACCCCAGAGGCTATGCCAAGTGGCTGACTTAAACACTCTAGATTTGGGTAAAAATATTTTATGATGCTCACAAATGAGCATCTATCCCATTATTAAGAGACATGCAAGTATATTGTGAACATTCTGACAAACATTTTGTGTTGTTGAATCAGTTAAACCCATTTGGGGCTATTATGGACTGCTTTTCCTTAATCCTGTCTCAGAGAAATTCTGCTTTTGAGATGCTAAGGGTCAAACCTAAGGGCTCACGCAACCTAGGCAAGTGTGCTACTAGTGAGCTAAGCATTTTGTAATGTTTTGTCTGTCCTTTAAAAATATTCACTTTCATTGTTGGTCTTTTCGTCCTTTTTGAACATGTATGACTACAAATTATACTGTATTCAATGTCCTTCTGGTTTTGTCTTTTATGGTTTTATGTTCTTTTTAAACAGTCACTATTTATTGAATATATTTCCAAATGGATAATTACTGGATCAAAATTATTTTATAGGTTTTTGATTTATCAAATATCATAATTTTTGTTAATATATTTCATCATTGTTTATTTTTAGGCAAAAAGTGACAAAAGTTGAAGATCTTTAAATTGATTAAAGCCACAATTTAAAATTGTTATGCTAGTAAAATCTGAAATGCAACTTGATTAAGTTCAGAACCAAACAAATATACAGATTGTTTTATCACTTCTGATTATTATTTTTTCACTTTTTATAATATGGTTTTAAGTAGCAAAATACAATGCTATAAAGAGAAACAATCATTTTTTAAAAATTAATCTTATGTATTTGGTACAGGGTCTCACTTTGTAGCTCCCACTCATAGTGATTTTCCTGTTTCAGCCTCCCTTGTGCTGGGATTACAGATATTTGCCACCACGCCAAGTTTCTATGACTGGCTAGTTGTGTTAGGGGAGGGACAGCATGACATATGGTACCGGGGATTGAACCTAGGTCCTTGTGCTTGCCTAGTCAGTCACTTATACAGCTGAGCTACCTCTTAACCCCATATGGGAAGTCTTGGAAAGGACTTGTTTTGTTTATTTCAATTAAATTTCAAAATAATTCTTGGTACTTGGCACTCTGAAATTGATATAAGACTGCCTTTCTTTAGTATTTTAAATGCTAGGAAGTTGGCAAGCAAAGAGTAGTAAAAATATATAGATATTTTAACTTTGGAAAAAGTTAATAAATGATAGTATGATCCTTTTGCCCATGGTCTTGTACTCAGCAAGCGTAGAAGCACAGTGTTACTTTTTTAAAAGTTTCAATTTTAATGCAACATACCCAAGAAGAGAGAAAAATTAAATATTGATGATATTGTTTCTATTCATGTTTCTCTGAATTGCAATCCATATTCACACAGAACAGGTTGAAAGACAACCTGTTACGAGGAACAAAACAGGAAGGGAGCGCTTGTAAAGAAAATAATAGAAAGATGATTGTGGGTGGACGTTTTAACTTGCCTAGCAAAGCACATGGATTTTGAAAACTTTTCAAAGCACTTAGAAACACACATTTTTATATAATCTAACCATGAATGAGTCATCTCTCACAGAGCAAGTCTTTTAAGGTCCCAGAGATGGCATTTGATGCCAGCACAATTTTAAACCCCTCATGGGATTGTGGTACTCCAAGTTTGGTTGGCTCTGTTCAACATCTATTCAGAGAAAATAAAAAAAAATCAGTATCCAATTTAAACTAACATAACTTATCCTTGTGGTCATTAGTGTTATTTTAAGCCCTTGAAAGTAACACAACCATTCCCTTTAAAGTGTTCTGTGTTTTATATGTTCAGGGCAGTCCCACAATATTCCTTTTCCTGTCTCTTGCTTTCCTTCACCACCCCCTTCTTCTTGAACATCTACCTACCCGGGAAACATCATAGCAGCAACTGGCATGTCGTGACAAGCAGCCCATATTCAGAATATCAGAATGACAGGCACTCCAAGCATGAAACTACTATTACAAATTACCATCTGCAGTAGAGTAGCTTAGTTCACAGGTGTCAGTATATATAGTTAGTCAGGGTGAGAATCTTTCCAATTAACTGCTAGATTAAAAAATCTTCTGAAGATTCTCAGGATCCAGACACTTTCATTCTTCCATATTATGCCTGAGCACTGAATTTTATTGTGTGGATCAAGGGTTCTGTGATTCCACTATAGATTATGAGGATAGAACATGCCAAGACATGTGGCAAAATTTGATTCCTTTGGGCCGGCCAGATAACTCAGCAGATTAAAGCACCCGCTTATGCAGATGCAGGGACTGGGGTTCCATCTCTGGAGTGCTGCACAAGCCCCGCCCTCAGTGTGCAGGGAGATTGAGACTAGGCGTGGTGGCTCATGGCTGTAATCCCAGTGCTTGGGAGGCTGAAAACAGGAGGATCACTCTGAGTCTGATCTGCGTAGTGAGACCCTGTAGATCCTATACTAAACACATTTAAAGAAAAAAAGAATTTGACTCCTTCTTTTGCCTAATAATGAAATTAGATGTTTGAAAATATTACATATTTTGATTTACTTTTTGGTACATCTTAGAACAAAACAATTTTATTTAATAAACAATGCCTCCTCTTAAAATTAAAACAAAGAGAAAATATCACATATATATGTACAAGGTAAGATAAAAATAATCAGAAAGAAAAAAAAAAAGATTTTTCTGGAAAGAGAAGCCCTGCCACGTTTTTTTTTTTTCCAAGACTCATTTGTATAGATAAAAGAAAGGACTCCCTTTTGAACCCCACATTGTGGGCAGCCATTCCATTATAATTCATCAGGCTGATGCCATCTGGATACCTCCAATGGCTGCCCGTGCTATCTGCAGGATACGTTCATATTAACATCTACTAGTAAAAATTCCTAATGTAAACC
>NW_004524580.1:8772291-8773066 GCF_000260255.1 Octodon degus
TTTTATGCATGAGAAAATAAGCAGCATTAGTAATTACACAGCTAGAATTTATATCATTACCTAGTCTCATCTGCCCAGAGAATAAGAAATTATGGTTTATGCACTTTTGCAAGAGAGACAAAAATTAATTTCCTGTTAAACCTTAAGACCCCATAGAAAGAACTGAAAATACAAAGTTGGGGTTAATTTCCAGAATTTCCTAGGAAACAGGAATATGTCTGCAATTTGTTTCTTAGACTTAGGAATTCCAGAAAGACAGAATACAGACAACCCTTTACCTGGTGTAGAGGCCATCTAGGATTTCACGTTTCAGATTTTTCGCAAATGTGTTGCTGTCTGTGGCAGTGAATAGTTTCCTCCTGCTTTCTCTCTTTATGGATTAGTCAGAATCCCGATGCCTCCTTCCTGCGTAGATAACCCTATTGCCTCTGTTGTTCCTCTTCCCCTTAGAGATGGTTTTATTTTCTAAAAGGAACTCGTGGTTCACAACTGGACAAGTTTAAACAAGTTTCTTTTTTACTCTTCTTGGAAGAGTTGAAGGGAAGATATCACAAGGTAGTCACATTTGACTTTAAATTTGAATTTGAAGAATGCTTGTATTTGAGTACAGAACATCGGTACCTATCCCAGCATTTGCACACCTTCTTGGTCTTTTTTCCAGCCTAGTGAATTTGTGTGTTACAGTAACTACAGAGGTTTTCTTCTTCTATACCTTCAGAAGATCCATAGTGCACCATTAAAACATAAGGGAGAATTGCCCTTAATGTTAGATTTT
>NW_004524580.1:8773226-8777626 GCF_000260255.1 Octodon degus
AAATTCTGGAAAATTTGTTTCTGCTTTTAAAAACACCATTAGGTGAATCTTTCAGTTCCTTGTCCATACCCTTTTAAATCTTGAGAGAAACAGAAAGCATCTTCCTCTTTCTCTTATTAATTAGACTTTACAGTCTTCTATTTATTTTCTGGCCTGATCATTAATGGGATTTGTGAATAGTGAAGTAGTTTCCTTGCATCTTAAAAATCACTTGAGACAAACATAAGTCTCATTTCCAGCAGTTCCAGGCCTTGAGTAAGGATGAAAACTTTTTTTCCAAGAGTCTCAGGTAGAGCAGCGTTGAGCTACCAGCCGTAAAACACTCCTGAAAAACATCTCACATATTTCTATTTTATTGGCTATTTTATTATCTTAATCATGTAGACATCATTTCTATCATTCTTCCTTTCTAGTTGTAGATTTAAAATGGAAAATTTCTTGCTTTTCACTATGAACCGGATCCTCCATGTATTTAAGACTGTAATATATATTTACAGTATTAATGCATAGAAAAAACAGCAAGCACAAAATAAACATTGAATGAATTCAGAAAATGAGTGCAAGATCCAAAGCACATGCAAATGAATGAATGAGTAAATATACTGAATAATTCCTCTGGTATTTTCTCATTGTAATAACTTTATTTTCTCTGCACTATCTCCTTCCACTCATCTTCCCCATCCTAAAACAACCTGCCCCTCTGCATCAAACTCTTGACTTATATCTTTCCATCTAGTCACTCATAAATTTTTTAGAATATGTATAGCCTATCCAAATTCACTGCTGCTACTTTCTTCTTCTTTCTGCAGTTGCCCACCTGTAGCTAGATCCTACCTGTTTGAAATGTCAATTCTAAGAATATTCAAATTAGCACTCTCCCATTACTACATCAAACACATTTCCAACCAAAATTTATCTTTCTCTTGACTTGTTGAACACTTGGCTATTTCCAATACTCCTCTTGCAATTCCTGTGAAACTATATTCTTCTAGTTCTTGTGCATCTCTGATTTTCTTTGTTCTGTGGCCTTTGTTCTTTTACCATTCTTTAACACCATGTTTGATCTTTGTCTTCCATGAACTCCACTTGAGGATATACACATGATCCTAGCACCCCTCAGGATATATTTCTGATTTCCATATTTCCATATTTAGATCTATTTGCATCTTTTTGATGGCCTTTCATATGCCTATGGTGCTCCTAGATTCCTCACATTCAGTATTTAAATCAAATTCTTTATCTCTAGTTCTCTTAATTCTAGGATGCCACGCATCCTAAAGATAGAGCTTTTGCTGCAATTATGATCTATGTGTATTTTTATCACCACTGATGTGGACTGAAAAGTTTAGTACACTTTAATTCTCTATTCCTCATCCCTCACATTTACTTTTCATCCTTTACTGTGGCTTCCAGTTACCCAACTCATCACACAAATTATTCCTGCAACAAAGATCTGATTATACAATTTCATTCTTTAAAAAAAATTCTTTGATACTTCAGGATTATCACACATGTGTATGCATTAGTCAAGAAATATACATTTTTATGAATTTGTATTCATGTTTCACTTTAGTGCTTAGTAACGAGTTTATTTTGTTTTTAATATATTTAGTACAGGGTCTACAGGGGTTCACTATACAAATAGGACTCGTAGTGATCCTTCTGTTTTCATCTTCCCAAGCACTGGGACTACAGGCGTGCACCACCACACCCAGTCTCAATCCACATCTCAGTGCACCCCAGGGGTGGGGCCAGCATGACACACCAGGATTCAGACCCTGGTCCCTGTATCTGCCTAAGCAGGCTCTTTAATCTGCTAAGCTATCTGGCTGGCCCTTAGTAATGAGCTTTATACTGTTTTTTGAGAAATATTAATGAGATGATTTAAAGCAAACTGATGAAGGAAAATTATTTGCATGTTGATTTAAAAGGATTAGAATACTGAAGTCATTTAATAGAACTGGGGATTATTATTGGCTTCAGCTTACTGACTTCAAAGAGACTTAATGATGAACAAAAAATAATAATAGCAGAAGTACCAATAAAACACTTGGATTTCTGTGCCTTTTATTTTTAGGTTTGGATAATGCTTTGATATATGTTTTATATAATAACATGAAATCAAGACATGCTTATGTGGCATATTTCTTCTGATGTAGCATATTTCCTATTATTATTATTATTATTATTATTATTATTACAGTGGTAGCAATACTAAGACAGATAATATGACCTAATGTGAAAGTCTTCACAAGGGCCACTCCCAGGAGGTAGAATGAGGGGGAAATGGACAATATCAGCTGGATCCTTAGGAAGCATTGCTAGCTACTCTTCCTTTTTTTAAATTTTAAAGAGAAAAAAACTATATAGAATTTCAAAAGAAGATGATAGGAAATTGACAATGCTATAATATCGCATATTGATATGGTCTAGTTGCTCAGATTAAAGCATTGTGAACGTCATTGGTAATCTAAGAAATTCAAGTTAGAACAATGCTGAGATTGGAACTTCTCCCAGAAAGAAAGCTCATCATCAAAAAAAATCAACCAATAACAAATGCATGAGGGTCTGTGTGGAAAAAAGAACCTTTCTCTACTGTAACAGGGAGTATGCACTGGTAAAACCACTGTGGATATCATGTGGAGATTCCTCAAAAAATTAGGATTAGAGATCACATCCAACTCAACTATTCCATTCTGAGTATCTTTCCAGAATGTAACACCCAATTATATATGTGCATCCATGTTTTTAGCAGCACAGTTTGTAGTAGTTACAACTTGGAAACAACATAAATGCCCATCAACCAAGGAATGGATAAAAAAAAGGTAAGTATTTATATACAATGGAGTATTACTCAGCTATAAAGAAAGATATGCTCAAGGTTTTCATAGGTAAATAGATGCACTTAAAGACCATACTCTTAAGTTAAATAAATCAGACTTGCATATGCAAACATTTTACTGTCTTCCTAGTATAAGAAAATGAAAGAATAGGTAAGATTGAAAACGTACAATAAATTCTGTGAAAGGGAAAGAAACTGCAAGAAGGAAAGAACTGGGATGGAAGAAAGGAGAAAAGAAGGAAGAAATATATAAATATGATAGATAATTGTACAAATAGTTTTTATTAGTTCATTGAAAGGAATAGTTTTTATGTTGTTTGATTGATCTTGCATATCTCTATCTGGTAATCCAAGAAACTACCTTGAAGATAAAAATATATATTGTAATAACCATTGCTAGTTTTCTGCCATCTTGTTTTAAAATTTTGTAGAATTTTTATTGTTTTTATTATCTTTAAGATACAAAAAGGAAACAAAAAAATATAAGCACTAACTGTTCCTTTTAATGAACTAATACAAATTAGTGGTACAATTATTGTGGTTATCTTATTTATGTATAGATATAGATATAGATATAGATATAGATATAGATATAGATATAGATAGATAGATTCCCCTTCCGAAGCTCCAGTGGTGCAATTGGTTAGCGCGCGGTACTTATGTATTCCCCTTCCTTTTCTCCTTTCCCCCATGCCAGTTGTTCTTTCATTTTGAGCAGAATCTTTCCCTTTCACAATACTTACTGTACCTTTGGTATCTTATTTACTCTTTCAGTTTCTTAAAATGGGACATCTTACATGAATATACACTTCTCAGATGAAGAAATACAAGTATCAAATAAATATATGAAAAAATTGCAAGATCTTTGGTTATTCAAGAAATACAAATTAAAACTAGAGATTTCATCTCACTCCTAGAGAATAACTATGATTAAAAAAATCAACTAATTCTGGGAATTTTTTTGTCTCCACTAAGGAGACAATATAATGTTTACACATTCTTCTGATTTATTTCACTTATGAGTATGGTATCTAGTTGCATCCATTTACCTATAAAAATGTCAAGTATATCTTTCTTTATAGCTGAGTAGTTCTCCATGATATAAAAACACCACACCTTTTTTATCCATTCCTCAGTTCATGGACATTTTGGTTGTTTCCAAGATTTAGCCATCATAAATTGTATTGCCATATATAGGGGTGCACATATATCACTGTGGTATGATGCTTTCATTTCTGCTGGGAAAATACCCAGGAGGGGAATAGCTCAATCAAAGGAGACTTCAAATCCTAGTGTTGTGAGGAATCCCCACACTGATACCCATGGGAACTGTACCAGTCTACACTCCAATAAGAGTGGAAAAGGATTCCTTTTACCCCAAACCCCTCCAGAATTAGTTATTGATTATTTTTCATAATAGTCATTCTTTCAGGAATGAGATGAAATCTCTATTGCTTTAATTTGTATTTCTTCAATAGCCAAAGATCTTGAAAACTTTTCCATATGTTTATTTGACATTTGTATTTCTTCATCTGAGAAGTATATTTTCATCTCAGAT
>NW_004524580.1:8779469-8818366 GCF_000260255.1 Octodon degus
GTGCCTGAATTTTTGTCTGGAGGGGTCCCGCGGGCACAGGGAAGCCGGAAGCTCTCCCACACACTCACTGTGCCTGGGCCGGGCTGGATATCCTTAATATGTTTTCTTGTGCTGAATTTCTTGAGTCTAATATGTTTGCATGTAGATTTATTTTAGTAATGGCTAAATGGAGTTTTATGTGCCTCAGTTAATTGTATGTCAGATTCTTATTTCAATTTGGGAAATTTTCTACTATCACTTCTTCATATAGTCTTTTTTGTCATTTGTGCTGACTTTGCTTTTTCTTCACATTTATTAGTCTTATATTGCTTTATTTTGTGTCATCTTGTAGCTGTTGAATCGTTATTACTTGGTTCTTTGTTATTTTAAAGAGATCTTTCCTTTCAACATCAATAACTGTAATTCTCTCCTCAAGGTGTGAAAGTCTTTCAGTTTTATTCAAGCAATTTTGTCAATTTTCACTGGAAATTTTAACTTAATGGATATCTCTTTGAATCTGTTGCATCATTCTAGATCTTTCATTGAAGGTTTCAATCATTTTCTTATGTTCCTCTATATTTTGAATCTTTGTCTTCTTCAGATAAGCTGAGCAATATTTCATTATGGTTGTCATTTCTTTTTTTACCTAGATATTATTTCTGATCTGATTTCCTCTATGGCTTCATGGAGTTATTCCTTTACTTTAGTTGCTATCATTTCAGAAATTTCATTGGTGTGACTTTCAATTTCTTCTATGTTGATCTTTTGGACTTCTTGTGGGTGTGCTGAATATTTGAGATTGCATTTTAATCCTTTACCTTGTCATTTTCTAGTACAAGAAATTTTATTTTGTTTTTTGTACTTATCCTTGTGATTTTTTGTAGTAGACAGCTATATGGGCTGGGAAGATAGCTCATTGGAATAAGTGCTTCCTTGGCAAGCTCAAGGGCCTGAGTTCAATCCCCAGTTCCACCAAAAAATAAATTTAATTAATTAATTAAGTAGGCAGCTATATCTCTAGTTTTAAGGCCTCTGGAGGAGAAAGTATGTTCTTCAGATGTCTTCTGTGTGTGGGAGATTCTTGATTTTTGTCTGTCCCAAGATCCAAGCTTCTCAACTAATTGAGAGTGGAATGTTGCTTTCTGTTTGCTTCAGTGCACATTATTTTGGTATAGGGCTCTGGTGAGGTTATTATCCCAGATCTAGCCAATACTGCTACATAGGGAGAACAACTGATTACAATGAATATGACATCCTAGCTAACAATGATATAGCAATGATGTATAATTAACAAGGATGGTAGCATTAAGCACAATTTAGAAATTGCCCAACTGTGGTAAATATTGACTTTGTACTTTAGAGCATAAGAGCAGAGTCCATAGTTATATAATAGAACCAATTATGAGGAGTTTGTATGTAAAGTGTTTTCCCTTCTTAGAATGGATTTATCCTGTCGTAGAAATGTAGGGAGGATGGTATGTAGGACAAAGATAACTGGAAAGAAAATAAAAGCAGAGCTGTGGAACAAAGAATGGTCATACATGATGGAGTAACTACACAAAGAAGTAGAAAAGAAAGAATGAAGGATGATTCACAGGCTTATCTGAACTTAGTCTCTCGGTTTGGGGGAGGATTTGAGTAAGAAAAAGAAAAAAGTTGAGAAAGATGAAAAGGGAAAGGAATGTGAAATTAAGATAAGAGCAAAGATAAAGTAAGATAAAGCAAAATTATAGCTTTCAAAAAGTAGGTGATCCCACACTCCTGATTATATTCCATGTGTCTTTTTCTCTGAACACAGTACTGGTCACCTAAATTACCATGTGTTACCAACTGTGTATTGGCTCATATTCAGAATTTTCCCTCCAACTGGTCTCACCTGTCCATCATGTGCATTCTAGTCCAGGTCCTACTGTGTGGCTGCTGCCCCAGTGGCCTGACCCCAAAGCGTAGGGGTGTGGGCCAGGCACCCAAGCTCCTCTGGCCAAGCTGGTTGCTGAGTTTTAGGCACTTTCCACACACTTTCTTTTCTTTTCTTTTCTTTTCTTTTCTTTTCTTTTCTTTTCTTTTCTTTTCTTTTCTTTTTTTTTCTTTTCTTTTCGATTGGGTACTATGTATCTCAGGCATGGTTGGAGCTCACTGTGTAGCCAGCCATGGCTAGCCCTGAACTTGTGGGGATCCTGCTGTCTTAGCTTCCTGAGTGCTCGCATTACAGGCACATGCCACCTTGTCTGGCTTGATCTCATTTTTAACAACATTTTTTTTTTCCTGGAAGATATGAGAGTTACAATTAAGGTACGTGGAGGCTTTAATGCTGGGGTGGGCATTTGACCACCACTTATACATCTAGGGCTTTTTAAAAATATATTTGGTACAGGGTCTTACTATGCAGCTCGGACTCTTAGTGATCCTCCTGTTTTCAGCCTCCTCAGTGCTAAAATTACAAGCATGGGCCACCACGCCTGCCTGGACTCCGTCACCAAACAGTGTACCCCTGGGGAGGGGCTGGTGTGGCTTGCAGGACTGGTAATCTAACCCTGATCCCTGTGCTTGCCAAAGCAGGCATTTAACCTGCAGAACTATCTCGCTGGCCCTGTTTCTATTAGAACTGGAAACACTGCTTTTGAAAAGGATATATGATGTCTCTTTAGATGGACAGTAATTATCTCTACGTCCTTGTCTATTTTAGTGTTGTTTTCACCCATGCAGTGTGAATCATCACTGTACTTAATATTTTTGTTTTATAAATATGGAAGAGTTTTTGAAAGTTCTCAAGTTTTATAGTATTTAAAATTTCAAATTATAAAATATGAACATTTACTGTGACCAGAACACAATTAAAGTGATTGTCTTTATTGGTAGGCACTTCCTACAGGGAATCAAGATAAGAACTTACTCACTTAGTATATAAACACTGATAAACAGATCATAAATACATACCTTTGTGATACATGTAACACCAATTCGGTACTATGAGGGACAGTAATATATATAGAAGTTGTTGGGAAAGCAAGAAATGTGGTATCTTATGTTTCAAATGCTTAAGATTTCTGTGCATTCATAGAAGTGAGAAAATACATATTGCTGAGTAGTCAGAATGGGATGGAAAGATGGACAATGGGAAGGGAGTGAAGCACATCAAAGTTAGGATTGCACACTGGATGAGTAACATGAACATTCTACTGTATATATAAGCACAGGTGATGGTTTATTATCTTGATCCTTTGGAAAAAAAAGAATTTATTTTCTTATGATGGAATCGTTTCTCTTAGAAAGTAATTTAGTCATGCCTCTTAATTCATTTTTGCAGATGTTGAGCTTCTTATTGAAATGGTGATTATTGCTAATGAGTGTTTGATGCCAAATGTGGATGACTTTTGTTACTTTCCAGAAACTACTGCCATTTATCAATAATTGTGCTGTGACATGGCCAACTACTTAGTTCTCAATTAGAATGATCTGCCCAGCAGACTCTGGCTTCCATTTCAATGTCAGATTTGAATTGTAATTATCCACAACACTGGAAAAGTGATAGTTCCAATCAATTTGTCTTTATTATCACTTTATCATAATTTTAATTGCTGTGTTTGTGCATAAGGTTGCCGTTACCACCTGGGGCTTTTTCAGGACTCTGGAAGAACCAGGAAGCATTCAAGCATCTGTATTTTGAAAAATTTCCTGTAAGAATTTTAAAATACTTTTTAAATTTTCTTATATATTTCTCTTTAACTTTACCCTATTAAGTTGAGTGATTAGTTTCTAGAATTATGAATCAAAAATCCTATTAAAGCCGGGGAGATGACTCAGTGAAATAAGCACTTGCCTGGCAAGCGCAAGGCCCTGAGTTCAATCCCTGGTTCCACCAAAAACAAACAAACGAACAAACAAAAAACAAAAAAATCCTATTAAATGTTAATCTGTGACAATTTCCATTTCTTATAGATAAAAACATCCAAATCTCTTAACAGTTTTTCCTAGGCTCTCAATATCAGAGCTTTTGAGATAAATTTTGTTAAATCCATTTTTAAAAAAATTTTATTGTTTTATCCACTGAATTCCTTTGTGCCAATTGGCAGTAACTATTCAGAAATATTTAATATGATTAAGATCTCTTATTCTCTACACCTGGTTATTTGAATAACATTACTGTGATTTTTATAGAAGTTATATTTTTCTCTACCTTTATGTATATTGGCATCTTTTTCTGAATGTTTCCTGAGCTCTTTATTGTAAAATTCCACTTAAAAATCAAGATACAAGAAAAAGACTATTTCTCAATGCCCATTCTATCCCCAGCAGCATCTGAATAGCAGAGACTGTCTTCCTGGGTTGTGTTGTGCTATTTACCTCTTATTTCTCCATGTCAGGGTGGGGTAGTTTGTACTCATAATAATACTTCGGTGGTACGACATATCAGGGACCTGCCCTCTTCTCTGCTGTCCTCTTGGTTTTTTTCTTTTTTTCAAATAAGAGGGGTATTTTGACCTCACTATGCCATAGGTAAAGAGGAATGGATGATTGGGATTTAATAAAATAGTTACCACAAGTATTTAGTATTCTTTTGTTATTATTTTTGAGTAAAAGACAAATAACCTAATCAACTAGACAAATGACAAGGATCAAAATGGCTTTCTTTAGAAAGACAGCTCAGATTTGAAAGACCTCAATAACGTAGATTAAATGTTCCCCTAAGAGACTGTGTCAGGGAAGATTTATCAGTCTGTAGGGCCCTAGTTAGTCCAATCTATCTACCTGATGGGTGTTAGTTAAGTTATCAAGGTATTAATAAGATTAATTATAAGCTTACAATGGCAAATATGTGCATGTGATTTTGACATGGTTATCCTTAACAGTCAAATCAAAAACAAATCCCCCTCAAGCCTGGACATGTGGTTTAATCACATGGAGTAATTGTGTACTTTGTTACCCAACCTCAAACCTCTCACCTGAGTGCTTCATAACAGCACAAAAGGCATAAATCAGACAGGCCTTCAGTGATGGAGCTGAGATTTGAGCCACAATAGTCCAATTTGAGAGTTTATTGCTCTTGTTTGCCTCTGTAATAGTAAAAACCATGGCAACTGCTGTAAGAGGTCCAACCAAAGTCTTTCCTCTACACCGTTTCACTCAGGCTACGCAGAATTCTTGTGAGGCAGTGTAGTTCATCCACGTAACATAGAAGCATGTGGAGTCACAGAAAGGTTAAGAAACACACACTGACCTGGCAGCAGTTTGCTAAAACCAATGCTCAGAAACAGAGGCATCAAAATAAGCATTAGAGAAAGTAATATGTTTTTCTGTTTCTTATTCTTCTTAATTCTTCACTCTATCATGATTTTTGGAGCAGCAAAAAATATGATTTAAATTGAGTAAAAATTAAATTTCATTCTTACTATTAAATTTTCACTGAAATTTGAGTCTAAAATCTTAATCCTTGCTAATAAACTAGTGACTTATTGTGTAATTATTCATAGGGAGGTTAAAGCTTTTAAAATTTAATATAATTAGAGTAGAACTTTATTAAAGAACTATTTTGCAATGCAAAAGTATATTGGAAATATTGAGCCATTACTTCTTATTAAATAAGTAATTGAGTTCATAAACTTTACAACTCTTATGTTCAAACACTTAACTTGAACATGTATAAGAACACTTTATTTTATTCATGGCCCTTAGAGGAGCAATCATATTCTAGTAAGATTTCAAAACCAAAATTAATTTAATTTCATTGTATAGCTACAAAAATGTCAAATGAATACAGCCAATCTATTCTCATCACACTTTATATTATACCAAGCTTAAAATTACATTATCCAGCAATGCCTGTTAATAAAGCATTATTTATTTTTATTTTCAGGGATACTATGACACAATGGATGCTGGCTATATGGATGAAGAAGGCTATGTGTACGTCATGTCTCGAGTTGATGATGTCATAAATGTTGCCGGACACAGGATTTCTGCAGGTGCCATCGAAGAGGTATTGATGAGTACTGATGTGCTAGTTCAGGTTGTTCCCAGAAATAGTACTGAACTGCAGAAATATTGAAATTAAATCATTGCACCTGGGGAGAACCTAAATTCTTCGAGTAGAGCATAAGTGACATTAATCCTATATCTATGACTTTCTTCTATGTAGATTTTAATGTTCTTCACACCTTTTATCTTAAAAACTTTCATATATTTGTTGTCTGTCTATCTCTTTTATTTCTATCTCTCTGTGTGTGGGGTTTGAATCCAGGGCCGTAAAACTGAACTGCATCTTGTGCCCATTCTTGTATATTATTTATTGAATAGGAGAGGCTGTATACATTTAACTCTTGCAATTGACTAGTTAATTGACTCTGGGTTCTTGACTTACTCCTGACTGATAATTAGTTTTACATATAGACTTCATGTGATGTGAGATTTAAACATCTTATTTTATTCTCAAACTGAGAAACTTCTTAATTTACATAAAGATCTTAAAGTTATTTTAAAGTAGTTTTACAGGACTGGAGAGATATCTTGGCCTTTTAAGGAACTGGGTTTGATAACCTGTTGCCATATGCTGTTCTGGCCCTTACACCAAATAAGTAAGTAAATAAATAAGTGGCTTTACAATTTAAAATTCACATCCAGTAAATTCTACTTTCCTCTACAAAGTTAAGAATATAGATAGATAGACAGATGTCCTTTTAATTATTTGAATTTATTTTATTTTTTTGTAATGAGTATTCAATTCTGTAAAAAACATAAACATCACCTTTATTAATACTTAAATGATGTTCTATAAACCAAAACAACAGAAAATCCTAATAATGTAAAAATGTTAAGAATATGAACCTTTCACTTCTGAGAATTATACTTTTTAAAGATTAAAAGCCATAGCCACTAGGAAGACAGTATGCAATGTGTTAATTATTGAAACTGTCCTACTAATTTGACTTGAAACTGTCTCATTGCTATTTGTCTCTCAATAAAATTATGGGAAAAAAGTAAAGATTAAAAGCCAGTGTATGTTGAAGTTGAAGGAGAAGAGATAAATGCTGGCAATACATTATTAAAATTCTCTTCCCAAATATACAAAACAGTCAGAGTTCTTGGGATTTATTAGCTACACTGAAAACAGTGTTATAGGCAGTGTTTCATTTATATATTCTTTTAACTATCACAACAGACAGGATAAATAAAAATTTCAACACTGCCAAAAATTTTTTTAAGTGATCTCTGTATTCTGACCCTGGTAACTGATAGCCACCCAGTTTTTACTTTTCCAATACTTTTGCCTAATCTAGAATTCCGTATAAGTGGGATGATATACTACTGAAACCTTTCAACAAAGTTAGTTCATTTAAGAAGTATATCTAAGATACATCCACACTGCTTTGCGCATCAGTAGTTCATCGTTTCATACTGTTGTGTTGCACCCCATCCCAAGGCTTGCGAAATGAGCCTCTGCATCCATTCATCCATTTGAGGAATATGAGTTAATTATTAGTCTAGGCAATTATAAATTATAGCACCGTGTACATTAGAGAACAACCTCTTGTGTAGAAACTGATTTCCCTTCTCTATGTTAAACACCTAGAGTGTGTCTGTTAAGCTGTGCAGTAGGGATGCGTTTAGGGTTGTAAGAAACTGTCATACTCTTTTCCAGGGTGACTGTGCTACGTCATAACACAATAGAAAGATGTGCGGGCTATTATTTGCTTTCTGTTCTTTCCAGAATTTCTTTTCCTTTTATCTAAACAATTCTAAAAGGTGTATAATATGTCATTATATTTTTGTTTACAATTACATTATAAGTAATGAGGTTAGGCATCTATTCATACATGCTTATTTTCCATTCATGCATCTTCTTTAGTGATATACATGATAAATTTTGCCCAGGTAGCAAAATTAAATTTATTTGCTGTTTGCTATCAAGGGTTCTTTCCATATCTTATATTTTCCTTTATCTAATAGGCCCTTTGCAAAAATTTTAGCTTGTCACTGGTGTTTTTATCTTTTCAATATCCCCTGCATGAAGGATAATGTCTTTTTTTCTCCTATTACAGACCATATTTTCAGTTCACATTTGAAAAATCTTCCCTAAGCCAAAGTTGCTGAGATTTTTTTTAAAGATTCATCTTTCTAATTTTACATTTAAGTTTTACTGCATACTTTGTATTTTTTAAATTTACATCAGCGTATTTTTCTACCTAGTGCAAGGTGTGCACATTGACAATTATTTTTTTAAATGGATGCTAACTTTTCAGCTCCACGTGTTTAGAAGACTGTCTTTTCTTATTGTTTCTTTTGAATGTTTTTCAAAAATCAGATGATAATAGATGAACAGCCCGCACATCTTTCTAGTGTGTTATGACGTAGCACAGTCACCCTGGAAAAGCACTTCGTCAATTTCATTAAACATTTGTTTTCTCATGGGCAGACTACCGCAGCAGAGCATCCCATGCTCTGGGTAGAGGGATCTGGTGTGACCGGGCCCACTGCATTCGCTCTTCCTTTGCAATAATGCTTTGTCTCTTCCACGTTCATTCTCATTAGGAGCTTCCCATTGTTGCAGTGGATCCACACATGCATTTTGATTAGGATTGTGTTAAATCTATAGATAAAACAATGGCTACATACACCATTTGGAGTATCTTCATCCATGAAGTTTGTATCTGTCTTCATGTCTTTGTTTATTTATGTCTCTCCTTGGTTTTGTTTTTGTACTAGCTATTGAACTCAGGACCCTGTGCTTGCCAGGCAGGTGCTTAGGCTGCTGGGCTGTCTCCATCTGTTAAGGTCTTCTTCAATACAATGCATCAGTATTTCACACTACTTAAAATAGAGATTCTGAATTTTGTTATATACATATATATAACATATTGTAATATATATTATGTATATTAAATTGATGACTATAGTCAATTGAATTTTTGATATATTGTCAAATATTTAATTTTTAATTATAAAATTGTTTTTTAAAATGTGTTCCAAATTTTTATTGCTAGTGAATTGAAAGCAGTATTGATTTTTGTAAAATAATATTTGCATGCTAATGTATGTCTGTGAACATATTTTTTAAGGTTTCTTGAAGTTTTTTCTGTATACAATCATGTCTGTGAATAGTTTTCTTCCTTCCTGTTTTGGTTTGTACCTGGATGTCTCCCCAGAGCCTCATGCAGTCGATTCATGATCCAGTGCGGGGCTCATGAGTGTGACTGTTGTGCCCTCCCTGGGGCAGGCAGCCTGAAGGCTGTATAAGGGAAGGAGAGAGGCTTGTTCTCTCTACTGCTCCATTTTGCTCTTGAGGATTTTGTGCTTCCTGTTGCCATGAATCACTGTCCTCTGCCTTGTGCTGCTCCTCCTTGGAGCTAGCTGAGTACAGACTGAAACCTGCACAAACTGTAAGCTAATTAAACCTTCCTGAATTTGAGGTGTCATGTATTTTGTCTCAGTAATGAGAGAAGAGTAATCAAGACACTTCCTTTTTAGGTATTCTTCTTGCCTTTTTGAACTAAGAAAAACTCTGGTATGACACTAGTTAAGAATAGTAAAAACAAACAATTTTGTGTTATTCCTAATCTTAGGGTAGAAATATCCAGTAGGAAAAGGAGAAAAGAAAGACGCAAGGAAGGGAAGAGAAACATATGTATATACACAGGATAGCTTGGATAACTGTACTGGTGATTTCTGTTGGTCTATTGAAAGGAGCAGTTAATACTTACTCTGTTCTTCTGTCTTCTTTTTAATTTTTTATAAGTGTTTTAACCAATTTTGCATGCCTATATCTGATAATATAAACAACTAACTTGAATACAACAATATGTAATACAACCACCATTGTTGAATTCCTATTATTTTGTTTAGTGAAATTCTGTATGTTCCTAATTTTTTAACTATTTTTTATTCTCTCCCTTTTACAGAATGATGTCACTTATAGATGTTTCTGTTGATGTCTTTTTCCAAGCTCAGATTTCTTCTACTCCTAATTTGCTGAGATTTTTTTAAAGTCATGAATTAACATTAAAACTTTTCAATGTTTTTTTTTTCTCATCTATTGATAGGTTTGTCAGTATGTATATGTGTGTATGTGTGTGTTTAAATTCTGTTATATGAGTTCTAGTATTAAGCTGTTAAATTTTAACTGTTTAATTAATATTACATTCCTAGGATTAAACTTACTTCATGATGCATTGATGTTTTACATATTGGTCATCAAATCTATGATAATTTCTTGGTTTGGAAGAGTGCTTTGTATGATAAGCATATTACCACTGTTCAATTTTGAATAATGATTGCACCACTTATCTTTTTGGCTTTTTGTTTTTTGACCTATCTGGATCAATATGGACCGCGGAGGTTTCTGAGAACGTTTAATTGATATTTGCCATTACTTTCATCAACTTTAACAATGTTTAACTTTTCCTGATGTTTTAGAGCAGTTGAATAACATATTTTTAAAAAATAATTTTATTAAGAAACAAATAGAAATGAGACAGTTTCAAACCCGATTACTAGCGCAATTTCAATAATTAATACTTTGCATTGAATAACATATCGGCATATTTGTATTTATGTCTGCTAATTTATTATTTATTTTCTGTTTGCTTCTTTTTCCCATGATGTTTCTCCCTTTCTTTTTAATGATGCTTTGTTTACTTTTCATGGTATTTTGGTTCTTAGGCAGGATTTAAAAAGAAAAGGCCAAATTTCTTAAATGTCTCCCTACAGCTGTTGTTCTTTGTTCTAATACATATATAAACAAATTCTTTTGTCCCTGTAAGAAAACTCTTATAAGGTCCTGTTCCCATAACATCCTATTATGCCCTGGAAGGGCCACTGAGGTACAGAAACTGTCACAGCTTGACAAACTGCCTTTTTTTCTCCTTCTGCCCACCCACATGTCCCCCCTGCCTAAGACCAAGCACCTTAGCAAATTGTATAAAAATGAGATCTTCTTCCTTGTTCAGCGCTCATCCCTGGACCAGGATTTACCTAAATCTTCATGTTTCTGTGTTGGTCTCTTGCTGATCTCTTGAATTCTGCAACAGTTCCATTTGTTTTCTGAAAACTTCCTCTTTCTCTTCATTTTAAGAGTGCTTTTCCGTATTTATTGGATTATTGCTGGATTAATATTTGTTGTTAATATTATTATGAATGTGAAAATGAGGTGTGCATTTTCAAAACCAAATTTCCTTCCTTCTACTCTTCCTCTCTCTGTGTCTCTCTTGGTCTCTCTGTCTGAGTCTCTGTCTGAGTCTCTGCCTCTCTGTCTCTCTGTCTGTCTCTCTGTCTGTCTCTCTCTGTCTCTCTCTCTCTCTCTCTCTCTCTCTCTCTCTCTTTCTCTCTTTCTCTCTTTCTCTCTCTGTCTTTCACTACTTAGGTGAGCCCAGAGCCTAATACATACTAGGCAATAATGTCACCTCTGATAACATCTCCAGCCTTTAAGACACATTGCATATTAATAAGTGTGTCTTTGCTGATGTACTGCGGGCCTATTCCTAGATCTTCCATGAGATCAGCTCCTAGGATGATTCCATGAGAGGCAATGGAATTATATTTCTTCATGAATTTGTTGGCTCTGTTTGAAATTCATATTTCTACATCTGCTTTCTTTGATTGATTTTACTATAGTATATCTTTGGTATTTTTCTACTTTAATCTACATGTGTCTTCATATTTAAAATGAATTTTTTAAGCATGTAGAGTGTTGTTTTGCAAACTTCTTCACATCAGCTATATTTTACCTGGCATTCTTAGGGCATTTACATGGAGTGGTTATCATTACTGATTAGTTTATTGTCTACCATATTTGTTCCTGTTTTCTATTTGCTACCATTTTTCTTTGCTGTCTTCCTTTGTGTTTTTGTTCTTATTGAACATTTTATGGGATTCCATTTCATCTTTATTCTTAGCCTCTTATTTCTAATTTGTTTTGCCTGTGTTTTTTGAGTTTTAAAGAGAATAAGGACATAATAAAAAGTGATATAGAATTTCAAAACAAAATGGTAGTAGATTATCAATGGTGGTTATGTCACATATTGTTATCTTCAAGTTATCTGTTTAGATTATCAGATACAGGCATACAAAATTGATCAAACGGGCATTAACTGTTTCTCTAAATAGATGAATAGAAATTAGTAGTCCAAATATCTTAGCTGATGCCCCCTCCTTTTTTTCTCTTTTCTCCCATTTCAGTTGCTCTTTCCTTTTGAGTAGTTTCTTTCCCTTTCACAGCCTCTATTGTACCTTTGGTATCTTATTTACTCTGTCAGTTTCTCATACTAGGGAGACATTGTGATGTTTACACATGTGAGTCTGATTTATTTCATTCATGAGTATGGTCTCTAGTTACATTCATTTACCTATAAAAGTGTCTGGTATATCTTTTTTTATAGCTGAGTAATGCTCCATTGTATAAGAATACCTCAGCTGGGCCAGTGAGATAGCTCTTCAGACCAAGCACCTGCATAGACAAGCACAGGGACCAGGGTCAACCCCCAGCACCACCTGCTGCATCAGCTTTCTTCCTGGGCCTGCCACTGAGACTGGGTGTAATCCCACCGCTAAGGAGGCTGAAAACAGGAGGATCACTAGGTGTCCATGCTTTATAGTAAGATCATGTACGAAATACATTGAAAAAAAAATACCACATTTTTTTTATCAATTGCTTGGTTCATGGTTCATGGACATTTGGGTCATTTTCAAGATTTAGGTTTTACAAATTGTGCTCTTATAAACATGGGTGTACGTATATTGCTGTGATATGATGTTTTCATTTCTTCTGGAAAAATACCCAGAAGAGGAATAGCTAGGTGAAATTGGACTGCTAATCTTAATTTTTTGAAGAAACTCTTCATTGATTCCATAGCCATTGTATCAGTTTACACTCCCAGCAATCGCGGACAAGGTTCTCTATTCACCCACAGTTTCACAGTAATTTTTATTAGTTGATTTTGTTTTTTATGATAGACATTCTTTCTGGGGTGAGATGAAATCTTAGTGTTGCTTTAATTTGCACTTCTTGAATGACCAATGATGATAAATGTATTTTCATGCAGTTATTTGACATTCATATTTCTTCACCTAAGTAGTATGTATCCATTTTGGATGCCCATTTCGGATTGGTTCTTTGAATGTTAGGGGCCTGATTTATTTTAATTCTTTATGTGTTCTAGATAAAACACTTGGCTAAGATATTTTTTCCCCAGTAATGGATTTTCTTTATATTCTGTTCATGATTTTTTTTTTTTTTCTTGGAACCGGGAATTGAACTCAGACCCTTGCACTTGACAGGGAAGTGCTTATTCTACTGAGCCATCTCCCTGACCCCTATGATTTTGTTTTTGATGTGGAAATGTTTTCAATAAGGTAAGATCCCAGTTGTTGATCCTTTGAGGTATTTCCCAATCGGTTTGTTTTTGTTCCTGAACTCTCTGCCTACTCCTATGTCTTCAGGATTTCTACCTACTTTGACTTCTAGTAGATTTTGTAGGAATCTGTTGGCCTTTTGGTAGTCCCTGAGAGAAAATGGTGAGAGGATTTACAGACAAGAGATAATAGCTGAGGTCAGGCCATAGACAATGCCTGAAAGGCCAAGGCCCCAGAATAACAGTAGGGACTGTCTCTCTCTCTCACTCTCATTCTCCCCTCCTCCCCTCTCTAATCTTTTGTATCTATCTTTTTCTCCAGGTAAATTCTTTTAGAATTTTTGCTTGCTTTAGAAAGTCCTGCATTTCTAAATAAACATTTCACAGGATATAGAAATTTAGATTGGTGTTTTTCCTTTTTGTTTTTTTTTTTTTGATGTTTTTTCTTATTCTGAAAAATTTAAATATTTTATTTGAAACTCTTCTCAGTTATATGGTTGAGGAAAGGTCACATATGATTATTATATTTGATCCCCTATAAGTATGGGTTTTTCCCCATTAAGATTTTTTATGTTTGGTTTCTTGAAGTTCACATATGATATGCCTATGTATACATTTTAAAAGTATATATTTACCCTGCTTAATGTTTGCTTTTTTGAGATTTCTAGATCTGTGATTTTTTTTGTGACTGATAACCTTTTTTAAGGAAATCCTGTTATTATTGCTTCAAATACTGTTTCTATTTGTTCTTTTCTTCAGGTGTTCTTACCTTGTGTATGTGTAACATTTTTGAGATATTGTTACTATTATAGATATTTTTTCCTCTGCAATTGTAAGTCCATTAACTGGACTTAATAATAAAAGGCACTCTTTTTTGTTATAGTATTTTTTTCTTCTATACTTTCTTCTGATTAATTTGGCTTTTATATATTCCATTTCTCTGTTCATCCTACATTGTGTTTCTGATTGCTGTCTGTATTTCCCCTCAAATCCCTGTGTTACTCAGCATCCTGTCATGTAACAAAGTACCAGAAATGATCAACTTGAAGAGAGGCAAATTTTCTTTCATTCATAATTTCATGGGTTCCAGTCCGTGATCATTTTTTTCCTATAAAAGACTGGCACCATCTGTCAATTCCATTTGAGTCACAACTCCAGTGACTTTAAGATTTTTCATTAGCCCCCATCTCCAGCAGGATCCACAGAACCACTAACTAGAGACCAACTGTTAACACGCGGACCTTTGGAACATTTCAGATCTAAACTACAGCGTCGTGCTCCTACATGTTTAAAGTTCATGTCCACTTCACAGTGCAAAATATGTTTCATCTATTTCTAAGTGTCTGCAAGTGTTAACAGGTCCAACATCGCTCAAGTCCAACTCGGAAGTTTCATTTAAGACTCAGTGAAATTGAACAGTGAGCCTTTATAAAAATTTTAAAAGTCAAGTTGTGCAAGACCAGGATATGCTGGCAGAGAGTATAAATCTCCATTCTAAAATGAAAAGACTAGGAAAAGGAATACATCAAAATTAAACCAAAGCAAGATCAAAACCTAACAGGGTAAACACCAAATCCTACAGTTTCATGTCCTGCATCCAACACACATAGTAGCTTTTGAATTTCCTGGCTTGATAATCCCAAAATTCCTTAAAGTTAGACTAGTTCTAGTGCTTTCTTGGCCTCTTGAAATTGTAGGGTTTTATTTTATTTCATTTTCTCTTTTAAACTGCCATGTTACTTTTTGTTGAAATATGAACTTGATGTTCTGAGTACAAATAACTGCTGTAAGTAAGCCTTTATTGATGTGCTGGTAAGGTCTGAGTTGAAGAAAAGTGTCTTCTAGCTCTGGATTCAGTCTCCTGTCACTGGACACACATTTTTTTTTCCAGGACTTCTCAGTTTCTTTCCTACCTTGTGAGGGACAGATGATTGGATGGCCCTAGAGTTAGGTCGTCATCTTTTCCCCAGGTCAGTTAGGCTCTGTTAAAACACCCGAGTTAGTCTCTGACAGAATTATTGTTGATCTTGATGTTAAACTTTGTTAAGAAAAATAGAATGTCCTGGAGCATTTCAAAATAGTTCTTCACATACAAAGTTTGACGAAAACTTTCTGATATTCTATTAGACTTCTGAATAATAAACCCGTAAATGGGAAGGGCCTCTGAAAGGTTCTAATGCTTAGATTTGTCCTCACAGAGCTTCCCACAATTCATCTGTTATAGTTCAGAATTTCCTGCCCTGATACTTGCTCCTCAGGAGTTTTTACTCCAAGAATTTGTTATTCAAAGTGTTCTCCTGTCTCTCCAGTTTGGGGTCGAGGGAGTGGTTCACACTGTGGCCTTACTCTCTAACATATAAATGAACAATTCAATCTTTTAAATTGTTCTACTTCTAATTTAGTGTCAGGAAGGAGTGATGACTTCCAAATTTCTCTTATGTGAGACCCGACCTGAAAGTCCTTTCACTCTGACTCCCGCAGCTACTCCTTCCCGGTCCTCTGGGTAGGTGTTGGGGTTCCATCCATTCTCAGGGACCACATGGCTTGCGGGGCATGGCAAGTGGCACTGAACCCTTGGGTGCTCTTTGGTGGATGCTGGGAAAGTAGCTTGAGCTCCATGCCCCTGGATCTGCTGCTGGCCTGGAGGAGGCCAGGCACACAGCCTCTGTTGGCATTGATTTGTTGTGGCTTGTGGAGAGGCGCCAACTCTGGGGGAGTGAGGGACACCGTCTTTGGTGGCCTTCATCTGCAAAGAAGGAGGCTAGACCCTGTTTTGCAGATCTCTTCATTCCTGTGCCTCATTAGAAGCACAGCAGGCTTTTCTTAGAGATTTGTGTCCGCATTCATTGGCAGTTCCACATTTTGTGATAGCCTTTCTGTCAGGATGCAGCAAAGGTAGAAGAAAAAAGCTAGCAAAATCACAGAACTTCCAAACACACAAATGAAAACAAAGAGCTCATTATCAGGTTGTCTCTCAAGTGCTCACGGTTTATTTTAACCCACTGTGTTTTGCCTTGTAATTAAAGGAAGAGATAAGAAGGCACCAGTGACATCTTCTCCAGAACAAAAACCTGAGATAGTTTGTAAATTAAATGGAGCAAGCAAACTATAAAATGATGAAAGAAAAAAGCATCGTGATTAAAAGTTCAGTGAGAACAGAATACAGAGACTCAGAAGTTTTATTCATCTTCTTCTCATTAATAGTTACCCTCCCTAGAGGCCGCACTTGACAGTTTAGTTCTTCTTGTGATGTTAGCTTTGTGTGTGTGTGTGTGTGTGTGTGTATGCGTGTGTGTGTGTGCGTGCATGCGCGCGCATGCGCACAAATGTGTTTTTGAGTAAAAGAAAAAACTTCATAAAATGTTTCAGAATTGATTTGGGTGTGCTATTATAATACAGTATTATCTTGTGCTTAAATAAGTGTATTTTGTGATAACATTAAATTAAAATTTATGCTTCATTCATTTTTTGTGTGTTGGCAAAATGTAGTTCTGGTTGTGTGAACTTTTAATTTCTTGCTCCTAGAAGATTAACTTAATGTTCATCTGCATTTCTGGCAGACTCAGCTAATCAAAATATGAAGATTATATATGCGCAGCTCTTACTATCAGTCAGAAGCCTCAGCTTCTTTATTTTAGTTTTAGGGCAAAAAGAAGTGTCAACCAATCACATTTATTCTGTACCTTTATATGCTTCTACTCACATCCTTGTCATTGTATGAAACATCAGAGTTAAGACAGGCAAAAAATTGGCAATTAAATTGGAAAAATAAAGAAAATGTGCCAGGATTGCTGTCATTTAACAGAAATTTTGTCACTGGACTTCAAAGCATTAATAGCACGTAACAGGACATTGCTCAGGCTCTCACTCTTTAGTAGATCTTTTTATATAAATTAAATGATTTACTATTGAATACAAGAAATTTAATCTCAATTCATGTCTGGTGTCAATTCATAGCTCAATATTTAGGGTATCTTTTAAAATTTACAGTCTTGTTGCCTCACAAAATTGTTTAGCAAACATATTTAATAGATGAATGAAATGTTTACACTGATGATAGGACCAGCTTTTACTAATCTGCTCAAATCTTCCTATTTAATGTGCAGTATTCTTTGGGGTGAATTATGTATTCTTTACTTTTTGAGATAAGAACTGAGAATTTTAATTCTTTGAAATTTCACTTGTACAGAAAAATTAACTAACTTTGCTTTTTATGTTTGGTGAAACTTACTATGCTTTTATAGTTTTCCCAAGTAAAAATAAGCTTATTATTTATAGCACACTATATAAAAATACTCTTTCAAGCACATATATGATTAAAATCATTCCATCAAAAGTATATGTTCTTAGGGCCGGCGAGATAGCTTAGCAGACTAAGTGCCGCCTTAGGCAGCCCAGGGGCTGGGATTCAATCCCTGACACCACATGCCGCACTTGTCCCGTCCCTGGGCACACAGAGCCAGCCACCGAGACAGGGTTTGGTGACAAGAGCCTGTAATTCCAGCCTCTGGGGAGTCTGAAAACAGGAAGATCACTACAATTTCAAGCTGTGTAGTGAGACTCTGCACACACCAAAAGAGAGCATATGTTCTTTTCTGTCCTTATCTCTCAAAAAGGAGGCCCAGAATAGCTCCTATAACATTGAGAGGACATTGTTCTTGTGGATCTCGATACAAGTGACAGCCTTCTTCTGTAACTCTGGAGTAATAAGTTCTATTCTGACAGTTGATAGAGCTTTGAAAGCCCAGCAGCCTTCTAGACACTTGGGAAACCTAGGTGGAAGTTGAAGGGGTCCTTAAGAAAACTGGGTCTGAAATCTGCTCTCTGGAACGAGGGAGCCAAAATGAGCAGGAACCAGCATGATTCTTCTTGCTCAGTTCTCTTTTCCTGACGCAGACAGGGGTTCTCATGGAACAGCTATCCATAGAACTAGTTGAGCTTTTGGATTTCATTCTTTCAGTTGAAGTTTCACTTTCAGGTTGTTAAATAATATCAGTAATATCACTGAGAACTGGGGTATCTAATTTACCGCATGTAAAGCCCAGGGCAATGTTCACATATAACTTGCCCTTCCTAAATTTGGTCTGAACAAGACTCCGTTGTTTTCCACATTACCTGTTCTGCTCCTCATTTTAGGAATGGTTTCTTCAATAATGAATACATGTCCACAAAGTGGTTATGTATCCCACAAAGATCCTTCGGAATTTTAGCTCCACTCAGTATTAAATGACTGATGGATTTATTTTTTAAAAATTTTTTATCTATTTAAATTTCAAACTTGCTGAATACTTCCTTAGTACTGATATGAATATTGATGGAAACATAGAAACACTCTGACAGTTTTCTAGACTGTATCAGTGTCAGAGTGATTCCTTGTATTTTGTGAAGGTGCTTAATTTAAAAGAACGCTTCCAAAATTAAAATGCTTAAAAGTATAATTGAGGACTTGGATGTAGCTCAGCAGCATATCACCTGTCTGGCAAGCATGAAGTCCTGATTTTGAGGCCCAGTACCCCCCACAATAGTGTAATTGAAAGGCCTGTGTTGTCTAACCCATTGAAACTTGGAAACATTTTAAATCCATTATAACATGTACAAAAATGGGCATAGGCCAGAAACAGCAAATGGCAGGCAATAACCAGGCCTATTACATGACACAGAGATACTCATTTCTAGCATGACAATTACCTGCTAAGTACTTTTGCAGGCACCTAAATGCCAGCTCATTGTGGATACTTCATTGATTTTATAAGGAGGGAATGTGTGAGTGTGGCTTCCAATTGTTCTCCTTGCAGGACGTTTCATTGGCTTCTGTCCTTCACACATCCCTAAGGCATATTAGGATGCTCTCCTTTTATTTTATTTTTTTTCTAAAGTTTTATTGATAAACAGATAGCAATGAGACAGTTTCAAATCAAATCGGAAGTACAGTTTCAACAAATAATACACTGCATATATTCTTCTTAGTGGTTAATTGCTGTACAAGATGCGGACTTGTGATCCTATTTACAAACACCATTAGAACAAATCATTCTATTCATTAAGACAATGCAACTATATATCTACCCCAACCACTTTGAATACACAGATACAGAATGGACATTCATCGGTGTACCCCATTTTTCCTAAGTTCCGTTATTGAATATTATAGGTGTGTAAACTCAGCAAAATATTCTAAAAGAGTCCAGTAGCCCATAATAGCATTGGGTCTTCTGTTTAACTGGCAATGTCAGAAATTATTGACCTGAGTCCCCCACAGCTTAACTTAGTTGTTAAAATTTACTCAGCATGCAAATGTTATTAGAGGGGGCCAATGCGGAAAGCTGTTTCCTTTCCTTTATGGCATCATCTTAAGTGATAGCAAAATATAGTATTTTATCCATAATAATAATGAACCTTATTTCTTTATTTATTTATTTGCATTATAGGGAAGGGTCTAGGGTGTTCAAGGTCTCACTACTAGATCAGACTCATAGTGATCCACCTGTTTACAGCCTGCCAAGAGCTGGGATTACAGGCGCATGCCACCACACCCAGTCTCAATTGCCTTAGCATGCCCCGGGGGCAGGGCCAGCATATCAGGCCTAGGGATTGAACCCCCAACCCCTGTGCCTGCTTGTAGGCACTTTAATCCACTGAGCTATTTGGCTGGCCCTTAATTAACCTTATTTAGAGGTGGTACAGATTGATGAAATGATACTGTCTCACAATTTTTCCAGAATTTATATCAGTAGGCTGTATAAGAAGGTTTGATATTATAGTAATTATGAGATGTATTCATATGTATGTATTATATGTTATATATTATATATGCATTTTCCTATACATGTCCAAAACACTAACACTAAAGATTATAACATGGGGATATTAAAATAACAAGGTTAAAAAGTAGCAAGCTAGAAGATTTAACATTCAATGTAGTTAAAATTATAGTTATACTGACTAGGTGGTGAAATATCGGGATGACCTATTTATTTATTTTTTCTGGTAAAATATCTGGGTGACTGATTTTTTTTTAGTGATTTGAACAGATACTTTGACATTTAAAAAACCATGTACAGAGATTTCCAGCACCAGTAAAATCTTTAATAAATGTTTGTTTTGACAATGAAAACTCTAGTACACAGTTAAAGTAGTTGCTGCTTACGCATTAAGGGCATGTGAAGTCTGACTCACAGGCTCTTGTCTTTCTAGTGTGTCTGCTTTGCTACGGACAAAGTATTCTTTTTCATGACTACTATAGTAAATACATGGCAGTGAGATGTGTCTCTGTATTTGCAGAATATGGTTCCTAAAGTTAAATAAGATCGCCACAAATAAGTCACTGAGAACACTGCCACAATAGGAGAATATGCTGTGGGGTAGACCGCATAATGTGTATTCAGAAGCTTTTTAGGTAGTTGGAAAGAAAGAACATCTGGAAGTCAGCAAATAAGTTAAAATATACTGCAGAAATAATTTATATAGCATGTACTCCCTTTGGCGCCATAGACGTCAAAAGCTACATGCACAGAAACCTTTCTAATGCTTCAAACTGGATGCTTCCTATAGGGATTAGAAGTAATGCTGCGTATACAGTGTGCTTCAGTAGGGACACTGTGTGGTAGAATCTGGCTTTTCTAATCAAATGTCCTAGTACATCAGTTCATTAAGTCTCCCAGGAGCTCAAAGAAGAGAAGCCTCAATTTTAATTCAGCTTAAAGAAAAATCATCTAAAAAAGTTGGGGTATTTAGTGTTGTCCTGGATTCTGCAAACACACACACCCCATTTGTTAGGCTGTCTTTTTTATTATACTGTGTTCATTGCTTTTATATGTGACCATTAGACATCAGGAGTTCCTTATGACTCTTGGCATTTCTTTTCTTCTCCTTAAGTAATCGTATGCAGTCCTATAGCTGCCATTACCCTTTATAGAAGAACGGCGTATATGTATGGTCTACAGATTATGCTGCTTCCCACATCCTGTGTCCATTTGCTTTCCCCTGGGTAGCTTAAGTGCATCCCTTACATAAAACATCTACAAGGCAGTAATACATGGTCTTTCCTCCTCAACTCAGTCCTACTAAGCTTTCCTAGTTTACAATATGGTGCCACAATCCAATCAATTTAGAATCCCTCGGCTCATCCATCTGTCATATCCAATTTACCATCATCTTTCATCCAGTTATAGTATTCTCATAACTTTAGTCCATGACAGCAGCCTTTGAGGTGATTTCCTTGCATATCCTGTAATGCCCACCAACAAAAATCCTCTTCGCTATTTTCAGCACTGAAATGTAAGACAGTTTTTCTAAATCCACCCTAAGGTGAAAAAAAGAAACTTACCTGAAATGTTTATATACTGTATGATTCCATTATCTGATATTATGCAAAAGGACCTTGGAGCCAGCCAAAGGGTTAGTTTTGCTGGGGGTTAGGGAAAGGGAGGGTCAAATAGGAAGAGCATTGGAGTTTTTTTTACAATATTAAAATTATTATGCATAATACTGTAGTGGTGGACACATGTGTTATGTATTTGGGAGAAACTGTAAAGCATGCAGCAAATGTGAACCCCACATATAACCTGAAGACACGGTTGACAATGATGAGCCTGTGTTAGCTCATTGCTTGCAAGAACTGCGGTGCTCTAGGCCCGTTACGGAAGGAGGCTATGTGTATGGGAGGGCTGCTTCCTGCTTAATGGGCTGTGACTCTAGAACTACACTAAAAGTAAAGTCTGTTTATGAATTCATTCTGATTTTCCATCTCCTCCTCAACTCCTAAAAATGCTTCATTGCTCTTGCAATGTTGCTAAAACAATAATTGGATTAAGTCTCTGGCACACTGAATCTACCTCTGAAACTTTATGGCTACTCATTTCTCTCTCTCTCTCTCTCTCTCTCTCTCTCTCTCTCTCTCTCTCTCTCTCTCTCTCTCTGGATCTTATTTACTCTTTCAGTTTCTTATCTGAGATTTAATGGTATATATGCAATTCTTCTGTCGAGCTTTTCCCCTACCCTCTTCCTTAGGCTTAATCAATTTCTCTTTATTACCTAGATAGGCTCATTGTCATCTGCTAAGGAAGACTTCTGTGATGTCTATATGTATCTAGGAAATTATATGCTTTGCTACACCTTGCCTATAGATAACCTAACGGAGCTCTTACTACTGTTATGGTTAGATATTTATAACAAAATTAAAATTTCAAGGTTAGTAAACAGATAGAACTCTACCTCTAGGTGCTTTGCTCTGAGAGGCCTTGAGGCTGAATGCAAGCCCTATGCGAGTGAGGACTAGGTGACCTAGGGACTGCTGTGCACCTCTAGCCCCTTTGAGTGCTGGAAAATTCTCCCTGGATAGGTAGCCAGTCAAGGAACTGTTCATGAAATTTACTATGTAGCCCTGGGGACAATTGAGAATTCTTCCTGAGAGTAGCCAGGACTTCTGTCAAAGCACAGTAGGACCCCTGGTAGCAAGTGTGTGTGATAACCGTGGCATATGTTCTCTGACTTTATTAATAAACACTTGAGATGAAGCAACAATTACCATTCTTTTCAGGTAATCTAAGTAATTTAATTACTGTCAGCCTTTGTGACTACCTTGGGGATCCTAATCTTTCTAATCAGTAGTAGTTATGTGAATTAATAATAAATTTTCAGACAGGTAGCTCTTTGATATGTACTTTTTTCTACTTTAAAATTAAATACGCACATAAGTATGCATACATATTCTAAACGAATGCCGTTTCTTATTACAGTCTATCCTGTCCCATGGTGCTGTTGATGACTGTGCTGTAGTTGGCAAGGAAGATCCTTTGAAAGGTCACATTCCCTTAGCAATCTGTGTGTTGAAGAAGGGTGAGGCATCTTTGTCCTTCCTGATTGTTTGGACCTGAATAATGAACTTAAGTTAATTCCTTGCTTACCATTTCAACTTTCTCCCTAGGTATCAATGCAACGGAACAACAGGTTTTAGAAGAAATCGTGAAACATGTGAGACAGAATATTGGGCCGGTGGCTGCTTTTCGAAATGCCGTGTTTGTTAAACAATTGCCCAAAACCAGATCTGGCAAAATTCCACGATCGACTTTATCAGCCTTAGTCAATGGCAAGCCATATAAGGTAACTACTCAAGGGTCTTTAAAACTGAGTCCTTAAATGATTTGCACCAGCTATTTGGTATTCATAAAACTCTTAAAATTGTTCTTAAGCATGAATGGTCTCCCTACAAATATATACTTGTACAAATATTTAATATTAAAAGAAAATTTGTAAGCTTCTCTCTTTAGGATGAGGGTTGGAAAAGAAAGGCAGATTAGTTAGAGCCCTATCCTTGATTATGAGAACCAATGTGTGAATATACATTTATTTAGTAATTATGTTAATTGAATTCGAACATACTTACACAAACTCAGTCCTGCCGATTTAAAGGTATGCTTTCCTTTATTGTAGTCATTCATGGTTGTTAGTGAAAGAGAAAGCAAAATATTGGAGGCTTATAATAGATGCTTAAAATGTTCTACTTGATGTATGTATTATTCCTCCTGTTCTGAGTGAAATTCCTTTTTAAGAAACTTGAGATTGAGTCAAACATAGACTGTATACACACTCTCTGCATAGATACACATATTTTATCAATAACATCTAATAAAATGTACTAATGTAACAGAACATGGTGCTTCTGTGAACAAATACAGATCCAAAAAAAGTAGAAAGCCAATTTATAGAAATATTTAGAAAGACTACAGCCAACGGTTTTGTTTATTGAACCATTTATTCATTGCTTCAGTAGACTATAAATAGACTTTAAAAGAAACACGTTGAAAATTCTCCATCTTATATGAGTCTTGCATGATAATGTGGAGTATTCCATTTCATGTAATCTTTTTATCGTAACGCGTGTAGAGAGGCCCTCATCTGATACTGTTTCTTTCCAGGTGACACCCACAATTGAAGACCCCAGCATTTTTGGGCACATAGAAGAAGTCCTGAAAAATTCATTGTGATGTTTGTTTGGATTATGAGTTGGTTTGAGTCAATTCTGTAGCTGGAATTAAGTGTTTGAGTTATTTCCCAGAAACAAAAATTTACATAGGAATTACTTGCCAATTAAATGTGAAATGTGAAGTTTCGATGTAACTAATCTATTAAAAACAAGTGAAAGAACTTGTCTGCTTTGACCCAGTCATATCCTTTCCACTGCCTGTGAAAAGCTCACTCTATATTGCCCACTTCTGTGAGAAAAACATGCCCATTTTATGCTTTTTAAATATTGTTCTCTTGGGTTTTCGGGCTTTTGGCTAAGATCAAGTGTAAAAATTGTTCCCCAGGAAATATCCTCTAATTGGAAGTGCTCTTATAAATATATCCTGTCAAAGTTTAGAATACAATTCAATGTCACAAAATAATTAAAATTGCTCTTGTAGAAATTCTTAATATTTGCTAATATTCTTCAGATGCCTACATTGTTTTAAGTGAAACAGACAAAATGGGAATTTTAGGTAACCATGTAGACAGATGAAGTTATTGTCTGGGGCTGGGGTGGGGGAAGACCCGTGTGGCCATATGCTTCCCGAGGGAGGGTACAAAGCCAGGGTTACAGCTCTGCCTTCTGGGCATTTGTCACTGGGACAAAGGAAATCACCAATCGGGCAGAGAACCTAAAGGTTTTTCAACCAGTCTTTTCATCTTGGGAGACAAAGCTTCCCAACACCCCTCATGATTCAATTGCTTAATGCATTGTTTATTATGATTCTGACTTTGTTATTGAGTCAAGGAAATAACACACAAATGCAGTAGAGTGGCAAGGAAATCTCTTAAGGAAGAAAGGGCAAGCTGCATTTCAGGTCAGTAGGGAATGGTGGAGACCAGAAAGCACTGCTGTACCCCAGGACTGCCCGTCCTGGTCCTGGAAGAATGTGTGATTGGCGACAATTCTTCTGATTGGGGGGTTGGCGACAGGGATCCTGCAGTGAGAGGCTTGCATTGAGAAGCCAAAAATCCATCTTTTTTGTGAGAGCTATAATTTTTACATTAATAATGACACCTGTAAGAATGATGTCAAAATATATCTTCACACTTAAATTTCTACAAAACTAGAAAGCCTATTTCTTAGAAATTTAAAATTTGTATTTAGTAAGCTTATGGGAATGTACTGAAAAACTAGAATAGATATATAAATAGGGAACTAACTGTTTGATTTATTTAGTGCTGTAAATAAATGCATCTGTTATCAAAGAAAGCATTTAAGCACTAAATGTGTACTATACCCTCTGAATCTTTGAAGATTCTCAAAGCATTTCTCAGCCTTTTAGTCATTTGGGAAGATTATTAACAAGAACACATTGTCCTAACAGAATAGTTTGGGTACAGGAAAGCCATGTGATTCATAATAATGAAAATTTACTTGTTTGTCTTGTAGAAATTACAACCTGTATAAAATATTCTGAAAATATTAGCATTTTTTGCACTATAGGGTACAGAATAAATGGTTTCTTAGTAAATTCCTATTTGCTTAAACTCCTTGTTATATCCGAAAAGATATATTTATCTTTAATTATTTTAGTAGTCTGAATTAATCCAGCTAATTAGCTTCCATATCATTTGAAACTTTTGGTTTCCTTGAAATACATATTTTTTATTGGCTACATTCTTTTGTAATTATTGGAACTATAGCACTTGTAAATAAATTGTTTTAATGTCTTAGCATTAAAATGTTCCCCTTATTTCTTCCATAGGAGGCGGTTAGCTGAGCCAACAAGTATGTAAAAGTTGCATCTCTTGTCCTCTTGCAAGTTTTCCCTGGTAATCTCGTCCAAGGGGACATTTCAACAAGCAGGCTTGGGCTATTGCCCAGTTAGGTGGGTCTGGAAATTGCTGGCTGAGCCCAGGGAGGTCACTGTTCCTTGGGTGTCACTGAGGCAACTTATCTCCTTTGCAGTCAGAGGAAGTACTGCTATCCCCATTTGACTAAAATTAGGCCAATAAAGGTCTGCTCAAGCCATCAAACTGCTTATAATTTGGGAACAAATTAAAGAAAATTTTTCTGTTAAATAGTATAAATCACTTTTACTAAAAAGCCTATGAAGTACTTGGAATTAAATGTATTTCTAATACAACAATATAATGTTCTAAAACATGCTGTCAGACTGTTTGCCAGAATAAACTCTGTTTAATTGCTTTTGGTATTTTCAAGGAATTTTTTTTTACTGTAAAACATCAGGAAAATGAAAATTTAAAAAAATACTTTCAAAGATCTGTAGAAAAGTATTTTCCAATTAATATTTTTCTTTAGAGTATATGTTAAATATATGCAAATGAAATGTATCTTGGGGCTGGGGGAGATGGCTCAGTAGAATAATCACTTGCCTGGCAAGCACAAGGGCCTGAATTCAATTCCCGGTTCGGCCAAAAAAAAAAGTATTTAACAGTTTAAGAAGCAGTTTTAGTTGTCTAAAATAATTGAAAGGTCTGATCACTAAAAATGTCACAGCTCATAAGTATGATGGCCAAGAGGGAAAAAACTGAGACTCTAGACTAAGTAAATGAAATAGATTTCAGAGCATGGCAGGGGTTGTCTTATAACTTAGAGCACATTTCATGCCTCTCCAAAGAAGTATCTGGATAGTTTGTATCACTATGCTTTAAGAGTCTGTTACAAATGATTTATAGTGCTTTCTTTATCTCTAAAAAGAAATTTGTGTATTTCTCCTCTCCCCAGACTCATAAGTTAAAGGCATGTTCCCCAGGTACTGGTACTAGATGGTGCTGTGGTCCTGGAGGAGAAGGAGGGGGGAGGGGGAGGGGGAGGAGAGGGGGGAGAGAAGAGGGGGAGGAGGAGGGGGGAGGGAGGAGGAGGAGGGAGGAGGGGGAAGAGGAGGAGGAGCTCTAGTGGAGCTCTCGAAGTCCCAGGGGAAGAAGCCCTCACAGGAAATGGTGGGTAGATGCCCTTGTCTCTTACTGGGTTCCTAGCCAGAGGCCTGCCATTTGCCTCCTAAACATGCCCAACCATCCCCATCCCACACACTCACGAGGAGCACAAAGCAATTGATCCACCTGATATTTGGCTGGAAACTCCCAAACTGCGTGAGTCAAAGCAACCCTTTTTTGTCTATATAAGTTAATTACAATAGATATTTCACTACAGTGATGCAAAACTAACACAGTGGTATGAGAATAAAGACAAATCTACTGTGGCATTTTAATATCGTAGTTTCAGCATTATAATTTATTTCTATGAAGCACAATCCTCACTTTCAGGTGAGTTTAGAACGCTCTTTCCCATTGTTTCGGCTCAAGCAATATTGAAGGAAAATTCAAAATCACTTCCATAAGCTGGTTTAGTGCTCCCTCTTGTGGCAGACTCAGTTTTGAACTGAAATAATAGATTTTGAGAGTCACTGAAAGCGTGGTTTTCATCACAGTTCAGTAGGCAAATGTTATATCACTAGAAACAAAGCTTAAACAGAGAACTGGAAGTATTTTTTTATTGACAGTGGAGAGGGTTTCTGTTATCATTACCTTTTGACTGAATCTGTTAAATAAAAATAGACATCAAAACAAATGTAATGTACGTGCAAACATAGCAAATTAAAATACAAAAAAGAAATCAACTCATGACAGGTTTTGAGCTTAATAAGACCAAGCAGCAGAAAATCAGCAGTTAGATAAGTTGTATTATTAAATAGATTTTACTTTGAAATCTCCCATATAAACAAAGAATAAACAACAGTAACACCACCAAATAAAGCCACAGGGAAGATATTACTCTTCTATACCTTTTATACACTATATATGTCATAATTCTGTCTTTCATTTATTTCCTCTGACAAGTCTGACTTCAGGGAAGACCCACAAGGCCAACTTGGCTAAAAGCTTATCACGTTTGACATGAGTCTGGCTAATGCCCTGTTACATTGATAAAAAGGAAGGATTTCTAGGATTCTGAGTTTCTCAGTGAAAATGAGCCTCAGACTTTGCAGTGGTTGACATTCACTGTCCAGTGCTGGCTGGCGGTTCAAGATATTTGAATGAACATGTGGTACTTAGTAAAGAGGTTTTCTTTTTTCTTGGTCCACAGGTAGCAAGAGAAGATGATGGATTTGTAATATAAATTTCTTTTTCAAATAATTGCTTATGACTCTTGTAAACAGTTTGGCTTTGTTTTATACCGAAAAGGAGATCGAGCCATCACAGTGCTATTTCTTAAGATAGAGGACATCCCTGATTGCCTTTAAAGGTCATTTTTGGCTCCAGATCCAGGTTAAATCATTTATTTTACATGATCAGAGGCAGGTGTTCAGCTTTAAATATAGACAGACTTGAAGAAGGAACAGGTTGAAGCATGAGTCATGCTTCAAGGAGACATTGATTTGACTGATACAATTCAAAAACTGTAAAAATGGTGTAATGGCAAAATACAAACAGTACTTGGAATTGTCAAATGTTTGCACTCAAGACTCCATGAACCATATATTTTATTTTTTAAAAAATCATATTTATATCCATTTACATAAGACTTACACATTTAAAAAGAAATTCACAGCAATACATAAATGCCTAGTATATTACAACATGGAAAACAAGTGGTTCTGTTTCATAAAAGCATCTGTTGTACAGAATTGATGATGTGGATGATGCTTATTATTCAAATGACTTAAGCGTTTTATTACAATTGTAGTAAACTAATCGAGCTTAATATCTGATCCCCCATCACTTTTTCAGCTCTTAATAAACCATTACTTGTCATTATTTCCTTTGAACTCTGTCTTCACAAAGGTTTTCATTGCTTGTCTTCTTGGATGGTAGTGCACTTTAGGTAGAGTAGGCTGAAAAGACGACATCTAAAACATGTAATGAAAAGCGTTAGTTCACTGAAGGGTCCCTGACTGGTAAACCCTGTCTGTCTACTTTGTTCTCCATTTCTGTGAAGCCTACCAACAGATGTTCTAAAAAGCAAGGGAAAGAAAATCACCTAGGACCTAACCAATAGCAGATATAAGTGACATTTGCCCTTCTCTGGTTTTGCGCTACCAGTATAATAGCTCACTTAACTTTGGGTAATGTATGGCAATAATATAAATAAAAGTAGTCATACCAAATGTCAGCATGCCTTCTGAAAATTCTACAGCTTGCTACTTATAAAGTGAGTTGAATTGTCCTATTCAATGGAACAGATTTATATTCTAGTTCATATATTTATGGCATTTAAAAAGATAATTTTGTTTAATTATGACAAAAACACATTGATAACAAATAATGTGGTTCAGAGTCTTTGTCAGGGGTGTGACATCACAGAATCTTTCCAGCCATAATATTCTTAGGAAAAGCTCAAAGTTGCTGACAAAAGAAAGTGTATATAGCATATTCTGGATTATTTTTACTAACACAGTAAGTATTAATTTTTCATCAAATAAGAACTAATTTTCTTAGATTTATTTCTTGTCAAAAAATACAGCTCCCTGTTTAATAGTAAAAGCTAGGAAATATGAACTAGAATGCATGCATTAGAAACAGATTGCAAGTAGTTAAAGAATATTTCTACCCATCAGTCAAGAGCTAAGAAGCAAGCACAGTCAAACATATTAAATAGTCATTTGTAAATTAGTGAGGTATTCAGTTCCTGAGAAAATTATGTGTCGAATCTATTATAAACAGTATTTTGGAAAGCCTCTTATTTAGACAAATTATTATATGCTTTAGATTGTGCCTAATTAGATACCAAATTACATACTGTAATTAAAATTTTAATGGTAGGGTTATACTTTTTGAAATTAAATCTTGTATCTGGATGCTTTTTGTTTTACCCGTTTCAAATAGTGATCCAAATGAGACAACATATCAACTCCTCTGTGAGGATCAAAAGACAACAAAGCATTCTGTGGCAGTCAAAAAATAAACAGCACAAAGTTAGTGTTTCTCTATCTATTCCTGCTGCTTCCTTCTATCCCTGTGTACGTGTTTAGTTCCCAATAATATTTTAAAACTGGTTTTCATAGTATCAGTTCCTTGAAAAATCCCACAAACTTTTGCTAAAGCAGTGTTAGTTTCAAATGATTTTCGAACCTTTGACATTTATGAAGCCAGGAAATCATAGTAAGACTTTTCATTAAAATGTCATTTTGTATGGATTGAGAAGTAGTGTCCATCAACTAGTATTTTTCTACGTACAATACCTTTCATCTATGGTCATGTATTGTGCTGCTCCTGTCCTTCATTATTTTAAAGTAATTTTAGTTTTTTAGTCCTCAAATCCTGAAATTCATACTTTTTTTAGCAAATATGTCCCACTGATAAGCAATAACAAGGTATTGAAAGATCAACAATGTCGCAGTTTCTGCTTCTGCTGTTAAAAGGAATCCACTTCTAAATCAGTCTACTGTCTGCCGTTATTTGATGATGAACTTTCTGAAATCCATACATGCCTACTTGGGATTCCATACATAAGATATTCACTTAAAATTCTATGATTCTCTTAGTGTCAGATTCTTGTTAATAAAATGCTATGGCGGGGCCAGTATGAAATGCTATTAAAAAGTAGAAAGCAATATGGTAACAACCCATTGATGTGTAATAACTGAACGACAGGCCTCAAACAGAGGACCTTCAACCACAGTAGACAGGTGATGATAGGGAATAGCAAACTGACGTAAAATATACAGGTCACTTCCCCCCTCTAGCAGTTCAAAGGGGTGATCTCACCTCTGTACTGCTAGGCCATACCAAAGGGCATAGTGTATATTTACTAGTCTATGGAAGTCCATTTTTGGTTGTTGTTGGCTTGTTGTTTGTCAGCCAAAGGGAAACTACTCACAGCAGGTCAGTGCTGCCTCCTTTGAGTGGCTTGTCAACATGAGTATGTACGAACAGTGGAGTTGTCTAACCTCTGCAGTCTTGAGGAGGTAACTGCAAATGGAGAAAAGGGCTTTGAAGTTCTTCGATGACTGCGTACAAGATTTCAGATGAGAAAGATTTATTTTCTCTGCATAAAGGGATGCAGAACATACTAGTAGAACTTCTTTCTCTCAGATATAAGCCCTCATAGATTCCACTTCTCTAGACCCCGTTCCTAAGGCAAATTTATCCCAGTGTATTTCAGCTGCGGTTTAAGGGTATGTATCTCCCCTTAGATGGATATCTGTAATGAGAGCTCCCCCAAGGCGCTGCTGCTTTCCTTGGCAAGATTGCTCTTACAGAACTCAGTACAGTGAACTGTTTTTCCTCTGAGTATTGAAGAACCTCTATACTAATTTTAATCCTGTTAAATTCCTCAAGAATTTTGCTAAGAAGTTCCACAGTATAAGAGATGTAGATCAAAAATAATAGTTTGTGTTGAAATTAATTTTGAGAATCATAATAGCTGTAACCCTGAAAACAGATAACGATTCTCAGTGTTTATTTTGATAGAAGGGAGTATATAATTCTTCTCAAACAGAAATAATTTTATGCCTACTACTTCAAAACCGTCTCTCCAGAATTACTGTTTTCCTTTGTGAAGTATTTAACAGAAGTCTAATGTCCACAGAAGGAAATATTAATTGAGCAATTGTGGTTGTTTTGGTGTTGATTTACTTTTCTTCTTATGATTATGATTGTTTGCTTAAGGCCTTCTGTTCTGATCAGACATAAAACTGTCTGGCGAATTTGAATTTACATGATTATATATAAAATTTCCAGTATTTAGCTATATGAAGGGCTGATGGAGTTAATCTCCACATTCTATGAAACTTGAATAGAAATCCAAACTCTTCCTTAAATTATTTCATTTGTAAACGAAGAAACAATCAAACATAAAACAGACATCAGTCATTCAGGATCTCTTGTTCTTCCTAGATGTGGACATTAGTCAGAATTTCTCTCTTTAGGATATCATATATTATTTTAAACATGATAATACAATGCCACAAGTCATGCATCAGCAATTTAAAAGAGGTTTGTTTTTGATGAAAGCAAAGTAAAAATCCAAGCAAAGCAAACCATCTCAAGAAAGGGTAAATTCCAGAGAGCTATGCAAAGTCAGAGAATTAATTGACTTTTGCTAAACAAGCATTCTATTCTAAAAGAAAAATATAAAACTACTGTACCATCTGTTGTCATTTTCCTGGACTGCCCAGATGTGGTGGTTAACCTAAATCCAGCTGGCAATGTTTCCGAGGACCCAGGCATCATGCTGATTCCATGGACTTCTCGGGGAGGGAATTGCCTTCTCCAGGTTGATCCACGTCTGAAATTCTTGTCATCATTCTGGCAATACAGAGTTATAGTTTGATGTCATAGAAACTAATACACTAGTCCAGGTGCATAAAGCGATGTGCTTTGGAACATGTAACAGATTATTTGCATTCAGTGTACCAAGCATAGACATGGAATACTATGCTTCATCTCAAGGGTTCTGTTGATTCCAAGATAAAGAGGAAAATTGAGATGGAAATTTTGTTTGTTTTTTTAAGACAGGTCTCAGTGTGTAGTTCTGACTGGCCTTGAGCTCACTGTGCAGCGAGGGCTGGCCTTGAGCTCAAGGCAAATCCTGCTGCCTCAGCCGTCTGAGTGCTGGGATTTCAGGTGTGTACTGCCACACCTGGCTGTGAAACAGAAATGTTTTATAGAACTTTTCAAACATCATTTTCTATCTAAAGTTTGGAATAAAAAAACTAAAATAAAATACCAAACTTTTTTTGCAAAAGGAATATTGGTTTTACTTTTTTTACATTTAATACCAAGTGGTTGCATGGCATAAGATGTTACCTTTATTGAGTTAGTTGTTGGGCAGACTACATTTGACTCACACCTTTGAGAAATATCACTCTTATAGATGCAAGAGATAAAAGATGTAGGAAGTCTATATTTGAGCAAACCTGACTAATGCAAGCTACTATAGACTATGATCTGTGTAAGAAATTCTACAGTCATGATACGTTAGATTTGAAGTGATATACAATTCACTTGTAATTTGTTGAGAACCATTTGCAGACTGTGTCATTATGGTGCTATGAAAGCCATGATGTCACTCTAGATAGTCACATAATACCAGTTGCTGGTTCTGTTACAGTTTAATGAAATAATCCCTTCCCTTTCTGTATACAAAGAGTACCTATACTGTACAATTATCTTCCTCTGAATTGATAAGGTTAATATATAATTTAGCATTTATCCAGCATTATTCTTTTTGTCTAATTCAAAGGAAACTATTAAAGTTTTCACAGAGATCTTGTCTTCTAAGGTCACCATGTTTCTTATTTAGGGAAAGATTATTCTCTAAAGTTTACAGACAAACATGTTTTGTTTACTTTGCTAACTCATTTGATTTCATTTTAGAATACAGATCAAGAAGTAAATAATTGGCTCAGATTAGTGTTTTTATATATCAATAACACTATAATGTATTCTTCATATATTACCAATTTGATTAAATGATAATTGAAAGTCTGCCAGAGAAAAATCATTTATGTATTATTAAATATATACACTATTAACGTTCTTTAGGCAGGATCTGAATCTGGTTTAGCCTTGGTAGCCATTTATAGATAAAATACATCACTTTTTGCTCCTCTCCACTTCTGTGCTTTGCACTACTCTAGCGTTACAAAATATTTGTAAATAAGAAAAGAAACAGATTTTCACAGCTGTGACTTCTATGACTTCTTGATTATTGGAGAACTTATTGGACTGAACATAAGTATTTCTCTGTTTTACAAATCCCCACAATTATACTGCAGAGATACATAACTTTATAGTGTATAACCTCAGAGCTCAAAAATAAATAAGCTGAGAGTCTGAATGATGCTCCGTCCATCTCCCAAGGCAGCACACAGTGTTGTCACTGCACAAACGGTGTCGTGGGGGACAGCATCATGGGGGAAAGTTCTCAGGGGGTAAGGTTAAGAGATAATCTTTTAATTGAGGCCCACAGAAGCAAATCTGTGTCAGTAAAATTTAATGTGATCTGCAAACCTACAGGGAAAACATCCACAGGGTGTTAGGCATGTTAATTGGCTATATTTTTTTCACACTCAAAAAAAACTAGACAAGGGTTTAAATGATAAAATCATGTCATATTTCAAAAACAAACAAAGAATTAGACTACTTAAAAGCACATTCCCCTGTTCTCCAAGAGTCCTTTGGAATATTAAGTTAGGACTTACTTCATCCAGCCGGCGTTCAGTTCCCAGGGCCAAGAGGTTGTTGTATTCCCTTTCCAGAATCTGCCGTGCCTGTTGATACCAAATTACTGTTATGCTCAGTAAAATCACATTTTGTTTCAAAACACTTAAATTATATTGCTCTGAAAACCCATTCCAAACTATATTTTTAACTTGTCATTATACATTTGAGCTCCAAGTACTATGTAGGACAGTTTCTTTTGTATGGTACAGGACTTTCCATAATGTCAGAGTCCAATGGGCTTCACCTCTGCTTTCTTACTTTATTCTACTTGACTTTCTATGTAAACTTTGAAATACTCAAAATACAAGATGAAGAGTGAGGGTGGCCTATGGATTTTACCAAATGTTTGCAGGTCTTTCTCAAATCTGTCCAATCATCATCATTCAAAGAAACTTTAGATACCAAGATTCCTGTGCCCTATCTCTGAATAGGTTCCTCTTCATTACAGTGTTAGTTGAAGGTTTTATTTTTAATGTGTATGCAACTTAACTGATTCACATAATGGAAGAATCCAGAATTGCTGATTTACCCAATGCCAGGGGCATGAATAGTTCACACCTGTAACTGGAAAGGACAGCCTCTCCAGGAAGCCGTGGAAGGCCATCTGCCAGGGACAATGGCGGAATCTGCATCCAGTTGGGAGATTGGGCCATATAGCACTAACCTCCAAAGCCTTTCCTGTTTGATTTTATGATTTTGTTTTGGCAGGAAATTAAGGACTCTAGCTTGAAATGAAAACACCAGTAAAACATTGCAAAGACTGAGCTAATGTTTTTAAAAATTTTATTAATACATGTCTAGCACATAATGTTTACATTCCTTGTGCTGAGTTGGTACATATACATAACACATTTTAATTCCCTTTTTAATCTCTCTTCTCACCTCTCCCTCCTATTCCTTCTGTCTTCTTATCCCCTTACCATTTGAGAAATGGTTCTTGCCCTGCTTCCTGTTATCTATCTTTTACTTTCTGTTTATTTATAATTTGCAGTTCTTTTTTTTTTTTTTTTTCAGAACTGGGGATTGAACTCAGGCCCTTGCACTTGCCAGAGAAGCGCTTATTCTACTGCACCATGTCCCCAGTCCCTGCAGTTCTTATATAAGAAACTGTGGTATTCAACCATGTGTATCTGGTTTGTTTCACTCAATATTGTGATCTCGGCGTGGGTCCGTTTTCCTACAAATGACTCAGATTTATCTTTCCTGGTGGCAGCACAATGCCCCACTATGTGTATAAATATCATGTTGTCTTCATCCATTCAGCTGTTAGACAGAGCTCTCTCCCAACATTTACTATGTGGGTTTTGGTGGAATTAAGAGGGGTACACGTGCAGCCCAATACTACTTCATCTTTAACTCTTTTGGGAAGATGCATGGAAAGGAAATAGCTATGTCAAGTAGAATTTCTAGTTTTCATATTCTGAGAAATCTTTATAATTGTTTCCTGAGTTGTACAGATTTTGCTAAGAATTTTAAATGTAATGCATGAGATATGGCAGGCACAGATGTTAAGACAGGTATCACCTGTTTTCACACATATGTGACTCTACACCACTGGATCTCACAGAAGTTCAGTATCAAATGGTGGTTATAGATACCAGAGAGAATATGGAGAGGGCAAGACAGACAAAAGCTTCTCAGTCAGGTAGATCTGTCAATACTGTTACAGTTAATAACAGCAAGAATTTCTGCTGTGCTGCTGTACAGTAGGGTGACTGAAGGCAGTAGTAATCTACTGTGCATTTTCAAAGCTAGAACATTCAGAAGGTTTCACTACAGAGAATATTATACTTGAGGAAATACATAAGTTTAACCTGATTTAAATGTTACAAAATGTACACATATATTAAAACATAATTGTGTGTACAATTTATATATTTTACTTATCAGTGAAAGTAAATTTAATTTTTAAAGCCAGTAACACACAGACATGTTTTTTCTAAGAGTTTGCCTTTCTATTAACCAAGAGCCGTTGAGACCACTGCATGAAGGGGCTTGCCTGGGTATTCTGTGTTGGAATCTGTAGTAACAAAGCTAAGCTGCTGTAGTCGAAGTTCTCATCCAGGGCTATCAGTGAGCCATGCACACCACTTTCAAGAATATTATTTGCATATTCTCTAAGTCCAATTGCTTGTATCCAGCGAATAACTCGATCATTGCTCCACACCAACACATCTAGGAAAAGAGAAGCAACATTTGAGACCCTAGTGCTTTGCAAAGTAATAAGACCCTTGGCTGAAATAAGCCACAGATGCCTAACTAAATCACAGTTATGTCGATTTATCCACTTCCTTGTGCACCTTGCTCTCTGCTGTATGTATGCACTATTCTAATAACTATTCCTATTCTAAGTCTACACAAAGTTGTCATCTTATAATGCTTTTTATGCTGATGGTAGTGCTATGATCATAGAAGTCAATGTCCAGTCTAAAGCCTAAAGGAGGGGCAGAGAAACAGCTCAGTAGAATAAGCACTTGCCTGGCAAGTGCTAGGGCCTGAGTTCAATCCCCGGTTCCACAATAAATAAATAAATAAATAAATAAATAAATAAATAAATCCTAAAGGTCCCACCTGAAGTTCAATACTACTATCAGATGGAGACGTTTCTCATTTGTGTTAAGACAGTAAATAAGGCCAGATAATTTCAATATTGTACCAGAAATGTTCACTAGCCACTACTTAAATATTGTACAGTGACCAGTAGATACGTATAGAAGAGAATGAAACAGTAAATTAAAACAGAGACTGAATAGATGGATACCTCATCTAGCATTGTCAATCATTTCCTAATGACATAGAAATGCAAATTCAAGCACTCAATTCAACCACAAGTTGATATTGCACTGAGCTAGAAGACATATTTTATTTTCTAAAAGTAAAACCTCCATATTTCTCTGAAGTAGGCATTTTATAGCCAAAAAATGAGCAAAATATAGTCTATGATTTCTTTTCCTCCGTGTATTCCTGTTATAAATTTGCAGAACATGGCGTAAAGATTAGAAGGAACAGAACAATTCATAGGAAAACGATTTTAAGGAACAAAGGAGTAAATAAAATTAAAATATTTTTTCTATTTGTACAAAAGAAACTTAACTGTATAAAAATGATCAATTAAAATGAAGTCATTAGAGTCGTCCCTAATTCAATACAGCGGATGTCTTTCTTTAAAGAGAGGATTTGGAAACTGGGCGTCATGTCAAATGTCTGTACTTTCCTGACTACTTCAGAGGCCGAGGAAGGAGGATCGCTTGAGCCTGGGGACTGGACAGCAGTCGGGGAACACAGTGAAACCTCACCTCAAAAAGGGGAGGGAGGACTTTGAAAATAGGCATGCACACATGGAAAACACCACAGGAAGAAGAAGGCAAATGACACTCCTGTAATCCAGAGAGCATGAAGAATTACCCACAGCCAACCAGCAGTCACTAGACAAGCAGGAATCACCACCGTTCATAATCTTCAGGAAGAACGAACAGGAACTTTAATCTTCTACGTAGTGAGATACTAAATTCTGAAATCATTCAGTTTGTTGGACTTCATTGCCCAGCCCAATAAACCTAATATGTGTGATATCTTATTGCAGTTTAAACTAACGGACATTATGTTTATAGAAATTTACAAATCAGCCCATTTTGGATCCTTGTATTTTAAATCTCCATCTTAGAAGCACACAAATATGCTGTATCTTCCCCTTTATAATGCAACACCCAACTTATATCTAGTATATTCTTGGCTTTAAGATTTCTATTCTGATATTGAAAGAATCACAGAAACTTCGAATAGCATTTGCAAATGCAATGCTCTGCAAATATAGCCTTTGTATTATGTTCATATATTCAAGGTATGTTCATGGTGTGTAGCATGTCAATGTTTTCATTTTTCCTTGGTCCTTTAATTAGATTTAATGTTCTATTCCCATTTAATATTATGACTCAGATATTTGAAATTCAACCTATCGTTTTTCTATTTATCTTTTATATATTTGCCTACTTTGTGGCTTGTTTTTATTATGCATATTTAAATTTCTTATTTTACCATTTATTATATTAGCTTTTGATTTGTACACTTCGTACTGTTACAAACATTTCACTTTTAGAGACCAAGTTAAGTGCCAGTGACCAGATCATGAGTTGAACCAGTCACCGAATGAGGAGTTCTATACTGTATGTACATCACAATATTCATACCAGAGAAACGGCCGAAGGAATGTCCAGCTGAATGAATTTTGTGTTATTTGCATAACTCTTACATGCAGTACTGTAAAGTACAACACAATATAAAACTGTAGTACTCTACTCTGCTGTGCAACCAGCAAAACTTACAGTGCTGTATAAAATGATGCACTGTAGAAAAGGAGGGTGAAGTTCTATAAACAAGATGTACACAGTGGGACAAGAAAAGCAGGGCTCTAAATCCAAGTGATGAGTGTTATGTCTC
>NW_004524580.1:8818816-8823125 GCF_000260255.1 Octodon degus
GAACCGGGGATTGAACTCAGACCCTTGCGCTTGCCAGGGAAGCACTTATTCCACTGAGCCCTCTCCCCGGCCCCTTCAGTTTCCTTTCATCCAGTAAACATTTGTTTTTATTGCAAGACACTGTCTGCCTGAATTACTCATTCTAATATTTCTTTTCCTACTTGTGTTCTCTGGCAAAGCGTTGTCTCAGTTTTTGTTGCTTTGGGAATATATTAATTCTGTGTTTAATGCTGGTAGACCATGCCTATTTTTAGGTAAAAATCATTAGTTTGATCCAATATTTAAAGGCTATCATTCCATTTTCCTGTACCGTTATCTAAATTGTGTCGCATCGGGTATGTAATGCTTGCCTTTGGAAATAATAAAGAGTTCAATCTGGTAACATTTTAGATTCTAACATTTGGGGGGGGTCGATTTTCAGCAACTTTCACAAAAATGTGTTTAGATGTGCTTTGCTTCATGTTTTCTTTTAAATCTTGCTTAAAGTATCTTTAACTCATGGCTATTTTCCATTTAAAGCATTCTTTTTTCTTTTTAAGGATTTTCCTCCAGTTGAGATAGTGTTTCATTCCCTTGTACTTGTCTTTCTAAAACTCTAATTATATATACTAAACAGTGCATTGTGCAGTGTATCCAATGTATCTGTAATGATTTTTTTGCATCATTTTATGCTTTGGTTTACAGATTTCAGGGCAGATATCTTTAAGTTAGCTTGTGTTTCTTAAAACCTGTACTGCTAAGCCACTTTATTGAGTTCTTAAGTTTTCGTACTTTGTACTTTCTATTTTTTAGGTGGAACTGAGGATTGAACTCAGACCCTTGTGTTTGCCAGGCAAGCACTTATTCTACTGAGTCATCTCAGCCCAATACTTTGTACTTTTTGAAATTTCCTTTTAGCTACATTCTTAACATATTACTTCTAGCTTTATTTTTAAAATGTTCTACTTTGTCATTTGTTTTCCTAACACATCAAAATAATTGTCTTGAAATACAAATCTGTCAAGGATAACTATGAATATACATTTTTGTTTTCTGTTTTTATCTTCTGATTTTTATCATTTTTTCCATTATATGATGTTTGGTTTTTAAAATCAAATCAACTTTTATCCTCTAATTCTATTTTTCTTTCGTGTTCACAATTGAGCATCATAATGTATATCAGGCTTATCACAAGATGCTGGTTACTCAAATAGTAGTGTTAGCAACCCTAAATTCCAGTTCTGGTTGGTCCACTATTGCTCTGTGGACATGGGAACAGCAGTGAAAAAAGAGATCGGCCCTTTGCTTCAATTGCTTCAATTAATTTTTTTTTTGTCAAATATTATAGCTTCTCAAGTCCTGTTGTCTCAGTTCCTTTCTACTAACCTCAAATAGCTATTTATTAATTTATCTAGTCTTTCTCTTTATTCTTGTTCAAATTCTAGTCTTTTTTATGTGATTAGTACAGGGTCTACAGGGTCTCACTAGGTAGATCAGACTCATAATGGTTCTTCTGTTTTCAGTCCCCCAAGCGCTGGGATTACAGTTGTGTGCCAGGATACCCAGTCTCATTCGCTGGCTCAGCGCACCCCCGGGGGTGGAGCCAGCACGGCACACTGGGGATCAAACCCTGGTCCCTGCATCTGCCTAAGCAGGTGCTTTAATCTGCTGAGCTATCTGGCCAGTCCTCAAATTCTAGTCTTACTCATGGTGCTTATAGTGAGAAGTAGAAATGTATCTAGTCTCTGTTTCTTTTTGTCTCTGCCACTCTACAGTGCTGTGAAGTGCTTGTTCATGACGCTAGAGGCTACCAATTTTATATTTCTCTCCTGAACTCTCCTACTTGAATAATCTCATTTCAAATGACAAGTTTTAAATCCCTGTTTGGCGTTAGTATGAGGAACATGTGAGCAGTGATGGCGCCATCATCGCTGCCATTCCCATTCCTTGGTCTTAGTGCCATTACCTGACCCATCCAAAGCAGGGTGAATTTCTACAGCAAGTAGAACACTTGTTGCCCCTCCAAGTCTTGCCTCTTTCTTGTCCTATGTCTTCAGCAAAGAAAAAGACTTTCTTCCTGACCTTCATCAGATATAAATTTTATGTTGCTTAGGGTTATCATATCTTACTAGGTGAATTTGGACTCATAGGTTTTCCTGTAAAGTTGTATGAGTTTGTTCATTTAATTGCCCTCCAGAAATGTAACATGAATTCGTTTGTATTGTGCTTTTGCTGAATTTTTAAGCTGCTTTTGAAAAAAGTGTATTTTTTCTAACTATTGGTTATGCTGTACTTGAAATTAAAAGCTGAGCACCCAGACATACATGGTTGACAGTTTAGTTGATTTTACAAAATGCCACATCTTTAAACAAATGGATTAATACTTTCACAAAAATACAAGTGGTCTAGTTTGTTCTGTGAATATTAAGCATTTACTCTTTTCTAGATCTGGATTTATGTTTTGGAGTTAGGAAGCATCAAAACATCATTACATTTCAACAAATTTAGGTCAGTCAAACTTTCCATTGTCATATTTGTAGTTAAGAGAGATCAAATGTATGAAATGACAGTGATAGGATGAAGACGCAGTATAATCCAGATTTTTGTTGTTCATTTTGTAAATAAGATCCCTCTTGGAAAGTTGGTTCCAAGTGAAATGTATGCCTTGACTTTAATGCATCCTTAAATCCTTTTGATCTCAATAGCAAAAGGCTAGGGCTCAGTGTTGACTGTTGCCTAGCAACAAATTAAATGTTAGTACATTCTCAATACTTTTTTTCACTTCAGAAACCTGTTTATTAAGGTCAAAGTTAATTAACACTTCTGATAATAACAGAGACCCCTAGTCACCGTTGAGAGCTATTCTTGTAAATGTCATCAGATCAAATATAGGAAATAGGGGCTCTTTGGAAGCTCGCTCACAGCTACTTATCATTTGGCATTGTTTGTATATAATCATCATGAATCATGGAAGGTTTTTTCTTAGGACTGCACTCTAACACGCAATCGACAGTTACTATTATAACATTTGGGTTAGGGCCAAATGAGCAATTCTTCTTTTAGCATTTTTCTATAGATGTAGCATTTCATGTGGTGAGAGTAGGAACAATGAAATCTAACTGAAAAAAAAAAAATACAAAGGAAACTAGAAAGTGGTGTCCCATGGGTAAAATCTATTTTTGAGTGAAAACATCTTTTGTAAGGTCAAATGCATACTTCCGTCCAGGGTCCATCTTTGACCAAGGAACAGTGCACTGAAAGCAACCTTGTTTCCTGGGTCCCTAAAATACAGTTACCACAAACAACTCAGATTTGATCATGGAAAACACCCTTTATTGCTCTTCAGTAATGAGTCAAATGAAGTGTTAAAAAAATCCATTATGTGTCTATGTAGTCTCTGATGAATCATACATACAGAAATATTTTTAAATAATTATTTTCCTATAGAATCAGGCCCAGTATACTGAAATTGATGTAGTGTCTAAAAGCTACCAGATATAACCATAATTTCTGACCTGGTTAATCACAAATGAAAATTGTTAATCACCAAAAAGGATGACAATAAGTAAGGAATAAAATAATGCTAAACTTTAATATTAGAAAAGAGGATGCAGGAAACAATGCATACTGTTTTCCAATTATAGTAAACCCCAAAAGCAAAGTTGAGATTCATGTCTAATTTGAGTCACTAATGTTGAAACTCCCACTAAGTTTGAGGAAAGGCTTACAAGTATCAATTTTTAGATATAAGGAAAAGAAAATATAACAAATAATTTAATATCAAATACTTTCTATATTTATTGCTTATGTTTCTCTTAGAATGTTTTTTCCCTTGAAACAACATATGATCAATGAGCTTGACTAAAGAATGTTAATATCTTATATTCAACAATTCACTACTTCCTTCACCAAAAATAATAAGGATCCATCACTCTGAACAAGCATAGAACCTAACATATTCCTATTAAGTCATTTTCACCTTGAATGTTAAGGTATTTCTCAATATTTAGATGGTTGGCATAATTTGATGTTGTGTAAGTGTTTCCAAAGCCCATGTCCTGACAGCTAGAGCTATACTGTGCTGGCCAGGGGAAAGTGATGGCTACTGAAGAGGAGGTACCTAGTGGTGGGACATTAGACCTCTTGAGGGAACTGCCTGAATTCTCAGGAACTGAAATGGGCTGTTTCCACAGACCCCTCGGCAGTTCTCGGGTATGGACCACTGCAAGTGACTGTGCCTGGCCCCACACAACTCTCCAGCATTCTGTGCAGTGCAGTAATTACATGCCACCTCCTGTTCCTACAGCTGCCATCCAGCCAAGGTCAAGGA
>NW_004524580.1:8823225-8848742 GCF_000260255.1 Octodon degus
AAATGCCACATCTTTAAACAAATGGATTAATACTTTCACAAAAATACAAGTGGTCTAGTTTGTTCTGTGAATATTAAGCATTTACTCTTTTCTAGATCTGGATTTATGTTTTGGAGTTAGGAAGCATCAAAACATCATTACATTTCAACAAATTTAGGTCAGTCAAACTTTCCATTGTCATATTTGTAGTTAAGAGAGATCAAATGTATGAAATGACAGTGATAGGATGAAGACGCAGTATAATCCAGATTTTTGTTGTTCATTTTGTAAATAAGATCCCTCTTGGAAAGTTGGTTCCAAGTGAAATGTATGCCTTGACTTTAATGCATCCTTAAATCCTTTTGATCTCAATAGCAAAAGGCTAGGGCTCAGTGTTGACTGTTGCCTAGCAACAAATTAAATGTTAGTACATTCTCAATACTTTTTTTCACTTCAGAAACCTGTTTATTAAGGTCAAAGTTAATTAACACTTCTGATAATAACAGAGACCCCTAGTCACCGTTGAGAGCTATTCTTGTAAATGTCATCAGATCAAATATAGGAAATAGGGGCTCTTTGGAAGCTCGCTCACAGCTACTTATCATTTGGCATTGTTTGTATATAATCATCATGAATCATGGAAGGTTTTTTCTTAGGACTGCACTCTAACACGCAATCGACAGTTACTATTATAACATTTGGGTTAGGGCCAAATGAGCAATTCTTCTTTTAGCATTTTTCTATAGATGTAGCATTTCATGTGGTGAGAGTAGGAACAATGAAATCTAACTGAAAAAAAAAAAATACAAAGGAAACTAGAAAGTGGTGTCCCATGGGTAAAATCTATTTTTGAGTGAAAACATCTTTTGTAAGGTCAAATGCATACTTCCGTCCAGGGTCCATCTTTGACCAAGGAACAGTGCACTGAAAGCAACCTTGTTTCCTGGGTCCCTAAAATACAGTTACCACAAACAACTCAGATTTGATCATGGAAAACACCCTTTATTGCTCTTCAGTAATGAGTCAAATGAAGTGTTAAAAAAATCCATTATGTGTCTATGTAGTCTCTGATGAATCATACATACAGAAATATTTTTAAATAATTATTTTCCTATAGAATCAGGCCCAGTATACTGAAATTGATGTAGTGTCTAAAAGCTACCAGATATAACCATAATTTCTGACCTGGTTAATCACAAATGAAAATTGTTAATCACCAAAAAGGATGACAATAAGTAAGGAATAAAATAATGCTAAACTTTAATATTAGAAAAGAGGATGCAGGAAACAATGCATACTGTTTTCCAATTATAGTAAACCCCAAAAGCAAAGTTGAGATTCATGTCTAATTTGAGTCACTAATGTTGAAACTCCCACTAAGTTTGAGGAAAGGCTTACAAGTATCAATTTTTAGATATAAGGAAAAGAAAATATAACAAATAATTTAATATCAAATACTTTCTATATTTATTGCTTATGTTTCTCTTAGAATGTTTTTTCCCTTGAAACAACATATGATCAATGAGCTTGACTAAAGAATGTTAATATCTTATATTCAACAATTCACTACTTCCTTCACCAAAAATAATAAGGATCCATCACTCTGAACAAGCATAGAACCTAACATATTCCTATTAAGTCATTTTCACCTTGAATGTTAAGGTATTTCTCAATATTTAGATGGTTGGCATAATTTGATGTTGTGTAAGTGTTTCCAAAGCCCATGTCCTGACAGCTAGAGCTATACTGTGCTGGCCAGGGGAAAGTGATGGCTACTGAAGAGGAGGTACCTAGTGGTGGGACATTAGACCTCTTGAGGGAACTGCCTGAATTCTCAGGAACTGAAATGGGCTGTTTCCACAGACCCCTCGGCAGTTCTCGGGTATGGACCACTGCAAGTGACTGTGCCTGGCCCCACACAACTCTCCAGCATTCTGTGCAGTGCAGTAATTACATGCCACCTCCTGTTCCTACAGCTGCCATCCAGCCAAGGTCAAGGAGTCCAGGAGGAGACGCACAAGAACCTTGAATATCTGATACATGCAGTAGGCTCATTATTCAAATCAGATGTGTTTGTACGGTTTCAGCTATCCAAAATCATTCTTGGGCCGGCCAAATAGCTCAGTGAATTGAAGCACCCGCAAGCAGGCACAGGGACAGGGGATTCAATCCCTAGGCTTGCTGTACCGGTCCCACCCCCAAGGCACCCTGAGATGGAGATTGAGATTGGGTGTGGTGGCACCTGCCTGTAATCCCAGCATTTGGGAGGCTGCAAACAGAAGAATTACTACAAGTCTGATCTACTAGTGAGACCCTGAACATACTGTAGACTCTTCCCTAAAAATAAAAATAAATAAAAGAAATCATTCTGGGCTAAAGGTTATTAGTGGATTAGACTAGACTACAGGGGGGATTCTTAAACCACAGAGTGTGTTGGGACATGCCTGCAATCCAAGCACTGGGGAGGTGGAGGTAGGAGAGTTGTCACTAGTTCAAGGCCAGCCTGGGGTACATGGTGAGTTCAAGGTCAGTCTGAACTACGTAGTGAAATTCTGTTTCAGAAAGAGCATAATTAATGGTTTCAAAGAATAAATTTCCATTCAAAACATGAAGAATACATCCCAAATGAGATAAGTCACTTATGATGCGATACTATCCTTTTGGTTCTAACTAAGAAAATACATGACACAAACAAATATGCATTTTGATGACTACTAAAACATTCACAGCATTTTACCTTTAAAAAGCAAATACCTAAAACCCTTAAATGAAAAAAAAAATGCGTATTACCTTTTATTTCATGTTGGCTTGCTTCTCGTCTCCGTTCTAGTTCTTTTCTATCATAATTCAACCTTTTTAAACACATAATTCCATACTGTAAACTTGTTCTGTTTTGTATAAAGACAAAGAAATAGGTAACATTTATACAGCAGGTAAAGAAGATTTTTAAATGAAGGTAGTCATCACTGTGTACTGCCTCTTAAAGCTTCAGCTTAATAAAGTACAGATGCAATTCAATTTGTCAGTATCAGAAGGAAACACATTCGTAATTATTCCAAGCACAATATGTTTCTAAAAAGTAAGAAACCTACTTGCAATAAAGAAAAAGATAAGTTTTTGAAGGTGATTTGTCATTCACTTTTCTGTCTTTGTCTTCCATTCAGCCATTTTTGCATAATGTGCTACCACATTAATATTTTCTTCAGTTGAAAATATTTTAAAGGGCTGGGGAGATGGCTCAGTAGAATAAGCACTTGCCTGGCAAGTGCAAAGGCCTGAGTTCAATCTCCGGTAAAAAAAAAAAAAAAAAAAAAAAAAGAAAGAAAGAAAATAAATTAGAGTCCCTTTATACATATAAAGAATTATAGAAAATGGAGACTTTCCCTTAAACTAATGAGAATAATAACAAAAGATGAGTACACGATGTGTTACAGAACAAAGACTACAATGAATAGTCAACACCTCTGAAGCAGAAGGACACGAAAAACAGAAGTCTGCCAGTCATGAAAATATGTGGGAAGTGTCCTGTGGGAGAGAAGAAAACAGACCAGTCCTGCAAAGATCAAGCAGTAGAAAGGTTTAAGCAAGAAAGTGGAGTTTCAGCAGCCAGGGCTCAGCAGTCTTAGCGCATGTCTGGCAAGTGCAAGATCCACAGTTCGATCCCTGGTACTGCATGCTGTGCTGACCCTGGTACCCAGGCTTGCAGTGCAGGTCTCGAAACTGGGCGTGGTGGTGCATGCCTGTAATCCCGGCCCTGGGGAGGCTCAGACAGGTGGATTACCATGAGTCTGAGCTGCATAGCAAGACCCTGTACCAAATAAATGCATAAATAAAAATTGAAAGAGAAAACAGAGCATCATGAATACAGGGTTACAGCAGAATTTCAAAGGCGTGAGGGCTGAGAGACACTTTCCCAAGTTGAAATCATGGTAGGAAGTAAGTAGGAGCAGAATTCTATACAGAGAACAGGGAACTGTTCATGAAAGTCTTGCATTTCATGTGTGAAATCAACCAGCATGATTGAGAATTAGTGGATAGTTTTCAGAGGAAGAAAGAATAATAAGGGTTTTTCTTTGAGGGGAATAATGTTAAGAAAAATGACATGGGTACCACATAATCCTTAGATACTGGGAAACCTCTGACAATGTCACAAGCATGAGTATGAAAAGAAACATCGTGGAGAGAAAAAATGAGAAAATAAGTGTTATTAATTATAAAGTCTGTGATGAGTGTGATAGGAAAAAAAAAGAATCTTTTGTTTGAAGAGTAAAGGTCAACATTATTTTCATTAATTGGTTACAATGTGTGTAGCAATGTGTACAAATTTAGACACCAACTGTCAGGCTACACTTAAATGCTGGGTGGATTTCTAAGTTCTTCACTGTAGTAAGAAAACGCTGAACCAAGTATTTCAATGTCACAGAGAGAGATAAGGGAGAGACAGGAGGGAAGGGGTGTGTAGAGTTTGCATTAAGCAGGTAAATGTAAGCCAAACTGAGCATTCCTCAAATTCCTGCACTGAAATTCGAAGTCTGGGTGCCTGAAAGCTTGACTGCATTTAAAGAAGTGAATAAATGAAACAGTTACGGCTGGGCCTGCTCTAATATGACTGAATGTCCATACAAGAAGAGGGACTTTGGACAAGGACATGAGGGATGCCCTTTTGCAGAAGAAAGAACACACGTGAACACATAGAGAAGGTACCATCATCCTGAGAAGAGGAGCAGCTTCAGAAAAGAACAAATATGATGATCCCTTTATCTTTAATTTATAGCTATCGAACAGAGAGTCTAAAGATACTGGGCTATAACACAGCACTTGTGATAAAATATTGTAAGCTCCTTTTTGTACCTGACACCTACTAGAGAATTTGAGAAAAAGAAATTATGTTTTATTTACCTGTGTCCTCACAACTGTTTAGCAACACATGCAAATAGATTTTTGAAAATTAATATACAAATAATAGTTCTAAAAGTTGCATTTAATAATAAGTAAAAACATATTCTTTATAGAATAATTCCTTCTAATTTTTTGTAGCACATCCTTAAATCATATAATTTGCAACTATGTGTATTTATAGGACTAAAAGTACAAGTATCTTATTGTTCATAATCAGTTTTCTAGGGGCTGGGGAGATGGCTCAGTAGAATAAGCACTTGTCTGGCAAATGCAAGGGTCTTAGTTCAATCCTAGGTTCCACTAAAAAAAAAAGACTACATAATCAATTTTCTAATATAAATATACAGATTTATAAAATTAAAAACATGATATTCCCTAAAATCCAGCTAAAAAGCTAAACCCATGCTCCATGAGAATACAGTTCTACACAGGTAGTTTCATCAGCACAGATTTTGTATTCCCTAAACACCTAGTCTTATTCTTAGTAAAACATACAATATCTACTGTTTCACTTTATTAATTGGCAAGCACCTACCGATGGAAACTATCCACCATTTTTAAGTGAACCCGAAGGTCTTTCTTGGTGAGGTGATCTAACATTCTTGCGTCCACCAAGCATTCCATGAAGTAGCTTCTGTACTGAGGTAACCCCAGGCTGGGAAGCCACTCATTTCCGATCCATTCATGGTTCATATCTCCATAAGCCAGAGTCTGTAGAAAAACCGGACACTAGAATTGTTTTATAGCAGCCGAGTTTCTTAGCCAATGATTTGAGATGGTAATTGGAAGACATTATGCCTTAATATTAATATAACTAATATTTAATCTCTCTCTGTTTATCTATCTAAAGCAAAATAGTATTTAACCTGTAAATATTTTATTTGCTTTGGTACAAAATAGAACTTTAAACATATCCATAAAAATAGTTATCGTTAGAAAATATTTTACTTCTCACTTTGCATTCTAAAAGGAATTACATTTTATCCAAACATTTATTTTATTAGTAATAAAATTAAAGTTAGAAGCATATTATCAACTTTGAATTTAAGATTCTTCATTTTAACGGACTTATTTTTTATTTATAATCTGTAAACAATACGTCACCATTTCCTGCTCTTCAGTGTCACCACTGTATTGCTAAAGCATAATAAGTATAATAGCAAACGTGGATGCGCAATAGAAATCGCAGTAAGCAACTACTGAAAGGACCAATACGGTTAGACAGAATGCTGAAGCATTGTATCAAAACTACTGTTTTCTAGAAGATCATGTAACCACCCTTCTCTAAAGATCATTGGAAAAAATCAAAGTTTTTTCCTAGAAATCAACCAATTTAGACTACACTTAAATGTAGGGCACGATTAAAAAAAAACCCTGACAGATAAACTAATTCTTTGAAAACATTCATGTTTATTGAAAGTTAGAAGTTGTCTCCTAGGGCTGCCTTAGGAAATGGAAATGGCTTTTGGTGTGTGGTCTGTGGTACTGACCGCCATCCTTCTAATCCACATCATCATAGACTTTTAGGACAGTTAGCCACAAGGAACTCCAAAGCAATAGTTATTTAAAGACATTTTCTCCTATATTCAACTTGAGTGATTCTTGACGAAATATACTCAAGAATGACTTCAGAAAAATTGGAGTTGCAGGTTACTCTTGGGGGAAGTAAGAACATTCTCTTATGATTTGAGCACAGTTATGAAATGGACAATACGCTGTTTTAAAAGACTTCTGATGTAAGTCTAAAATAATACAGATCTGAGTATACATATTAGCCTAATTATTGAGATGGGGAAGAAACAAATATTATGACTTACAATAGATTCTTAATCTATATCCTCAGAGTCTAAATAATAGTTGTCTTAAAGCGTATGAATTTCCTACCTGGGCCCAGCTTCCTTCCTCAGACTCTTTCTGTGTTAGCAGCATGAAATGATTAATAAAGCAGGTAAATATGAATTAATTTCAAGAAGTGTAGCAAAATTTTTGTAGCAGAAGCAAAATTTTTCATAAAGTATTAATTATGATGTTATCAACAGATTTATAGGTTCTTATATTCAGAATAATCAACTTCTCAGAGCAAGGATGACAATTAGGCAACAATGTAGATTTTAAGTTGCTCAAATTTAAATATATGCCTATATGACATATGGAATTTTCATGATTTTGTGAGTACTTGCTCTGTTTATTGCAAACCTGTGTGTAATAGTACAAATTTCTGATTATATATTTACACCTATATGATAAGGAAATTTTACATAAAGGAAATTAATGAGCTAAAAGTAATGGCTGTATCTAACAAATCATAGTAAGCAAATGGAATTTTAATCATATTTTATTTGCAAATTTTAGATATACATAATGACCACATTCATCATACATAATTTGTACACATACATGACATAACTTGGATTTGTTCCCCAGTCACTACTCTTCAGTAGGAGAAAGGAAGGGAAAAGGAGAGAAGGAAAATGTTAAAAAGGGAAAGATGGAAAGAGAGAGAGAGAGAGAGAGAGAGAGAGAGAGAGAGAGAGAGAGAGAGAGAGAGAGAGAGAAACATGGGATCAAATAGAATTTGATAATAACCAATAGAGCAACTACAATGAAAGTAATAAAACTAAATTTAAAAGAAAATTAGTTTCTTAAAATTGTATTTGTGAATGCCAAATGAACAGAACAATTTTTTTTGGTCAAGCTCTGTATCCAAGATGGTACTGCACAGAAACTATACAATGATTTTTTTTAAAAAAGGTTTACATTATTTTTTAATTATTCTACAACATTTCATTTGGCTTATTAATATGTACCTATGAATTTGCTCAATTGTTAGAAATTTCCATCATGGCAAAGTGAATGGAAAAGTATTAAATTGCTGACTATTGCCCATATATTGCAATGATGTTTACTGCAGTACAAAAATCTAGCACTTAAAGATGGCAAGAAAGTAAATTAAAACTGTAATAAATACTAATTATCCTTGCATGAACTGTATGAACATATTCCATTTCTTATTTCTCTAGTCTACAGAGAGTGAATTCGATTTTTCACTCAAACAACAGTGAAATAGCTTTCTTTCAAGTTAAATAAAACCATGAAGACTAACCGTTTTGGCCGGAGCTGCAAGATTTTCCATTTCTTCATGCGTCACCCAAACGTTGCCTGAAGGCTAGTGAGGAGCCCAGGAAGAAGCAGTGGAGTCCCAGGAGGCAGCAGGGTAAAGAGAAAGGCAGTGCTGTGTGAGTCCGGCCCCATCAGAGCTCACCACAGTGCCCTGCTGGACAGCATGCACGGGACAGCAGGCAGGCTTGCTCAGGGCTCCCTTCCTCTTCTACTCAAAAGGATCAAATAGGCAGAGACATGCTGAGAAGCTCATGGGGAAAGCTCTAGCCTTAAAAGTACGCGTCTGTAACCATAAAAACCATTAGGAAAAGGGGATGATCAAAATTTGCAGTTCAAAGTTATGCGACTATTACTTTTGGAATGTGAAAGAGTAATTGCAGAGGAAAGGAATTGTATTTTTTACTTAGCAAAAGGTGGTGCTCTACTACATTGTTAGCTAATTTTCACTCACAAAATTTGGATTCATAGTCGCCACTGGAAAGAGAAAAATGACTGCAAATACAAAGTTGTAAGCACCATCATAACTTGTCTACAATCATATTATCAACTTTTTTCAAATACTTTCTTCTGTTTGCCATTAGGCAAATATTGTGCTGTTGTATATTTATAGAGAGAAAGGGAAAAGTGAGACTTTTTACTTAATCACAACTATATTACATCTTTACTAAATACTACCAATATGTAAAACCCACACATTTTCTTTTTCTTCAGCAGTATCCTGTTACCAAGAAGAGAATAGTGTAAAAGGAAATTTTCTCTATCCTATCATGGAGTTCTCTTTGCTTTCTAGGTAGACCTATCCCCATGGTTGCTTCTATATAGTAAAAGTTAAACAATTACTAATCCAAGATCTATTTCACAAATATAAATCAGGTATATTATACTGACCATTGGAAACCACTTTTCACTAAATTCTAGGTTTTTCACTTGGAAATCTTTATGATAATGAAAGGGTATATTAATGAAATATATTAATGAAATTTACACTCTATATGTTGTTATTTGTTTTAGAGTTGAAAGCAGCAAAAGAGATGCCTAAATATCATAACTCAGCACTATAATGCACCCAAGATTTTCCTAAAATTTACATAATGTCATGCTTGACTGTCTTTAAATAATATAATCCAATATAATTTAAAAAGTATATATAAACCAAATTGATAAGTATAATTTTATGAAAGTGCAATCTTGTATAAATGGCATATATACATGTATATCATACACACAATAAATAATATATACATATATATTTAGGATAATACAAGTATATATGGCAAAGACAATTCAGCAATAAAGATTCATAATTAAAAGTAAATCATAAAAGTTCCAAACATAAGTATACATGTATCATTCTCTTTTTTAGAAGTATGACTACATTCAAAATTTTTCTTTTAAGATAAATCTACATTCACTCTTGTACAAAATAAAAGAACCACTCATACCATTAAAAACTTGCCTATTCTATTTTCAGATTTTTGGAATGGAGTTCATTATAAACAGAAAGCTCCATATAAACAGACAAAACATTAAATCATTTGGAAGAACTTGGTTTTATTTCATATCATATTAAAAGGCACTGTTCAGTCATCTCATTCTATTAACATAGCACTTAGCCTGAGTGGCTTTCTTTTCAAAGTGAATTTCAATGATGATTATTTGAGATAAAATTAATGTAAATTGGTCCGGTTTTACACTCATTTCTGTAGTTAATACCATGATTCTGAATCTGAATTATAAAGATCTTCCTTCTGAGCTAAGAATCTGGCTCAGACTATCTCATAGCAGAATATACACATGTATAATCTTTGACACAGATTGACACAGACTTCTGATCTTTAAAGCCTGTGTCTGTCATGTTTATGTCTTGTTCCTGAGATGGGTAAGAGGCTGTTTTATGCATAATTTCTTCTTGCAAAATGAACGTATATCCAGGGCAATTCGCCGAAGTATGTGTGGCACAGTCTCAAAAGTTGTACTTTGTTAACCTTTGAGGTTTACTTTTATTTGTGAGCTTCGCCTGTGCTATTATGCAAAGTAAACCATCAAATACCTGTGCAACCCAAAAGTAGATATTTGTTGAGGCTTAATAAGCATACCTATGAGCAAACCCACATGTTGTAAGTGAATCATTCAATACGATTGCTTGCTTTCCATTACCAATTAATAATTTTTATCTGGTTATGTCATGAAGGACTGTTTTAGAGCATGAGAAAAGACCACCCTAAGAGTATAGCTAATACAACACAACACAATACAACACAATACAATACAGTACAATAGACAACATAGAGACGATGATGCCTTGGGGCCAAAGAGGAGTGAAATATAAAAATGTAGGTTGGAAAAGCATAAAGGACAATATCAAATTTAGCTTGGTCTTTGGAGAGCCCCATCATTACATCACCTACTCATTGTCCTACTTGGACAGCACAAGTTAGTAGTCATTTTTTGACTAATACCTAAGTGCATTAGTCAAATACACAAATGATTCACAAAATTGTAATTGCAATTACCAAATTACCATCAAGTGGCTTGAATTTTAACAGTGCCACTTTTAGTAGCTACTATGAGACACTTCCTAATCTTTTCTAAATTTCAGATTCTATATCTTACATAGAACTAAAAGTTCATAATTAACACTAGAAAAATACTGAGAATTGGAAATTATTTCTTAGAATGTCTGAACACAGGACTTGGCTCAAAATGAGAAACGAATGAAATACCAGGAAGATAAATTTAAGGAAGTTTTGACTTTCAGTATTGTGCAGACACAGGTTTGGCTGTGACAGTGAGAACTTCATCAAGTTGTGTGTTGGAGATGCCTTGCTTCTCTCCTCCAGGTCAGGATGGAGTGATATTCTGGAAAGTATTGTCCAATAAAAACTTAGAGGAAACTGTAAAGGATGTTACAGTTCATATCCCCTTATCTATTACAGTGGTACCACAGTTCACGACCTGAATTTCTACCAGGTCTGTGGTTGAAAACCAAATTAGATTTCCCCACAAGGTCACCATTGAGTCTAACCATTGAATTTGATTCTGTTCTTGTCCAACTCAGTTTGAGACCAGAATTATGGAAAGAATTAATTTTGCAAACTGAGGTTCCACTGTGAATCACACTGAAGGAGTTATGAAAGAAAAATAATTATTAAAATAAGTTTAAGAAGCAACTCATGAAAATTGATAAGGAGAAATAATTAGTTCTCTTGCCAAAGACACAAGACAAGTAAATGAGCCAGACCTCAGAATATTCCTAGATCTTACCCCTTAAGTAACCTCTGATATTACTTAGGTCACTCTGAAGTATCATTTACTTTATAGTTAAATTGCAAAGTAAAGTAACTTAAATTTACTTTCCTCAGCCAAATTACCTAGATTCAAATTTCTTTGAAATGGGACTTTTATTTCTCACTGTAAGAGATGGTCTCATCCCAATAAACTGATTTTTATCTAATTATATTTTGCCTTATGTTTGTTAAAGGTAGAGAGTTAGAAGGAGAGTAAAGGACGAACACAAGAGCAGAGCCCACTGAGGAGATGCTACAAAACAGAAGGGAAGCTGCAGCAGTACAGGAACCAGTAGGAGGTAGCTAGTAGCAGCATGAACTCTGAGCAAAGCACATGCAAATGTGACCTTAGATGAATCACTTAATTTCTCTACATCTGTTTTCCCCATCTGAAAAACAGAGAGTAGAAGTTTCTATCTCCTACTGTGGACATGAAGTTGACATGAGTTATGACATTTACCACATTTAGAATGATTGATGATAACATGTTTTAGATATTGGCTATTGCTCTAATTCAGGCAGAAATTTTATTAAGCAATCTCTATTAAAACAAATCTTTAGTTCAATAAAAACTCTTTGTTTCCCTTACACATTGTGCTGACAAATGCTTATTTTAAACCTTCCCTTTCTTCACAAACTACTAACGTGCATAGTAGATTTGTCCTCAAAATTATTATTTCTATTAAATTTGATTTTTTGTGATTAGGTGACTGAAACAAATCATAAGACTAAAAATGAAAGAAATGTTGATCACTTATGAAGATTAAATTGAATTACTTGAAAAGACCTAACAAAGAAATTCTTAAAATATAGTATCAATGGGATACAACATTCTTCAAGTATGAGGAAAATTGTAAAGTGCCAAAATATTTATGCATTCCAGTGGTTTTTTTGAGTCATATTAACATCATATAAAGAAACTAAGACAGAGAAAGTAAATATGCTTAGCAGAAATGTGCTCAAAAAAGTTCTAGATGCCTCGTTCAAATTTAAAAACACTTTAATGTTCACATATTTTTACTGAAGATAAAGTATTTAAAGAATATATTGATCCTTTATGACATCCTTGTTGAATCAAACTTCAACCAACTAAGAATGTTCTCCCTGTCAATTAGGCAAGAAATCGTCCACTGTAGCAGTAGCTTGGAAGCGAGAAGAAAGAAAACTAGAAGACGAAGGATGGCCTGAGGGTATAACAAAGGTGATCTTTAGATTTTCCTGTTGGAAAATGGTCCATTCCATTAGACAAGAAATGAGGCAAAATCAGACTGAAGTGTGGGTGAGTTAAGAAAGACTGAAGTTAGCAAAAAAAAAAAAAAAGCCAAACAAACAAAACGAACAAACAGAAAAAAACACACCTGATTTTCCAGTGTCACTTTTCAGGACCTGGGTATGAACAAAGGCCATCTTGCTAAGAAACTCAAACTCATATTTTAATACACAGACAACAGTGATAACAAAAAAAAAATTCTCATTTTTTCTAACTCATAGTGTTCTGAGAGATATGATAACATTAAACAAACAAACCAAAAAAACCACTGCATTTGTATTGTCTAAGTACAAATCCTAAAATGTAGATTTGTGTGTATGGTGTGTGGTATGTGTGTGTGGGGGGGTGGTACTAGGGATTGAACCCAGGGCTTTCAGGCTAAGCTACAGCCCAAAATCTTTTTTATTTTTATATTTTTGGAAACAGGGTCTGACTAAGTCAGTAAATTCTCCAGGCCAGACACAAAGTTATTTACAATCCTCCCACCTCAGACTGCCAGAGGCCGGGGATTATAAGCTGCACTCCCACACCCAGCAGGAACACAGTGAATCTGTCACCATGGAAGCCTTTTTCACATTATTGTTTCTGATATTAAGTTAGAGACAAAATTATAAAAGGACTAGGACTTATGATTAAAAGTGAACAGATTTTGAAGGAAAGCATTACACAACATTTTTAAAAGATCAAGCTTTGTATAATTTCATAATTACAAAGATTGCTTAAAAATAGTTAAGTGCTGTGTTGTCAGAACATAATCATGTATATTACTTTCTCCTGAGAAGATCTTGATTACATCAGAAAGAAAGGAAACCTTGAGATAAAATCTGCTCTGAAACTTTTAGCTTGAAAAAAAATATACATACTCTCAGCGCTCACTCAAAAGTCTATCCAGATGCTTAGACCTAGGTCTGATATGAATTGCAACTCCACAATTGAAAGCCTATTAAAAGGAGCAGCAAGGTTAATGAAGACTGAGCTAAAAATCTCTTTAGAGTAATTCACACTGAAGTTGAAATGTGAGCTGTCCCAGCTGCTCTGTGGCGTTACACACTGCTGGTTACACAGCATTGCGGGGGGGGGGGGGGGCGGGTTGGGGGTAGAAGGGACTCACAGTTCGCGACGTGGGAGGAGCTGAAGGGCTTGTGAGGGAAACCATCTCCTGGATGGCCAAGCGGAGCTTCAAGCGATGCAGGGGATTGCTGATCCCGATTTCTCTCTGGATCTCAGTGTCCGAGAGAGCAGACATGATGGCACCGCTTTTCACGTTGGCTCGGCAAGCTGCCACGTACCAGGCAGGCATTCCCAGCCAAAGCTGTTGCATAGGGAAAGAAGACATACACAGACGACAATGACAATGATAACAGGAATTAATATTTCAATGTCTTTTACATCCTAAGGACCAGTCTAAGGACCTTACATATATGTGATCTTTTTAGGCCCATGTTCCCATAAGATAAATACCATTATCATTTTCTCCAAAGAAGGTAGGGGATGCACAAAAACAGGAATTATTGTACTCAAAGCACCAGTTATGTGGTAGTAGAACCAATAATATCAATTGAGTTAGTCTGGCTTTCACATTGAATTTTAATAAGCAATATACCTAGTATTTTACTAAGGGTTAAAAATGATAGTTACAAGTCACCAAATTCCCCTTCATATATAAGAAGGGCTAGTAATTCATTGCTTTGATAGGAACATATTTAATGAGGCCTGAGTTTGCCTTTTCAAATAGAAAAGAGAGGGAATTCAAGTTCAATAATTACAGAGTATATATAATTTTTCAGCATACAAAATTGATACTGCCTTGACAAGTACATTAGAGTGGAGAGAAGATGATTTTTTTTTTTTTTAGTATTTAAAATGTTGAAAATAAATAAACAACTAAAGACACCTTTACTGTCCTGTAGTGATTTCCTACCCATCTTCTAAACTATTTGAATTTCCACAATGGTCAGCATTACTCAAGTGCTTGCCGATACATTGTTACCAATGTCACCCACAATTAGACTCTTTATTATTTTTGATGTGGACAAATGATGCGTAAAACATCAGCCTCGTCTTTGCACAATATTCTTCACGGGCTATTCCCCTGCAGAGTGCTAAGAGAGGGGAAAGGCAAGAGCTCCATTCATTGGGCCACTGGGCTCATTCGTCTTGTTTATTCCATTTTATAATTTGAGTCACATTAGGAATCACATTAGGAGCAGTTTCGGTGTGCTCAGGATAGGCTTAATTACCAGCAACTTCACCGCCCATCATTCCCTAGACAGTTCATGGTGGGGAATTTGGGTTTCTTTTTTTACTGAAGGATTTGTTCATTACTTGCTACAATAGCAGCTCCCTGTCAAACTGCAGCTCATTTTGTAGAACTGAAACCTGCACAAAGAACTACAATTCTTAAGGTGTGATATCTTAAGCATTTTGCCTTGTAACTGATTTTTTAAAATAAGGTAATTTTAAAGGCATGTTTGGAAGAAGCAGTTCTATTTGTCAATATGATGACATTTTCCTGACAGATATGCAAAATTTAAATGAAAGATACAGGTTTATTTCTGTCAGTCCAAGAAAAAAAAATGTAGCGTATGTTTTTAGATCTTCCTTTGTAAGTCTATTTTTTAAATCAGACTGACCTTTAATTTTTCTTCATTGATTATTCAACTCTAGGCATAACAAGATCATGAAAGTAGGAGACTTTGTAACCCCAAACCTTTAAAATAGAATGTGTGCCATCGACTCTACCAGGAAAGAAAAGCTTAGATTCTTTTTGCACCAAGACTGGCATATCCTAGCAGCTGCCAGCAGCCCACTTTAAAAAACTGAAGTGAAAGATAGTGGACATTATGGAAAAGATGAATTGGTTAAGCCCCTGTGGTCAAGTATTTTTTTTTATTGGCAGTAGGGATTGAACTCAGGACCTTGTGCTTGCCAGGCAGGCACTTAGCCACTGAGCTATTAATTACCCTGTCAATGTCCATTTCTGCTGCCCTTCATCCTGTTAAAATACTGTTTCTTTTTCCAAGAACATTGTACAGTGGAATAAACACTGACTTTTTCTTTCAATAATTCATACTAACCTTTACTAATTAGTTAAATGAATTAACATATACCAAATCATAAAATACTACTTGTACATGACAAGGAATATATATTTTACTTTAACTGTCTAACCTTATTTGGTCTCTAGACTTTTGAGAATTATGTTCAGGAATTAAATTATAAGAAAAAAACAGTTGTGTAGATTACTAGGTGACATTCTTAGATTATAGAAGCATTAGATACTGAGGGAATGTTTCTCTGAAACCTGCTGGTGAAGAGTAGCACAGGAGAACAGGTGTATCCTTGCAACAAGCAAAAAGTGGCTCAATAATTATTTCTTCTCCTACTCTACTCATGCAGAATTGGAGTTTACAGATGTTTATTTTCATCCCACTGCGTGCCTTTGTCTGCCACAACCACACACACACACACACACACACACACACACACACACACACACACACACACACACAGAGTGCCCAGGTAGAATTACAGTGCTAACACATCCTTACACAAAGCCAATATTTTCTTTTGAGCAATTCTAGGCTACCAGGTAGCTGTGATTTTAGAAAAGTATCTCTGCCTGTCTCTAAAAACCTATAAAATTAGCAGTGATTGATTTGAGAGAACTACTAGAAGTTGTTTGATTTATGTTTACCTCTAGCCAAGCAACCACAGTGGGTCCATCCCACTGGGCAAAAGGCAATCCTTTCCTCCGAGCTTCTTCAAGAAGTTCATGCCTGAAGTGTATAGCAAAGATGATTTGTCAGGTCATATGCAAAAGATATCTGTGGTTATTATTAATGACAGTATTGTAAAATAGCCAACAATCCTTCCTAACGTTTAATAAGATAATTCAGAAAAATGAAATTCCCTCTTCATTTCAGTTCTACATACAAATCATCCAGACTTTATTAAAAATAAGGCAGTCAGAAGTAAAACATTTCTTCATCACTGATTGTGCTAGGAGACTAAAAAGCTGAATTAAAATTATCATCAAATATCCCTTTGGCTCACACATTCATACTCAAACTACATTTCATGGTCCAAATCTGGCAAATTCTATATGTCCTTCTCACTTTCCTTAACTATCTCAGTGGTAGAAAAGCTGCTTAGATAGATAGGAGGTAGATTTGCTCATGTTAGCTCTATTCAGGGTGGGCTTGCTTTTATCCTGTCTTTCTGGTCTCCGGAATCTATTTTAGGAGTTAGTTCAATCTTTCAGTTATAAAACTACAACTCAACATGTTTTGAAGATTTTGAGCCATACCTTTCATAAACTGGATCTTTGATTTAAATAAAGACATCTGCTCCAACATTTAAGAAGTATGCATTTCAAGCACATCGTGCATCATTTATAAAGGAAAAGAATACATAATAGGCCACAAAAGTAGTATCAATAAAGGGCAAAAAATGCAAAGAAAAAGACAACGAGGACTATTAAGACTTGTGGCAAAAGAGAGAACACACCTTCTTAAATTAAAGATTGTATACAATGAAACAAAAGCACTTGGTGCTTGCAGCTCCTAACTGGAACCCCCTAGGGGATTGCTCTGTGCTGGGATCATGTATACCTTCAGTACTGTTGCTCACCCTGATAGCATCACCCCTCACAGAGCGTGAAAGTCTCATCTCATTTGAACTGAGCTCTATTACAAACTGACTTCCACACTAGAAAGCAACGTAACTCACAGAATTCAAAAGCACACATATTTTTAATCACTTCTGGATACATACTCACACAAAATGGCAAACATAATGGTTTTCCTTTTGAATGAGTATCTCTTATGCTTAGGAATGTGTCATTAATCTCATATAAGAACTTCAACTAAAGTATTTGATGCTTTCCTGCTATCAATCAATTAGTTATTCATTGCAGTAGACTACATTTCTACACCAAAATTTATAATCCAAAATGTCTTTCAAAACAAATGTTTGCAATACATGCTACCAATAAAAAATTCATGAGTAACATGGCAAGAAGCAGTGAAATTTTAAGTTATGGTGACTGAAGAGAAACATAAATTACTATTTTAGTTTAAAGATATCATTGGTAAACTTGGTGCATAAACTCTTCAGCACCTGGGAGAGAGGACAGCGACAGTGGTGCCCTGAATCAGAAGTGAAAACTACTGTGGATTCCTCAGCTGATTTGTCTTGTCATCCTCCGTTCCATTAGATTCTCAATGACACCCTTAACTGTAAAACAGTTCTGAATAATGTAGTCACACTGTGACATATATATTTATAGAAAAGGATTGAAAGATCAAAACAAACAGTTATTAAGTACTTAATGAGCACGAGTTGGGAACCTCAGACCTGTGTTTGGTGCAGAAAAGAGAGACATAACACCAAATTTCTAGGAGAGTCCTTGTTACACAGACAAAGCAAATGCAAGAAAGTGCCCAAAATTATACAGTACATAATTAACGACTTAAAATTAGGGATGATTGTTACTACTATGAGGATTTAGGTTATTATTACCTTGGCTAAGGACAATGGAAACAATTGATGTTTTGTAGCAAGTGAATTAGTTTTGAAGGGTAAATACAAAAGACATGGAGATAGCACTGGAATCAGGATAAGTAGGAATGGTGAAGAGACAGGCAAAAATGAAATGTAAAGTGTGTGCAAGAAAACAGAAACATCCTTCGCAGAGCCTGAGTATGTAGTGAGGTGGCAGTGTTGTATCAATAGGGACAATAGGATGTTTAGGAATGCATGGAAAGAAGCAAATGCTTTAGCAATTTTTGATACATGTATTAAAAAATGCAAATATATGCACACTGACATCCTAAGAAGTATAGAAGACATTCACAAGTGAACTCCCTGAATTAAACAAAAGACATTTTCAATTTTAGAATACTTTCATTTGAAACTTCTGACTAGAGTCTAAATAAAAAATGTACTGAGAATCCAAAGTGGTTCTCTTAAATATGTCGATGATGTGAATTCTCTCCCTGTAACTCTCAGATCACTACCTGTCTTACTGAGAATACAAGCCAAAGCTGCTCTGCTATGAGGGCCCACTCTACCCTCTTCATTTATCTGACTCAATCTCTATCTCATTCAGAAACACAGGCTTTCCTGTAATTCTCTGGAAGCAGTCTAAGTCTCTTTTGGCCCCAGGCTCTTTGCATTTACTGTTTCTTCTCTTTAGAAAGTGTCTGCATGGCCCATTTCCTCATCTACTTCAAGTCTTCACTCAAACGTTATCTCCCCATGTCTTCCCAACCTCCTGCAACCTCCCAAGCACTTCCTAGGTCCCTGCTTTGCTTTATATTATATAAACATAAAATATTATTAATTACTCAGTCTGTATTCTACCAATGGGACATAAAGTTGAGGATGATCAGTGTTTTCATATATTCTCTTCAGAGATGAATTTGAAATGTAGTTCAAAGTCAGGCATGGAAGAGGCACTCAGCAAATATTTGTGAGTGTTGAGCAACATGTCCTCAGTGTTTTACAGTCAGGTGCTTCTTGTTTCAGTAAATTGAGTTTCATGTTACCTTAGTTTTATTTATATAAACTTTCCATAGCTCAAACACTTTTGGTTATTTGACCTAACCATCATGTTCAAATTTTTTAGATTTCAAGTAACAATAGTTTTTCTTGTATCCAATCTCCCTTTTGGTGCTTGTTTTTACTTCTCAGAATGTCCCTGGTTATTGCTCATCACAAAATGTGTGGTCTGATTTGAGATCACAGGTGAGAACTTGTTTCAGGGGCAATCCAATGTGTTTAAGTAATTCTATTCTTTTTATAAAAATGAATATTAATCAAGCAAGTAGAAATGAGAGAGCAAACTGATTCACCATAAAACTTTCTTTGCTTGGTCACCACTCTCATAAACATAATATCCTTAGTGACAGAAGTCAAAGTAATCAAAGAAGGGACCCCAGGTTCAATGGACTGTGCTCTGTGGATTCCCACAACTAGGGCTGATGTCAAGCAAAGCTTTTACATGACACTAACAAGACCTTGGGAAGATAGCCAGAATGGAAGTGGGTGGCTGTGTTTATACCAGGAGTGAGTACTATGTAAGACTAAGCCTCAGTATGCATTGCCTTAGCACAAAGGAAGGACTGACTATGTAAAAAAGAGATTGGGGCATGTTAGCCTCTGAGAAAAGGAATTGTAGCAAAATAGAGTTTTAGCGACATCTTAATAGTCAGAAATCACTGGGCTTAATTTCTGATGATCTTCTAACAGTTTATTAAAGGTAGCGTTAATTTTATGGGTCATGGTTATTTTCATCAGAAATTTGGAATTACTGTCAGACAAATGTGACTGTACTCCTCTGGAATTACTAAAGGGAAGACTTATTGGGCCCACATAATTTTTGATGTATTGGTGTTAGCTGTTTGACAGTTCCATATATGGAGTGGTATTTGGTCTGGGAAGCATTTGCTTTTACTTGACATTTAACTTTTCAAAATTGAAGAAACAGTTCTTTCAAAATGAACCATGATCACTTCCTCCAGAAGGAAGTTGATTCTGAAAACCATATTTTTGTATTCAGGATTGAAGAGAAATAATTTCTTTATTAAAAGATCATCTAATTAATATTTTATCAACCATGTTTTCCAGAAAAAGATCACTACGTATCACTATTGTCATGCACACGAATCTTCCTTTCAGTACAAGGTCTACATAGTCTTACTACACAGACCAGACTTGTCGCCTCTTTCAGCCTCACAAACACGGGGATCACAGGCATGTCACCACAGGGGCGGGGCCCGCATGGCAGACCAGGGATCGCTTAGAGCTAGCTGGTCGACGCTTACTAATTTTCATTTTAAGATTTAGACTACAGTTTCTTCCATTATTTCAGGGAAGGGTCTACCGGGTGTTCAGGGTCTCAGTACTAGACCGGACTCGTAGTGATCCACCTGTTTACAGCCTCCCAAGAGCTGAGAGTGCCACCACGTCCAGTCTTAATTGCCGCCTCCGCGCACCCCGGCGATGGGTTCAGCACAGCAAGCAAGGTGACTGAACCCCGGCATCTGTGCCTGCTTGCAGGTGCTTTAATCCGCTGAGCTATTTGGCCTGCCCTTAGACTATAGTTTCAAAAACATCAGTAGCACTTCCTTTGAAAGGAAGTGGCAGGCACGTAGTTGTCATTACTCGTGTGAAAACTGAAAAAAGAAGTAGACTAATTGTCAGGGGAGATCATTTCCTGAATCATTACCTGTTTTCAAGAAACACATTGTTATCTGCACTAAAGAATGTTAATGTCTCTGAAAAGCCTCAGTTTCCATTTGGCAGATGTCTGAGTTACTATGAAAAAAAAGTGATGTGTTAGGAAGACCCAACACTCATGGAGGACTATGGTCTGCAAGGGTTTGATTGCTCTTATGCAATCAGGCAGAAGAAACTTGTGCTTATTATGCCTACTCTAAGGCCTGGAACAAAGAGTGGGAACCATAGAAATGAAAACATGCAAGGATTTCTAGTAAAGGGATCAAGACTATCCATTAAATGTCAAATAAAACTAGAGCACTTGCCAGTGCTGTGATTTCTGACCCCCAATTCACATTAAGTGGGTAAAAATTTGCTTCAATGACCTAGTTCAAATGGAAATGCTGGCTTATTAATTAATTAATTTATTTATTTATTTATTTTAGATTTTGTACCTTCAACTTCTGTAGCTGTGACTTAAGTAACTTAATTGGAGGAGAATGAGGAGAGTTCTAGCTTCTTTTCTTATACTACAAACTATGTATCAACTGTACTTAAGCATTGAGCAAAGCCTGCTAAAGTCAGCCTCCCTCCAACCTCTTCCTTCCTTTCTTCTTTCCTTCTTTCCTCCTTCCCTTCCTTCCTTACTTTTTTCCTCTCTCCCTTGCTTTCTCCTACTCTATCTTTTTCCCTCCTGCTTCTCTTGGCCCTGGAAATCTAACCTAAGGTCTCACATATACTAAAAATTGCTCTGCCACTGAACTTAACCTCTTTTCCCAGTGTTTCTTTTTTAAACCACCATGTCCTGGCCCCTGAGGCAACATGTTTTATTTTCTTTTACAATATTCCCAATATAAAACAACCATTCCATCTGTGTCTTTAGTATTTTCTTGAATTTGGTGGTGTATAAGAAGCAGGGCCTTTGTGTACCTTCTGACTAGCCAAGTTGGTCAGTTGTTGTGTTTTATAGAGCTGATCTATGCCACATCTTGTTTTCAACAAACAGAACAAAGCCAACTGAATCGCTGATCTCGAAGATCATGCCACGGAGGCAGAAAGATTTGTCTACAAACATACAAATGAAAAAAACAGTGTGAGGCCTGGACATGCAATTCGCAGAAAGTAAAACACAGGAATGTAGTAAGATTGCAGGTGACAGGAGCTGTACAGATAACCTGACTGACAGTGTCCTGGGAAGATCTCTTTGAAGGGACCATGTCTGAGTGATATTTGTGTGTTACAAAGGGGTTGGCAACAAGAGCCGCGTGTAGTGGCTTTCATGTCTCCCATTGTGCATAGTGACTTAGATGCTTCATCTAAAATTACTGAATGAAAGGCAAAGTGAACTAAATGTATCAATTAATTGCACAAATTCTTAAAATATTTAAATGGGAAAATTTACTTTCATTTGAAGTATTCTTTGTGTCTAGACATTATGGTGAATTTGTAGTGTTGCATTCGTTGAACACTGTCTTCTAAAAGTAAGCATTGTTTTTTCTGCATTTACCTGTTTTTCTTTCTCTATAATCATAGTTTTGGAGAAAATTATTTGTCTGATTCCTTCATTCTTTACATTGGTCACCCCATGAATGAAATAATTGACACTATCCTGTTTTAACAATGTGTTAAATTATTTACTGGACAATTCTTTGTAGAAGTAGTTCTTTCTTTCTTCTTTCTTTCTTTCTTTCTTTCTTTCTTTCTTTCTTTCTTTCTTTCTTTCTTTCTTTCTTTCTTTCTTTCTTTCTTTTTTCTTTCTGTTTCTCTTTTTTGAGGTACCAGGGATTGAACTTAGGACCCTGCACTTACCAGCCAAGCACTTATTCTACTGAACTGTCTCCCTGGGCCCTTGTAGAAGTAGTTTCTGGTTTGCCAGTGGTAACATTTGAATTTGTTAGTGTAGTTGCAACAATGCAAAAGTCATTAACTCTGCATATATCACAGTTCCAGTAATGTAATCTCACAATACTCCTTCCAATGTGGGTAGTTTTTTCTATCAGGGAAAACAGATCTTATTCTCAGACCAAGACCACTTCTTTTGAGTGCTATTTTTTGGCCTGCCAAATTGTGTTCTGACTCTCTGAGTACTACACAGTGCCATTCCTTTGTCACTCAAAAGAGCTATTTCACTCACCTTCCATTCAATGTCTGTCAATTTCCCTTTCATGATTTCTACTGCATCTTCTATACCCACTACCACTACATTTTTTTAAATCAATCATTAATCTGACTCTCTCACACAGCTTCTTACACTACCGGTGAAAATTGTTGGCCTGGGAAATAGATTTTACACCACTGTGGTTTAGAGTTTGGTGCCCCAGGTCAAATGGTTCGGTCCTGTGCTCCTCCTTACTTGTGCATCTGTAGAGAAGTCATTTTCTTTCACTGTGCCTCCATTTCTTTGGGGGAGGAATGAAATAAGTGAAGGCACTTTTTTAAAATGTGGAAATTATGTGTAATATGAGGTCTACATTGACATGCACAAAGAAAAGTCAATCTAGTCATAGATCTGTCTCCTTCGTAACACTTCCACGGCTATCCAAATACTTAAGTGTAATTCCCCACCTATGTTAGAAAGACTTTCTTGGTTTAGTCTTGGTGTATCCTTCTAATCATCTTCTCTTGCTTCTAACCATAATTGAAAACTACTTTCACAAATAGTTTGTGCATTATGAATTCTACTTTGTGAGTACACTTTCCACAAAATGTAGAATGATCCCTTTCTTTTTCACCTTTTACAACATTATTAATCACCCATGTTCTGGGTTTCTTTCTATATGAAATATTTTGTGATCGTCTTAGTCCATACTGGTCACAAATATCATTGGTTACAAACATTCATGCACTGTTTAGTGTACAAAGTAGTTAGTTTCTTACTGTCATGCATTGCAATCTTCAGCCTTCTATAAGAAAACAAAGAAACAATAACTTTTTAAAACTTTCTTTGTAATAGGATGGCTGGTCTAGTTTATACAATTGAGATAGAAAAGTTAAATTTGTTGTTATTTGTTTTAGTCACATGGATTTTATGTAACCAAGCTATAATGTCATTTTTTGGTTGAAATATTTATTTTTAGAGCTACAGATTTGCTGTGGCATAGGAAAATATTTAGTTTTTTTATGAAACCAAAATAAATAAGAATAAAGTATAAATTATATGATTTGTCAATTTTAATATATATCTTAACATTTTATCAAAGAATGAATCTTCCTTGCACAAGCCCTAAAGAAAAGGTATGTAACCTCACACTATAATTAATGGTAAAATATTCTTGTTACATTAAAATTCACCCATTTGTGAGATTAAATGATATAAGATCACCTCAAATTACAATCAATAAATGAGCTCATTGTAACTATTATTTCAGAATCTATAGTTTTGATCAACTTTAAGAAAATCAGTATAAACTTGAGAAACTAGTTGAAATTCTGGCCAACAAATCTGAATAAAGTATGCTACCATCTAATTTTTTTAACAGCCACATCTGAAAAACTCACCTTAGTTAGCATAAATATTCTAAATAGAAACATGTCATAAACCCCAATCAGCTTCTTGATTACCTAAATATACATACTTAGCTCCATAAAATTAAGAGTTTCAAATTCAACATTAACAAGTATGGCTTGATTTTGAAAGCAAATTACACCCTAATCTTATATGTGTGCAAGTGTGTAAGTGCCTTATTGCAGCATATTTTCACATGCAGTAAACATATACTGAATAGAAATTCATGACACAATGAAGCGGTGTTTTATATAAACCTTACTAACATATAGGAGGCTACTTAAATTTGAAATCAATTGATTGCATTAAATCTCAAATTCATTTATATTTAAAATGTTTTTTTCACTCCAAACTACACTAAATATGGGGCATAATCTAAGGAAAGAACATTTCATTTTTAAAAAATTTGCATCGAGATTTACATAATTTCCTTACTCAATTTATTTTCAATTTAATCATTTTCAAAACATTAAAGAGGTGTAAACACATACACACAAAGTGATTAAGCAACACAACTGCAAATGCTGTTAGCGAAAACTAGAGAGATTTGAATTACCTTCCATTCAACAATTTCCTTTCTGTCTGTTTTCCCGACTCCCTGCTGGACAGTCATTGAGGATTTACTGGGGAACATAATTACTCAGTTTATGTGGATGCCATTTGTAACAGATTGCTTGGGTGTCTCTTCTAATTTGGTGCTCTGTTACTTAGCTTGGGAGCTTGTATTTTTGCTTTGTGGGGTAAGCAGAAAATTGATCATAATGTCAGCCAGTCACACACCAGTATCTAGAAATAAAGTGAAAAAGGTGGAACACCTCTGTGTTCTTGTCCTAATTCGGGGATTTTGCTCCTCCAACCCTCCCATGTTATCCTCACGAAGTTCATAGCAGCTCCCTAGAACACTGCACCCTCCTGAGCACTCTGAGTGGTTATTCCACAGAAACAATGTCGGGCTTAAAGCATTTAAATTCTGAGAGCTGATGCAAGACAACAAGGAATCCAATTCAGAATGAAAGCAATTATGTTAGTTTTCTACAGTTCACTAATCACAATGAAGAATTCTTTTGTTTTCCAATATTACGTTCAATAATGAGTGGATAAGTAAAGTTCTATTTCTTAGATTTATCTTCCTGTAGAACTTAGAAGTCTCTTAATGAATGGAATGATTTGTTCTATTGGTGTTTGTAAATAGGATCACAAGTCCGCATCTTGTACAGCAATTAACCACTAAGAA
>NW_004524580.1:8848842-8852771 GCF_000260255.1 Octodon degus
ACCACTAAGAATAATATATGCAGTGTATTATTTGTTGAAACTGTACTTCCGATTTGATTTGAAACTGTCTCATTGCTATATGTTTATCAATAAAAGTGTAGAAAAAAAAAAAGAACTTAGAAGTCATTAAAATAGAAGAGTAAGTTTTTATAAGACAATTAGAAAGCATTTAATAAATTTCAATATCTAGAAAATACATTATTTTTTAAAAGTAAGACCTCATAGCATTCATTTGGCAAAAATGGCTGGCTAGTATACCAACTTGTGGTCTTGTGGCTTTAAAAATAACTTATTGGAGCTTTCCTTAGTATCAAAAATTATACTAACTGAAATAAATATTGCGGTTAAATAATTTTAATGGTAGTAACTATTATTTACAGTAAGAGTGGTAAAAATTTAAAAATGCCCCTTAAAAATAACATAAGTACATGAGTTTGTATTAATTTAGAAAATATTCACAGAGCCAACTACTAATATTCTCTATAGCTTCCCAGGTAGTTGCATCTTTGGAGCCACCATATTTATGAAGCAAATTTGCTTTGAATTTAAAAAAAATGCCCCAATGTAAACTGTCTTAGTGAGCTTCCAGTGTTATTAATGTGAGTGTTGATACCATTGTAGGAATTTTATAAGCATTGTGCACACCTTGTTTTAGTAACCTCGTCTATCTTAGTACTAGATACTATTATTTTTATCTCCAAGAGCATGACCTAATATTTAAACCTATTATCTGAGGAACATAAATTTTTTATTGCTTAAATATTTACCAGGAAAATAAGAATGGTAGAAACAGCACACATTCAGCCAAAATTCAAGCCTTACGTCTTAATCCCTAGATGTAAACCTTTTCACAGAAAGACTCAACATTTGATTTTCAACTCAGCACTTTTCCAATTAAGTGCTGTCCTAGTAGTTAGCAAATGATGTTTTTTTGTGTTTTTTTTTTTTTTTTTAATGTAACACAGGTAAGAACCACAAACTCTATACAAAGCATAAGCAGACGGAGACATAAAAGCACATTCAGTAATAATCAGCAGTACTCTGTCCTGGAATTATTTCTTGAGTCTTAGCTACTGCTATATTTGTTCTAAATAATGAGTTAAGAACTAGTGGAAATGAAGTCCACAATGTCTTTTGACAAATGTCTCACAGTACCGAAGTAAAAGAAGTGCCTGAAAGGCCAATGCCATAAATTTGAATGTGAGCATTTCTCTGAACCAATGATTCCTCAAACTCTGTGGGAATTCATAGACTTCACTGTTTCATTTTAGGTCAGAGGCAGTGCAGCTTGTGTTATAACTGAAACCAGAAATACTGAAGATAAATGAAAAAGAGGATGGTGCTGAAATTAAACATGCTCAGCAGCCGTTGAGAGCCAACTTACCCAGATGTGCTTTTCATGAGATGGAGGAGGATGGATGGGAAAGAAAAGCACACAAATGTTAATGGATACATTTCAATCCAACGGAAGTCATGGAGTAAAACAAGAGCATTATTTCAGATGTGAGAAAGCTCAAATATGAGAACAACACGATACCTCTTCTTTTCTTATTTCTCAATCAGGACATATAATCAGCATGTCGAAAAGCTCAGTCCGACTGAGGCAGATTTTAAAGGTGATCTGTAAGTCTCTTTTGAGGATGAGCCACTCTGAAACATGCAGGACCACATTTTCTCAGCCTCTAGTCCATCTTGAGAGGAAACCCAGGCATCTCAGTAAAGATCATTCTTTACCTCAGGCTACATTGGTGTTACTTTGTAGCTAGAATCCATAGCTTATTTATTGCCACTTGGATTATCTGAAAACCATAGGCACTTACTCTAAAGTTCAACAGAAACTTGCAGCAAATTTGTAGATAGGCAGTAACCTCAAGTGGAGAAAGCACTAATTTCTGGAGAAAACACCCAGATTCTAATTTTCACACAAAGTTTCATCAAAAGTGCTAGCAGATTCTGATCTTTAATTTCACCATTATCTGGAGCAAGAGTAAACTGTACAGTATATGCCAGATCCAAAATTTTAATATATATGCAATAAGCACTGCCATAGTAATTATTATTATTTAAATATATGTACTGGCAATCAGAATTTGAGAAAATTAGAAATAATTTGATCAATTTTCTTTACTTTTTCCTCCATTTAAGCCAGAAAAATAAATACTGTAAGTTCATGATAACTGTGCTACTGCCAGTAGACACACTCATTTGTTTGAACTGGTGTTTATAAATATTGCTGTAAGAAAAAAATGAACTAGATTGATTCACAATTTTTCAAGAAATTATCACAAGAGCAGCAGTGATTTTTTTGTTTGTTTGTTTTTTTGTGGTACCGGGAATTGAACTCAGAACCTTGCACTTGACAGGCAAGCACTTATTCTACTGAGCTATCTCCCCAGGCCAATAGTGATTTAAATATAGTTTTTGAAGTAGTATTTTACTCCTTGGATGAACTAGAGGCATTTAGAAAATATGGAAGTCAAATAATTGAACAAAAAGCCATGAAAATATTACTTAAAATTTTCTATAGAAACATAATAGGCTAGTTTGTAGAAAAGCAAAACTTATAAAAACTACACATAAAATATATTTACTATAACAAAATATGAATCAGAAATTCCTATTTAGGAAAATTGGCAAGTTAGATCATTCCCTTTTTGTTACACAACTGTTACAAAGAAAAGTTCGTCATGCAATGAAACACCCTGCACCTGCCTCCGCTAAAGACATTCATTCAGAGAAAACATGTATTTTTTATTGAATATGCCTGCTGGGAAAATATGCTTATTTTCTGGCCTTATTTGCACAACAGCTGTGGAAGCTCTTTAAATTTTCACATAAACAGACCCAAACACTTGCAAATTGTCATTAGAATACCCTAAGAAGTTGAAGTCCTACTTTTCACAGGGTATATAGAAGAGAAATAAAATGAAGACCAGAAAGAGATGTTTCTTTGGTGTTTAAAATATTTATGTTGTCAACAAACCTGTAAAATCTATGATGAATTTTGAACGGGAAAAGATAATTTAAAAGCTTCCCAGTAAAAATGCTAACTGTGTTTAGGAACAGTTATTACTACGACTAGATCAATCTTCCCGACCTGGACAGCCAACTGGAAATTACTTTCCCAAAAACAAGTTGATTTTATTTTCACGAGGTAAAATATCACTATTCTTTAGGTTTTCATTTAACATTTTTAAATAAGAAACTTACACCGAAGCAAACACTTCATATTATAGAATATAGGAGAAATTATGAAAATAAACAGGGAGCACAAATTTGAATGTATTGTTCGAAGGCCTAATATTTTGATTTCATCAATTTGTATATGTCATGTGACTTCTTGTTTAAATGGAGTTTCTTCCATAATTTAACAGCAATTTTGAACAATTATCTCACGTTTGGTTATATTTCTTTGTTTGAGACTAGTCCTTGATAGGTAGCCCAGGCTGGCCTGAAACTCCTGGGGATCTGTATGCCTCAGCCTCCTGTGTGCTGGGATTACAGTTTTGTGCTAACATACCTGGCAACCTCATTTCAAAATATGAAGTATTTCAACTCAGAATTCCTGAATAATTGTGTTCTGCAAAGGACAAAATTCTGAACTTGCAAATGACTCACAGATTTTATTGTACTATAAACATCACACAGGAAGTAACGCATGTCTTTTCAGAAAATTTTCAACCAAAGTGTTTCATTTATCTTCTTAAAAATCAGTACATTATTTCCTACAAACACTTATTTACATTAAGGTGTAAGCTTATTCTTTTTTCTCTCTGCATACAAAAGTGCAAGATTTAAATAGAGAGATTTTTCTCAAGAATAAACAGTCTTGGGGAATAGGAGATAGCTCAGTAGAATAAGTGCTTGGCTGGGAAGCGCAAGGTCCTGAGTTCAAATCCTCATACTGAAAAAAAAAAAAAAAAAAAAAA
>NW_004524580.1:8853472-8889261 GCF_000260255.1 Octodon degus
TCTCTCTCTCTCTCTCTCTCCCCCCTCCATAAGCTCAAATTTTAGGGCAGAACACACTAATATTTGCAGCCAGTAAAAGAACAAAGATGAAATAGAAGTACTATTGTTACTGGGAAATGTGGAGAAGCAAATGAACCTGGTCCATATTTTTCTGCTGTAAATTTTTGCAAAAGCACAATCATTGCTACATGGGTATGAAGAGAAAGGAATTCGGTGGTGGTTCTGGACATAACAAGTAGATATTACCAAATGAAAGTGGAATAGAGAAATTGAAGAATAGCTGAGCAATACGGAGACTCCGACTTGAACTTGAAGCCTTATCTGAGGGATTGGAGGATATAAAGGATAAATGCACTCACAAAGTACAGAGTTTAAGAAAGATGATTGCGATATGGAAAACCGAAAAGGGAGACGACCATGATGAGCAAGAAATGATATACTTGGGTTAGGTCTCAAAAACAATTTGGGTCGGTGATCAGATTTAGACCATGGCCACAGGGAGTGTAAAGTATGTGGCAGAGGATGGCATAAGAAGTGACAGTCAAAAAACTGAAAGGTGTACTTGTGAATAAGTAAGCCGTTTGGATACAAGATTATCCAAACAGGATAGTAGGAGAGCGATAATAGGAATTATTTTTTGGATATAAGACAGATGACAAGATTCATAAAAACAAATAGATACATTATAAAGACCTAGTAAGCCTAAGAAATCAAAGAAAATGGTTCACATGTCTTGAATGTCATGCATCACTATACTTCGTTATATGACTTCCTTAACTTTTACCTCAAAAGGAAAGGAAAAGAGATCGAAAAAAAAAAAAAAAAAAAAAAAAAGGAAGAGAGAAAAAACATGCAAGTTATCACACAGGATAGCTGAGATGATCCTATTCCTAATACCATCAGTTCTTTGAAAATAGCTTATTGTTTAAATTTTCTCTTTGAGGGCTGGTGAGATGGCTCAGTGGACTAAGCACCACCTACTTAGGCAAGCGCAGGGACCAGGGTTCGATTCACAACACCATATGGTGCACTGTCCCAGCCCCCAGACGCACTGAGCCAGCTACTGAGCCCTGGCATGGTGGAGCAGGCCTGTAATCCCAGTGCTGGGGAGGCTGAAAACAGGAGAATCACTAAGAGTCTGAGCTGCGTAGTAAGACCCTGTACCAAATACATTAAAAAATAAGTAGGTAAATAAATAGATAAATAAAATTCTCACTGTGACTAATTCTATAGTTACTATCTGTAAATTGAGCAACTATATCGAAGACAACAATGTACAACACAAAAACCATGGTTGAATACCTCTCATCTTGTTCTTCTAAATGTGTACCATTTCTAACATCCTATGAATTATTATATTTTCTTTAAAATAAATTAAAAAAAAGTAAAAAGGTTAAGAAAAAATTAAGAGTTATTGAAAGCAAGTGTTAATGTTCAATTATTGGTCCAATCTTGCATATCTATATGTGTTAATCTGAGTCAGGTTTAGTGATAAAAATATATACTGTAACAGCCATCATTAATCTGCTATTTTAGTTTTGAAACTGTACATAGGTATTGTTGTATGTTGTTCTATTTCTGTTTTTGTTTTTGCTTTCTTTTTTTGTTTTTACTCTTTAAAAATAAAATTAAATTAAATTTGAAAAACAAACATTTCACCTCAAACAACTGAAATATTCAAAGCTCCTTAACAATAAGTTTTTAGATTTTTACTGCTTTGTTATTAACTTGCCAATAAACCTAACAGAATCAAGCCCCTACTTAAAACTTACTGTTTCATGTAAAATTAGATATTTAATTGTACAGGCTGTATAAAGGCATTTGAAATTCATCCTAGGGTAACTATGGAATGACTGAGGGATTTTAAGCAGGTTTGGAGATATGCATCATATTAATCTCTTTAGCTGAAGCATAAGAACGGATTACTGACAGGCAAGTTGAGTGTAGGGAGACTGTTGTAGTACAATACTCTGAGCTAGAAAGAACAAAATCAACAGGTTATAGAGATTTTTAAAGACTCACTATAGACTAGCATAAGGAGCACATGGAAGAAGAATAAGGAAAGGAAAAAAATCAGCAAAGAAGCACACAGGATATCAGGTCTGACCATTTCAGAGAAAGGTAAGTGCTCCCTCCCCTACTATGAGCTTTCTGTTTCCCTTGTCATCCTGCAGGTTTCTATGCCCAGCTTCCACTGATGCATTCAGATATGAAGAAAAGTACTTACCAAATGGCACAGTGTTATAAAAAAAAAAAATCAAAGATCTTATCATATTCCTCAGAAGAGATGTTGGTTTTATTTATTTATTTAATTTATTAATATTTTTGGTACAGAGTCTCTCTATGCAGCTCAGACTCGGAGTGATCCTCCTGTTTTCAGCCTCCCCAGCACTGGAATTATAGTCATATGCTGCCACACCCAGACTCATTCACCAGCTCAGTGCATTTGTGGATGGGAACAATGCCGCATGTGGTACCAGGAATAGAACCCCAGTCCCTGTGCTTGCCTAAACAGGCGCTTAGTCTGCTGATATATCTTGCTGTCCCTAGATACCGGTTTTCATATATTCATTTATTTTCCAGAAATTAACACAATTCCCATGTATGATATGGTCAATGCATAGAATTTTGACTATTATTGCTTTTGTGGATATCAAAATTATTAAAATATTTTTCAAGCAATTTTTACTTTTTTATTTGGCAGAAATCTTTTTATTTATTTATTTATCTATCTATTTATTTATTTATTTATTTATTTATTTATTTTTGGCAGAACCAGGGATTGAACTCAGGCCCTTGTGCTTATCAGGCAAGTGCTTATTCTACTGAGCTATCTCCCTGGCCCCCAGAAATCTTATTATAAAAGCCTTGTGCTGATCTTTTTTTTTTAATAGCTCAGTAATACTCCATTGTGTAAAAAAAATGCCACATCTTTTTTAATCCATTTCTCAGTTGATGGGCATTTAGGTTGTTTCCAAGATTTAGCTCCGACAAATCGTGCTGCTATAAACAGGGGTGCACATATATCGCTGTGGTATTGTGTTTTCAGTTCTTCTGAGAAAAATACCCAGGAGAGGAATAGCTGGATTAAAAGGGACCTCATTAGAAATCGTAGTTTCTATTTTTTTTAAACTATTTTTATTATCTTTAAAAAAATGAATCTTTTCTTACAAGCTTCAGTTAAATTACACATATATTCAATTATAATTTATGTTAAAGTCAGTTATAGTATATTATATCATATTACATATGCATATTTTCCTATCTATATATGCATAAACATAGCAAATAAAAATAATCTCCTTCAATGGATGCTTTTGCAAGTGACTTCCTTAAAAATGATTTTTCCAAACACTTGGATAAGCCTTCTGGCTTTGTACTTTGACAAAATCTGATGTTATTGTTACCATTTTAGGAAGAGCCAAATGTGCATCATCTATCTGACTCAGTCATCCTTATTTATTCAGCTCCTCTGGTTAAAAATGTCATTGGTCATTAGTTTAAGGAAAATCTTTTAAATAAAAGCAATAGGTTCTTTAGGCTGTGACATTGTTTTTTTTTCTCTTCAAAGCCACTGACCTAAAGAAATGGTCATGACTCTTGAAATACTTCTGTTCAACCATTTATTTCTTTGTCTCTTTTTAAGCATTTTTTAAAAAATGTACATCTATAACTGAAATAGAAATAATCTGTAACATAGTTCTTGAGGTAAAACAGGCCAAGTGAATGGGCAAAAGTTATCACTTGCTCAATTAATCCTGAATGCTTTAGATTCAGGATTTATTTCAGTCACACAAATGATAGGGATTTAATTAGAAAATAAATTATCCTATTATCTGTAACTACCTTGAGCTTAATTTCCCTTACAAATTCTTATTTTACTCTTCCTAGATGAAAAATATCTCTTCTGTGGGAAAGTTGTAGAGAAAACACAGTTTCTATTGTATTTACTCCATAATGTTTCTATTCCATGATTGATTCAAACTAGCACTATCCTTTTCATGTTGTTTTCCTTCTTCTAAATAGATCGAGTGTATCTAAGTATAGCCCAAAGAAAGCGTTTAAGTTTCCCGAGCTTTGTTTTTCCTAGCAAAGTTCAGATCCATTTTGGCTTCTGTTCTTTGTATCTTATTATTATTTCGGTTCAGGGAATTCTTCTGATTGCCTTTGGTTGAAGCTCAGCAGGGTTACAAGTGATCGGATGGCAAAACAATGGCAGCTCACTGCAGGTACAAAAGGAACACCATAGAGTCTAAGTAGAAAACAGGGACACACTTCCCCAGGAAAATGGGGAGAACACTTGGTTTAAATTCTAAACTATTCTACTTATTAGATCCTTTGGGGTAGTTGCCCAGGATAGTTCACCCGGTAGCTGTGTCTACTAAATGGACCCCTGACCATAAGATGCGGATTCAAGCACAAACACCTGCTTCCTAAGAACACTGCAGAGATCATAATTTCTTATTGTTAAACTTTTAGATGCACCCTGGTTCTTCTGTTTCAGGAATTTGTGAGAGACTCTGATACTATATTAAGGAGTCATCCCTTAGGTTTTATCTAAATGGAGCCCATTTCTAGAGTGTGGCTCCAAAATAGATCTGGGGACGTGAGTGCTGGTTTTTACCTTTCATGTACATAGCACTACTTAGATAGGAAAATGTGTTCAGCGAATATTTTCCCATGTCTTACAAAAAACTTCTGAGCCACAATTTATCTATAAATTTAATTTGACATGCAGGCACTTAATAAATATTTATTAAAGGAACGAATGTCATGGAGAGTTTGTGATACCTTTAAGTATGAATATTTACAGTGACATTTATTTTACTTAAGAGATATACACACTCTGAGCCTCCCAAATGCCAAAGATTAAAACTGCAGACTCTCAAAACACATTAAAGATTATGCATGGAAGGAGACCCTGAGGATTGTGATGGGAATAAATTAACTAAATCTATAGAGCTTCACTTTTATGTCTTTGAAGTTCTAGCACACAGATTCATTGGTGGTGATTAGCTGTGACTGCCACACTCACAGGATAAAGCTGCCTCTCTGGAGAGAGAGCTGCTGATGGCTGATCTGGGATGTTAATTTCATTTTAATGATGTTGAAAAAAATAGATTCCAATATGAAGCCAGTGTTCATTTACTGGTGCTACCCATGCAGGAGAAAGGAGAAAATTCTAGTATATAATAATATATTACCAACATTCTATATAAAAATTGATAATGATAAATTGCTCAGATATTAAATTTTGTATGCTGTTTCTCAATATTAATATTCAGAAAAGATTTCAGCATGCATATGTTTTACTAAAACAAATTATTGTCAAAAAGGAAGGAGAAGAACATTAACACATAAAAATTAAGCTAAGAGGGCCGGCCAAATAGCTCAGCAGATTAAAGCACCTGCAAACAGGCGCAGGGGCCAGGGATTCAATCCCCAGGCCCACTGTGCCAGCCCCACCCCCTGAGCACACTGAGACAGCAATTGAGACTGTGTGTGGTGTTGTGCACCTGTAATCCCAGCTCTTGGGAGGCTGTAAACAGGTGGATAACTACAAGTCTGATCTAGTAGTAGTGAGATCCTGAATACCCTGTAGACCCTTCCCTAAAATACCAAAAAAAAAAAAAAAAAAAAAAAAATTAAGCTAAGGATGTTATAACTCATATTTGAGAACATAAGGAACTCCCCACATTTTGTCAGTTTCAATATGTTCCCTTCCTAGGTAAGATCAGGAAAGTTAAAGTTATAGTTTCCTCTTTGCCCTCATTAGCTTCTATAAATATGAGGTGCGATTAAAAAGCATGATATAGGAACTGGGGCGATAGCTCAACAATCTAAGCCCTTGCTTGGCAAGCACAAGTATCTAGGTTTGATCCTCAGTACTGAAGGATGTGCTGGCCCTGCTTCAAGTCTGCCACTGAAACCAGGTGTGGTAGCGCATGCCTGTAATTCCAGCACTAGGGAGGTGAAACAGAAGGATCGTTTTGAGTCCGAGCTGTGTAGCGAGACTCTGTACCTTATAAATAAATAAAAGATTATTTTTTAAAGTGTGATATATGAAGTATGATAAAAATATGGTCAACATTTACATTTAAAAACATATTACAGTAAAACACACACTGCCTTTCAACTCCCTCTAAATACTTCTCCTCACTTTAAACACACTTATCCCATCATTCCAGCCAGTTTCTGAAGCAGTTCTGGAAGTGCTCCATGTGAGTGTCTTCAGTTGAACTATGCCTGCTGTTTCAGTGCCTGAATTAATTGCAAATGTTTACCTCTCAAGGTCATTTTTACTTTGGAGAAGAGCCAGAAGTCTCAAGGTACCAGATCCACTGAATAGAACCCTTCAAGACACACTGCAATCCTTTTCTTAGCCCACCTTTCTGTTGTATGGTTACTCCGCAGCAGAATTCACTATTGCTTTAAAAATCTCTCCCATTGACACTCACCAAAGAGGACTTACAGAATAGTTTCAGAGAGTGTCAAGAAGGATCGCCAAAGTGTATTTGAAGGAAGGTACAGTACTGGGAGGGGAGTTAATAACAATGTAGCTTTTACTGTAATATTTTTAATGTAGCTCCTAGGAATATATTTTGATCACTACACACACGCATTTTGGAATCAAAGATCAATCTTTAACAACCATTAACAACAGTGGTTTTTACACTAACAACCATGCAGATGAAAAATAAATGTAAAAAATGAGATATAGTTTTAAATAGACAAATACTTATGACACTTCCACATTCCACAGATTAGCCCAAAAATTCTGAAAAAATTTATATACAAAGAAAAAGGATGGTGAAATTTGACATGTATACAGAAGAATGGCAATGAATTCACACTAGATTTAACCTGATGTAACAAGAGCAGCAACTTCAGAGTTCTGAGGGAACATTATTTTACACCAGTAGTTCTACACTTTGGAATATTATCAATTAATTTTGGTGCCAAATGTATTTTCAGATCTCTAACAGCCCAAGAAATTTCCCACTTTCCCTACTGCCCTATATTTGCATTTCTAAAGATGGTGATAGGAAAAACTGGCAGCTAAATACATCCCAAAGAAAGAGGGCAGTAAGAAAACTAATAAGATAACGTAGGGGCAGGGAAACAGTTCAGTAGAATAAGCACTTGCCTGGTAAGGGCCTGAGTTCAATCCCTGGTTCCTCAAAAAAATAAATAAATAAATAAATAAAAAATAAAAAAAGATAAAAATGCAAATAACACCAAGAACTTCAAAAATTGTTTCTCAGGCAAAGATGTTAAGGATGCAAAATTTCCCTTACATAATACTTGTTGCTTCTACAGTAATAAATTTTGAAAATGATATTACAATTTTTTTTTAATGTTGAAGTAGCTGTGAATCTTAGAAGGCTGTACCACCAGATCTGTTTCAGGCACTCTATTTTAGGAAGCATGGCCCGCCCTTACCATCTGTCTTGGGAAGCACCTCCCTCCCCTCTTGCACACTATATGCAAAAGCTCTATTCTAGCTGCCTTAACGGTAACTAGACTGAGAGTTTGATCTCTAATTACTTGGAACTTTTGCTTATCATGAAATAAATTGGGTACTTATCAAGGAAGAGAGTTTCTATTCATTGGGCCCTAAGATCCCCAAATCAAGACTCTAAGTAAAATTTTGGGAAGGTGAATTTCATTCAGAAATTGACATTTTTGTGCACATCTGTAACCCCAGCTGTTGTGGAGCCTGAAGCAGGAGAGCTGCAGGCTCAGGCTCAGACTAGGCAATTTACCTAGACCCAATCTCAAAATGAAAATGAAAAGGGATGGACATGCAGCTCTTTGTGAAAGTGCTGGATTTAATTCCAAATAATCCCTCATTGCTCTGACCACCCTGCAGACAAATGACATTTTTGTTCAGCTAGCTTATGTAGGGTTTTTGTCCTATAATAACTTTAATCTTCTATACAGTTGTTTTTAGTTTTGTGGTTAGTATTAAAAAATCATCCTGAGCAGGTAGTTTAAGGTCATAAAAATAAGCTGGAGAAAAGAAATGATAGATAACAAAAGAGAAGAGGGGAGATTCTGAGGCCCAGTTATATTTTATGTCAGTCTAAGATGTTTAATTTTGCTAAAGAACAAAAGGAGCCTGGAATCCAGAAAAATAGTAGATGATTAAAAAAAAAAAAAGTTCTGGGAGTCAGGATTCAGTACTGGGATGCTATCTATACTAGGTGATCACAGAATAAAACCAGTCAGATTTGAAAGGGGGCGGCCAAAAATATACATGTGAATTCCAAAATGAGTTGTAGTTTGACACAATTATTTGAGGGTATTGTCTATGCTCTAGAGAGGACTGCTGGAAAAATGTGTATGGCTGACAGTTTAAAAAGAAAACAAAGCCATGGTGTGTGATCATAAAGGCAAACCAATTTGAGCAACTCTAAATAGGCTTAAGCTTAAGTTGGGGGCTGGGGAGATGGCTCAGTAGAATAAGCACTTCCCTGGCAAGTGCAAGGGCCTGAGTTCAATCCCCGGTCCCGCCAAAAAAAAAAAAAAAAGAAAAAAAGAAAAAAAGAAAAAGAAAAAGAAAAAAAAAATAGAAGAAGAAAAAATAAAAGCTTAAGTTGGCTGTACTTCTGGTGAAAGCACAGCATTATATGCTATCCTACAGGAAGAAAAGGGTAGAGAGGTTTATCTTGGCAAATAACTGCAGAAGATTCGGACTATGGACTTGCTATTTGCTATCATGGGACAACAGAAAGAACTGTAAGCAAAACTGTTGCCTAGACCAGCAATAAAGAAAAGTAGAAACGAAGTAAGAGCACAGATTTAGGCAAGTTAAATGTGCTCAATGAGAAAAGTACCCCAAATGAGACATGTCTTTGAGACTGCCAACGTTAAAAATTTCTAAACTTTGAAAGAATTTGAAATCTTTCAAATGCTCTCCGAAACTATCTTCCCCATATGGTATTTTTGTGATGTACCATAATTAACTTCTCTAGAGAAGATTTGTCCCAATTAAATTTAAAGTCACAGATTGACAATTGTGGATATCTGTTATCTCAACAAACTGAAAATAAGATTTTTCTCTAACTCTGCTTATACCCATAGACAATAGTAAGCTCTGATATGAGTTTGGGATGGTGAACATAGGTTTAACTTAAAATATGATGACCTCAAACATCATTTACTCATCCAGTGGAAAAGATACAGAAATGACAGGCAACGATAGTAATTACAACTACTGGTGGACAACATATGATGTCAAGTATTTTGAAAGCGTTCATTATTTTTTTGCCTTAAGTTTTTTCAATAAAAGTCTTAAAATGATTTTCATTTTCCAAAAAAGCCAACAGAAAAGAATAAGAAACTTCATTTGAAGCATAATGAAAAACAAAAAACATATGTTTTTAAAAAATTGAGCTTAAATGAAATTTTACATATGAGAAAATTTGAGAATGAGCTACAATATTTATTAATAATTAAGAATGACAAAATTTGATAAAATAAATTTTGATACCATATTATTTATTTATTTACTTCTGTATTTTAGGGAAGGGTCTACAGGATCTCATTACTAGATCAGACCTGTAGTGATCCACCTGCTAAGAACCTCCCAAGAGCTGGGATTAGAGGTGCGTTCCACCACACCACACCCAGTCTCAGTTGCCATCTCAATGTACCCCGGGGGCGGGGCAGGCACAGCAGGCCTGGGGACTGAACTCCCAGCCCCTGTGACTGTTTGCAGGTACCTTAGTCCATTGAGCTATTTGACCTATTTGGCCGGCCTTTAATACCTTATAATTTAAAAATAATTTATCTTGCAGATCTGCGTGTGCTGGTGCACACCTATAATCCCAGTGCTGGGGAAGCTGAAAGAAGAGGATCACTAAGAGTCTGAACTGCAAGGTGAAACCTTAAACCAAATACACAAAAATTAAATGGAAAAAGAAAAAAAAAAAGAACACAGTATCTTGTATATCTAATAAAAGTCATTTGAAAACTTATCACTTTCTAATATTCCCCAAAAAAGGACAGATTTGGGTAAATTTCGAATAAGAGTTAGCTTATTTGTGTTTCAGAAGCACCAATGGTATTTTACACTGGTAGAGTTCTTGGCGTGGAACAACTAATAAAAGGGAAATATTTTTATATTTTCTTTTTTTTATTTTAGGGAAAGGTATTTTAGAGTGTTCAGGGTCTCACTACTAGATCCAACTCATAGTGATAAGCCTGTTTACAGCCTCCCAAGTTCTAGGATTACAGGTGCGCGCCACCACACCAGTCTCAATTGCTATCTCAGCACGCCCCGGGGGCAGGTCCAGCATTTTCTTTGAATAACTCTGCCTTATCTTCCTGGCTTCTTTAATTCAAATACATTTATGCTACAGGATATAATTGTAGTAAGAAATGCTTGCTATTGTTGACTTATAGAAAATTATTGTTTTATATTAAAAATAAGTATTCTATTTAACACATTTTCCAATTGTACTTTGTAAAATTTATTGCAAATTCTTTTTTAAAAAAGTCAAGCAAGGTACACTTGAAGTACAGAACTGAAAATAAGTTCTCACTGTAAGAGTATATAGAATGTGAGAAATAATTATTTAAAATTAATATTAGTTGGGGCCGGGCAGATGGCTCAGTAGATTAAGTGTTTGCCTGGCAAGCGCAAGGGCCTGAGTTCAATCCCCAGTTCTGCCAAAAAAAATTAAATAAATAAAAATTAAAAAATAAAATTAATATTAGTGAACAATGTGAAAACTGAATAAAACATTAAGTGTTTAATTTTGGCTCACTGTGAAGTCAGATTTTTTTTTCCTGTTAAAGGGGTGATTTAACTTGATCCCATCAATAATTAACAAGCTACTTAGTACATGTCTCCATGTCAGCCTTGGACACAGTTGTGAAAGGTGTTCAGATGGCCATTTTGAAAGATTTCTTGGTGGAAGAAATGAGAATTAACTTTAGAGGGACAGGTGCTATGCCCACTATCCAGCCTGGGTTTTAAGTTTTCATATACCTTTAGATATAAAGTAAAAGATTCAACAAATATTTACAACTTTGTGATTAAAGAACATTTTGTAAATGAATATTTTCTCCATAAATAATCATCAAATGAAACATAACATTCTCTGGCACAACTAAATAAGACTTAGATATTCAAAACAGAATATGATATCTAAATATAGTTTTCAGTGATCAGTAACAGAAGATGATATATTTATTATTCAACATGACTGCACATTTAATTATATTCAGGAAATAGTGTTCTCAAATGTCATTTTTCAAAGTATTCCTGTTAAATCTGACTGTATCTAATTTTAATAAGTAGTAAAATACTAATAAATAAGCTGCTCTGCAACTTTTAAGTATATAACTCTTCTTCTTAGCAAATATCTGCCCAGAAAGTAAGAGGACAAAATGTGAGATAAATTGAGTAGTCTATATGCTACAATCATGGAAACGTCTGTTACAAAATTGTGAATAGCGAAATTTTTGTTCTTAGGAAACAGAAACTGCAACAAAATGTGATAAATATTTGGGAGAAAAGAAAAGAAGTGATTGACCAGGGGATTGTGGAACTGAGGAATTATTTTGCTTTTGTTTTTAAAGAGCCTGTTCTACGGGTGCTATTTTATCAGTGAAAAAAAATGTTACTATGTGTCTTAAAATATGTTATTGACGAACGCGCTTGCTTTCCAACATCTGCTGAGACTCAAAATGTGCCAATTTTGCAAGTCATTTAAATATTCCATATCATATGTGAATGAAAAGATACACTATCAGTTTCCTGACAGATGCAAAACAATCTGCTGTGAGTTAAAATAAGTTTAATTTTAGATAGAGAAATGTTTCTCCTCTTAAATATGCTACTATAAAAGTAGATGCTAGTAATCATAAGAGCAAGCACAAAGCTAGATGGACTACTTGCTGTACCACTTCAGTATTGAATTTAATGTCTAACAGCTATTCCATATTTTTAAAACTAAAGTACTTAACATATACTTGAGTTTTGAAATAAACACCATCTTAGGAGAAATGTTTTATTTTACCACAAGCTGAAAAATGTTATGCTTATTTTAATCTGTAGCTTATTATTGTCGGAATCATGAGCACTTAATTGTCTTCTGTAATACCAGGAAAATACTGGTTTTGTTTAGTTGTTTTGTTTTTAATTGCTCTCTTCTTAATTCTCTGAAAACAGTGATTAGGAAGAAATAAAAGTTAGAAAAAGGAGGAAAAATGTCTCCAAACCTACTTTTTTTTAAGTCTCCTGTCCTTCTCGGCTTGTGTGCCAAGTTTGCCTAACCCCAGAGATTCCTGAGCTGCAGCTTCGGTCTCCATGAAGCCTCCTGGGAAGAAGTAAATATTCAGATTTAGTTACATACATTGCATCAGTGCTGAAATTAAAGTCTTAAAATCTTATTCGAGCAAGTGTTTAATATTACATTTTTTGCATTGCCCTAAATCTCCGTACATAATGAACATAACATAACATGGTTACATAAATAAACAAATACAAAGAGAATGAAAAATACATGAGTAGCTATTGATGTTTCCAGCAATTGTTCAATAATGAATGTGGAAAATTATAGATGTGTCTTGCATTCTGAAAAACCCTTGGATATGCAGTTCTTGAAGTTCAAGTTCAATTTTTCTACTTTTCTTATTAAAAATAGGAGCGAATAACTGTGTAGGGAATTAGATTTGTTTGCTTATTTAACATAAAGTATTTGCTATATCTTACACACAGTGACATATATGGTAATTCACTGCACAGAATTCATGTATGTTGTCATTTCCAAGATTCAAGAATGGTAGACATTTCCTGTCTTCCGAACATTCTTCATCTGCCACTCCTGGAGCTTTCTTCTCTTCTTCTACTTAACTCTTACAAACTTTTCCATAAACATAAATGCAAGAATTTCCTATGTTCTGGGAAGGTTTTTTTCTCTCTAAACTTTAAAATACCTTGGAAAAAAAGATAAGACTTCCAAGATCTTTTATCTAACAGGTCAAAAATTATTTGAATTAATATCAGCATTATTAGTTCAGAAAGTGCAATTTGTACATATAGCCATATAATGAAAAGGAAGGAAACATCTTACGTGCATCCTAGAAAATGTTTTATTCTTAATTACTCAATTCCAGACCCCTAAATGTATAGCTGACTCATAAGTCACCTGTTATCAACAGAGATCTTGATTCTGTGTTCTTCTTCATTGATATTTGGTCTTTATGCGAAACATGAAGTTAAACTAAATGAAGGGAATGAACTGAATTGAGTGAACTAATGTATAAATTGGTAAACAAGACCTACTGCAGAGAATTTTCACTCATTGCAATGGACACTTTCTATTCAACATTTGCAAAACTTGGCAATGTTATGGTTCTTTATCAGAATGAAATAGCAAATTTTGCTGCTACACTTTTTCATAATTCATTTTAGCAAAGAATTTATAACACTGAATTCTATTACTTTTATAATCTTGATATCAATAAGTTAATTTCATTGCTGATAATTCTGTTACTGAACTAAATAATTAAAAAGAAAGTTCTTTTTAATTGATTTCTATCAAGATTGAACTCAGGGATATGGAGTTAGAGGACCAAATCTCACTGTATTCATTATGCATACGTGCAACTAATGGTGAAATTTTTATTATGAAAGATTATCACTGTTGCTCTTAATAGGAAAGCTATTTACTGACTGACGAAAATATTCTTGAGAAACAGCTTTCTTTTTTTGCCATTTTTTATTTTATAAAGAGTATAAAACAGTACTAAAACAAAAATTACAAGTGATACAGAATTTCTCTTAACAAAATTCACAGTATTGGAATTTCACAGTATTTGTTGTTGTGTTCAGTGTTGTCCTGCAACCAGTTATTCATATTAACAGATATATGTATGCAAAAATTGGAAGAAAGAAAAAAAGAAATATATAAGAAATTGAGAGGAGAAAAAGGAGAAACAATTGAAAAAGGAGACAAAACATTATCTGCTCCTTTCCACAGACCAGCAAAAATCCATAGTAAAGTTGTCCAAACCATCCTGCTTACACGCATAGTATATCTCTTTCCCCCACTCCCTCCCTTGTCCTTCTCCTCAGCTCAGTAACTCTTTCCTTTTGAATAAGCTCATTCTGTCTTCTGAGTACCTATTTTAACTTTCAGATTCCATTTTCTCTTTCAGTTTCTCACACTATCACAGTTTTAAATATGAAAATATTTTACTATGAATAGTGAGCAAGATTTATTCATTTTATTCTCATCTGTACGCTGGCTTCACCATATATCCATAAATTATGTAAGTAACAATAAAACATTCTCTTGAAATGGAAATGAATGATTCACTTCAAAGTTATAAAATTCTCCATCAGTCCATATGGCTCCACTGGAGACTAATGAAACAGACCTATTAAGTAAATGATGAAGTATTTTCAACTACCAGGTGGTTGGATTAATTAGGATTTTTTATTTTTTAACAAAGGAAAATTTAAATTATAGCTTAATTACTTTTAGCAACACATTTTAATTTAAAAAAAAACTTTTTAAACTTAAATCTCCAGAAGCAAAAGGAAAGTTGTAGGAGTATTTTGTGAATCAAACTACACATTAGAATTATCTTCTATTAAGAATAAAAATATGAAGATTTAAAAAATGCTTACTACTTTGAGATCCAATTGTTTTTGTGGCAAATGAGGTAATATATGATTGGGTTGTGTTTTGCTTAAAAATGCCAAGTCTAAAATGGCACTCAAGTCACTTGAGGATGGTATCCTCAACCAACAGCAAAAGTCCCTACACTCTGTTAGCCCAGATAACACATATGTACTACTTGATACACTGTGTCAACTTGAGAAGTTTAGAAGTTTAATTGAGTAATTCAGCAGGGAGCCAGTGTTCTTCGTAAATATCCTCACTCTGTGCAAGAGGAGGGCATGGACATTCTGTGAGTTCTACACCCCACTCCAGGGTAGCCTGCTTACAATATAAGGAAAGGAGAGAGGCAGCTGCTGGGGCTCCTGCCTTTGCTCTTTGCTGTTTTCGGTCCTCCTGAAGTGCTGCTTTCTGCCATGTGCCATTCTGCCCTAGATCCAACTGAGTATGGACTGAAATCTAAAAAAAACTGTGAGCTAAATAAACCTTTCCTTTGTTAATTCTGGGTGTTTGGTACTTTGTCGCAGACACAAGAAAAAAGTAACTAACTGAGACAGTGTGAAAGCCACTGTTTGCTAGCACTCACTCAACTGCCCAATGAGCTTCAGATTCATCTTTCCAAAAACCCAGGCAATAAACTACAGAGGATGACCCCAGTCAAAAAGCTTAAGAGATTCTTTGACTCCAAGGGTGATTACTAACATGACAAGAATCTGTCCCTTTCTTATCAGTCATCAGTGGGGTTCTTTAGCCACTACTGAGCACTTGACATGTGGCCAGGCCAAATAAGCTCTCAGGTTTTGAAAATGCTGCACCAACAATTGCCTTCTTAATTCACAACTTCATAGTGATCACATGTTGAAATGATTATATTTGATATATATTTGGTTAAGTAAAATATATTATTAAACCCATTTCAATTGTTCTTTTCATTTTTCCAAAGCAGTTATTAGAAACGTGATATTTACATATGAGGCTCAAATTTGTGGTTTATGTGAATGCCTTACAGCATTAGATACCAGTGATTCTTATCTGGTGTCTCTCAAGGAAAATATAATTTTTGCTATACAATGTTTGGCTATTGTATTGCCTAGGAAATGTAATTACTATGTATCAGGCAAAAGACAATACTGAATATTCCAATAAGTAGAGAATCTTGTAGCTTGTCCTTACAATGGCAAGAGCACCTATTATGGGACATACTGGTCTAAGAAAGCTAGAAATTATTCATTCTAGTATGTAGTTCACTAAGAAAGTGTGTGAAAAAGGCATAGTTAAACTAACTTTTTTTCATGGCAAGAGGGCAGGCTGGAAAGACTTGCGTGCCATGATTTGGTAATTGCATAATAAATTGCTGGTCACCTTGTTGCCTGCCTTGTGGCTGCGCATCTGCAAGCCTGTGCTTGGGCCATTGTGGAGTTTTCTGCTCTATCACTCAGGCACATGTTACTTTGTTAAGCCTTTGAAAACTATTAACCATTTGAGGTCGAATCATTCCTAAGGCATGAGGGGCCCAGACAAGCAACTTTTAATGGCTCCCTTTCTACATAAACAATTTGATTCACCCCCAAATCAGTAGGGTCAATAATCTAGTGATCCAATCTCATATTACCTTCCATCAAGAGGTAGCAAGCAATCCACTTTCCAAGCCTTCTTTTGTTGGATCTAGGATCAGATTACTGGCCCAGAATGACACTAGAGGCAAGCTGGTACATCCCTACACCCTTGGGCATTTGTTCCATATAACACATGGGGTAGAGTGTCAGGAGGAAACCTACATGGGTTAGTTGGATTAGACTGTCTGGATAGCATGGTCTCTTGGCTGTCCCAGGGTCTTAAATGGAGCCAGGAACTTTTCTATCCTTTTGGTTAACAGAGCCACAGAAGTTCAAGAGATGCCTTGCTTGGAGGCACTGCCAGCTTTGACTTTCCCCAAACATCAGAGAGTCTTTAAAAATTTCAAAAGAAAGTACTGGAAAGTCTAGGGCTTTCTTTAGGCCACAGTATTTAAGGATGGATTCCCACATGTTCATATTTAAGAAGGGCATTAGTTGAAGGCATGTATGCATTTGGCTTGTAAAAGCAAATATCTTCACATTCCCCAGTTCTTAGATTGCCTTCCAAACCATCTCATGTGGGTCCTTGGTATATAGGTCTTTAGTAATTTCTTCCAAAACCAAGAGTGCAAGTTCTGTGCCTTTCTACCTAGCAGAGAGCTCTGTTCTTGTATTGAAAGGAAGGTCTACATCTGGAGAAATTAATGTAGTAGCTTCATCTTCTTTTGCTGATCTCTATGCAGCATTCTTTCACCCCACTCAGTTTAGTTAGTATGTACACATAAAAAAGCTATAAATTGCTATGTAATCCCATGTATGTTGGTCTGTTATCTATCTGTGGGGATAGATAATAAAGTTTATAAAGTGTATAAAATAACCACATTTCTGACTCAAGTAAATACTGCCTACTTCAAACCAAGATCTTTTTCCATGCATATAATGATTTTTTTTCTAATGGGTACTGTGTGGCGTTCACATTTTCTATGTTGGCTCCCTAACATCAAAAAAACCTACAAGTTTGGGCAAAAGCCAGTAGAGCTCCCCAAAGTTTATGTGTAAAAAGATAATTGCTAAATAATGCTTGTGCAATGTTAGTATTGTTTTGTCACTGTGAAATTACTTTAGCCCTTATGCTTGCTACTATAGGTCAATGGGCTCAGAAAATCATAAAACCATAAAGGAAAGAGAACTGCAATTTGGCATGCAAAGCAAAAGAAAACAAAACTCTTTAAAATATACCACTTCTTAGACTGGCCAAATAGCTCAGTAGATTAAAGTTCCTGCATGTAGGCTCAGGGGCCAGGAGTTCGATCCCTGGGCCTGCCATGCCAGTCCTGCCCCCCAGAGTGCACTGAGAGGGCAAGTGAGACTAGGCATGGTGGCGCTCGCCTGTAATCCAAGCTCTTGGGAGGCTGGAAACAGGTGGATCACTACTAGTCCAAACTAGTAATGAGACCCTGACCACCCTGCATACCCTTCCCTAAAATAAAAATAAATGAATATAAATATAAATATACATTTATTTATATTTTATATACATAAATAAAATATAACACTTCTTAAATGAATTGAAATAACATTTTCTAAAACAGCATTTTAAGGAAACATTTCAGCTAAAACAAAAATTTACTTAATAATGTGTATTTGTCTGTAGTTGGAGATTATGCTTTCTCAAAATCAACATCTTTTTGGTTCTTACTATGAATTTCATAGTTCTACTGTATTTGGCTCTATTGGATTGTTCCTTTGTTCTTCAATGTTTCTGTATTTTAGATTTCTGTTCTAGTTTTGCAACATTTTACTCTATTCACTGTTAATATCAGCTAGATTGAGCATGAGTTTTGCGTTCTTTTTATTCATTGTCATTATTATTAGGATACTCTGAGGATCTGGAGAGCTGCTGTTTCTCAGGTGTTAAGTGCATGAGTATGTCGAGGGTACACTGTGCAGAGGATTCCTGCAAAAACAGTCCGTAGTTGAATATATGTGTCTGTTTTCTGTTATGTTTCCCCTGCTCTCCTAGGCCAGCAGCCCCCCTCGGAGCATGGCTCTTACTTGGTCTGGAGCTCATCATTTCAGTTTGAATACTTGACTCTGCTGCTTCGCTCATTTAGCTCTGTGCAGTCCCTGCTCCCAGGTGTCAGCTCCCATCTCCCTTTCTGGAGCCTCAGCAGCCCGTGATCTGGCTCACTCTACTCTAAATACTTTTTTTTTTTTTTTTTTTTTTTTTTTTAGGACTGGGGATTAAACTCAGGCCCTTGTGCTTGCCAAGGAAGCACTTATTCCACTGAGCCATCTCCCCAGCAAAATACTAATCATTTCCTCTGCATGATAACGGGGTTTTACATTCCTGACCCCAGAGTACCTTCCCTAACCATAGAAAAGACTCCAGCTTCTTTTCTGTCACCTAGCCCCCTGGAATTTATTCCCAACATGGCACCAATGTCCCTTTATCAGAACTTCTAAGTCCTGTAGGCAAACTGCATGTAAATGTTCCTAGTGAACTCAAACACATCCGGAGAGAAGAAAGCTAATAACCTCATCTCACTATAAATATGCTGTCTGTATCTTCTACTAGAAAATTAATTAATTAATTAATTAATGTATTTGGTTATCACAGGATCTCACTATACAGCTCAGACTCATAGTGATCCTCCTCTTTTTCAGGCCCCCCAGCTCTGGGATGTCAGGCTTGCCTTGTCACACCCAGGCAGCTCAGCGTGGCTGGCTCAGCCCATCCTGCGGGTAGGGCCGGTGCAGCGCCAGGATGGAGCTGTGGTCCCTGTACTTGCCTAAACTTGCCTAAGCAGGAGCTTTAGTTCACTGAGCTATCTCACCGGCCCTATTATTTATTTTTTAACTTGTCTCTTTTAACCATCTTCTTGGATTTCTATTTACTTTTTCATGAATGCATGTGTAGCTCCTCAAGAAATTCAGAATTTTCAGAAATAATTTTATTTTATTTTTTAAATTTTATTTATGTGTGTGTGTGTGTGTGTGTGGCCAGCTTAGCCCACCAGGGGGTGGGGCTGGCTGGCATGTGGTGCTGGGGGATTGAATCGCGGTCCCTGTGCTTTGCTTAGCTTAGCTTGTTCTAAGTAGGTGCTTTAGACCACTGAGTCATCTCACCAGCCCAATAATTTTATTTTAAATTCCTTTAATTCCCAAACCTGTTTGGGTTTGGAGCTTAATTAGATATTTCCTGATTGAAAAAACCCTGAAAGTCTATTACCTGGAGGACAAGAAGGGGAAGTAACAGCTAGGAGCAGCCACCAATCAGAATTCCACAGTAAACTGAGTAAAATTATCTCATTTATTATAAAGTATGGAATGTAAACCAAAGAACTTAAAAACAAAACACTCAGACCCTGTAAATTTAAAGACCCAATCCAAAATGGGCATGTGCAATACAGACACACAAACAGCAAACAAATATATGAAAAAATGTTCACCATCAGTGGTCATTTGAGAAATGCAGATTAAAAAACACTGAGATTCCATCTCACTCTACAAAGAATGGTTTTCGCCAAAAAATAAACCAATAGTAAATGTTGGCATGGCTGAGGGGGGAAAGAATGATCTTTAGGTATTTTCTAGAATGTTGAAATATCTTCCAGCTCTAAAAATCTCTCTTCAGAAATTTTAAAATATAAATCTAATTCCATAAGCCATAATTCATACAGTATGATGAATCAAAAGAAGAGCTCTGGACAAATGGCTTCAATGTTGACATTTCACAGAGTCTATTATGAAGCTTGCAGAAGATTTTAAAGTTCATCTAATCCAAATATTTTAAATGATTTGATAGCCTTAACACAATTCTTTATAACTTTTCTTTGCTTATCCCTGCTGGCAATTCAGTTCATGACCCCTTAAGCTGAATACTTTATAAATACTTCTGATACTGGATTTATCTTTCTTAGAGTGAGATGAAGTTTTCCTTTCTAAAACATGAACACTCTAGTTTTGTGTCTTCACTCAACCATAAGAGGACTAATACTTCTTCGACAGAGAATTTCTTTAAATTTTTGGAACCTGGTTGGTAGACAAGAGGAATTAATGTGTCCATTTATCTATCCGTACCTCACAGATTTCAGTACTCCACTAAGCCTGATACTATCCTCCAGCCTGTCTCCAAGGTAACAAATACTTCTAAAAGTGTAGTAATCTGGGGCCAGCGAGATAGCTCAGTAGAATAAGCACTTGCCTGGCAAGCACGAGGGCCTGAGTTCAATCCCTGGTTCCGCAAAAAAAAAAAGTAATCATAGTGGATATCTTTGCATTATTATCTTACTATGGCATGGTAAAATGGAAAAGTTGTTTTCATCTCCTATAGTGCTTGGAGCTACAAAATTGATGCAAATTTATTGATCATAGTGACTGTAGAGTCAGATGAAACCAAAAACTTCCTTTTATTGAAAAATCCTCCCAGGAACTCTACTTTTAGATGGGATTACTTAGGATTCTCCTTACCTCACTTTTTTACATAGCCTTTGGAGGTAATCTTAATTTTCTCTCTTATGATTCCCAACCATTTCAGTAATCTATTTCCTGATACTTGCACTGTTGAAATGCTTACGTCCAGGGACTGGTAACTGTGTGGACAAAAGATAGGAGTCCTAGGCTTCTTGCTCAAAGCTTGGAGTTGATGTCACTCCACTTATCAATGCTGTAAGGCAAAGCTTACTTAAGCAGTTATAAATTCTGCATAATTCTTCCACCAGTCAGACACACTTGACATTTTTTCTGAGTCACAGTTTGCGGCTGCTTTTGCTAATCATTTTCTGAGTAACTTTGTCAAGGAAACAAAAGAGCTTAGTCTGACATGGTTATTTTTAGCATAGCTTATTTTCTTGGTTTCAAAGTAGGTTAATGCCTTCAGACAAACTAAAAGTCAAGCTGGTTAGGATTTCAATTACTTATGCATAATCACTGATATTAGGGCTCAAAACCGCTGGTCCTGACAGGACAGATAACGCAGAAGAAAAATTTTTCTGAGACAGAAATATTCCAGTCTTTTGTTTTATTTTAAATGTAGATGTTTTGTATCTGTACAGGTCATACATCTTACTAAACCTTCTTTATGTCAACAGCCATGCTTCAGCCATCTTCCTAAAGTTCATGGTTGGTACACTGTACTTAACCCATGCTCAATGGTTTTTATTCAAAGGAGGAATAAGTAAATGATTTTTGGATTACTCATTCTTTTCATTTTACCCTCAAAATGTCCTTATGTTGTTTGGGCTTTAATGCTTTCTTATTTATTCCTCTTTTCTAAAAATTATTTTATAATTTTCCTTTCAACGTGGCCAGTATTTCCCATTATAAGTTTATTTTGACGAATTCTTAGCATGGCTTTATACATCTGCACCATTTTCATGAACCTATAATGTGTATGTTTGTCTTTCTAACTTTCACAACAAAGTGTTTTAAAATGTTTTTGGTGGAGAAATGTCATTTCATTTATATTGTTTCCTTCTTAAATTCACCTGATCATAAAATATGATGCTGAGCATATTACCACTCTCTTAAATTGTTTAGTTTGTATCCAGCCTTCTTTGTCAAACAAACTTCTGTATTAGGATTGAACTTGCTTGGAGAGTTTTGTAGTGAAGTGTAGGAACGATGGTGTCAAACATTTAACAGATAAACCTCCCCTTCCCCCCAAAAAGTGTGGATAATTCACTGAATCTAAAATGATAAGGATAAGGAGAGAAGAAAGATAAGTCACTCTCTGGAGATGACGACAGGATCAAATGATGACTTTTAAAATATATATTAGAAATTTATATTTTAAAGAATATGACTATTGATCACTAATAGAAATATGAGTTATGCATTGCCTCTGGATGTATAAGTCAGTGGTGTGGTAGTTCAGGGTCACTGGACATGCAAAGTGCTAACAAGATGCGGTTATATTCCGGATTTTTTCAAGAAAGATACCAGGAGTAATAAAACCATTGTTTTTAGATCCTTCAATGAAATTATAGAACCTATTTGTATAACTTTTCAGCATGGAAGTTGAGAGGCACAGAGAAAATGAAAATTAAGATAAAAGGAAGAAAAATTAAAACCATATTCTCAAGTAAGTCAGAAGTTAATATTGCACACTAGGAGACTTTTTCTAAGTTCAACTGTGGAATTCAGATAGGCTTGGATATGCATTTCTTTCTTTCCTGCATAGTACTTTAAAATTGATTTTAAATGCTTTGATTAGAAAAACAAATGCATACTCATTCTTTTTTTTTTTTTTTTTTTCAGAACCGGGGATTGAACTAGGCCCTTCCACTTGCTGCGCAAGCGCTTATTCTACTGAGCTATCTCCCCGGCCCCTTTACTTTATTTTTGATGTCATTTTTTCTTATTATTTCTATTTTTATTGTAGAAGAAAGAACACTGGCAGTATTCCTATGTCTTTGAAACCCTGAGATCAAGATATTAAAATTGAAATTCCTGGTTATGTTCCCTTGGATTATTCTGCTGCATGGATCAGTAGCACTGGGTTATAGTTCCTGGGATTGGAAAGTTGTAGGGGGATTTTTGTGAGTATCTGGCATGCCTTCCAGAGCAAAGTATCCCTACCATCCCTTTCTCTCATCCCAAATTTACTCTGTACTGCTTTCTCCCAGTACGGATATCGTTTCTAGGAGCCTACCCCATTTGCATCTTTTTTATATTCCCAAATGTATTTCCAACACAAACGTTTTATTCTTGATTTCTCCAGAGTCATTGATTTATCATATATACAATCCCTATAAAGCTTCCTAGGTACAGCTTCTGTCCTCGGCTTCCTCATCAGTATTTTGGTTCTTACTGTGCTGCAGAGTCTGGATTTTTTTACGTCCTCCTTCTATCATTCTATGAAGCAAAACAAAAATGGCTCAGGGCTCAGGAATCTTCTGAAGTTTGTAATGTGATCCCGTCTTGTTTCCAACTTTGGTGGGATTGGGAAAGATGGAGTTATAAGAGATTTCAGTTTTGTCAGTTCTGATCTCAAGACACACAGACACTCAGGGCCAGCAAGATAGCTCAGTGGACTAATGCTCCTGCTTAGGCAGATACAACGGCCAGTTTGATCCCTGGCGTGCTGGGCTAGCCTTGCCCCTAGGGTGTGCTGAGATGGCAATTGAGACTGGGTGTGGTGGTGCGTGCCTGTAATCCCAGCGCTCGGGAGCTGAAAACAGGAGAATCACTCAAGTCCGATCTACATAGTGAGACCCTATAGACCCTGTACTAAACACATGAAAAAGAAAAACAAAAGAGAGAGACACACACACACACAGACACTGAAAATAGGAAAATAGCACTAGGTTTGTAGGAACCTTAACATTTTCTAAACTTTACGTTATACTTTGGCTATGAGAAAATATTTTTTGAGAATTCCTTAACAAATTTTAATATAAAGTGAAAAGGAGAAAAATCTAAGTGAAACAATTAGATATATTTCAAAAGAATAAATTATGGAATAATTAGCCAACTACACTAGTGTGAATTGTACTATAATACACTAGAAATGAAAAATAATTTGGCAAAGACTATAACCAATGTTAAAGTAGATAAAACAAACTGTAATATCTGGCATGTATATCTTATATAAAAATAGTCAGCTCTTCTCTCTTCATTCCTCATACAAAAATTGTAATAGCCTAAGAAGGCTCTCTCCTCAGAAATAGAAGTTATAAGAGGCTCTGATGCTGCTGCTGTCCAACATAGGGCTGTACATCATTTTCTCACAGCTTTTTATCCTTTGTGGGGTTCCAACTGTGGGTGTCAGAAAGGGATTTCCGAATAATATTGCAGCTATAAATCCACAAGCAGAAAAACATTCAGAAAATAGTAAGAAGCTAATTTGAATATTGAAGGATTACTTGTAAGTGATTATTTCTTTACTTGATGATTCCAAGGAAGTACGTAGAAATTCATATCATTCCACTTACCATTGGAAGGAAAAGCTCAATCTTCTCAAAATAATTTGAAAAGTAAATATATAGGAGCATTCCCCCCTCAAGAGAGTCAACTGTGTATCACTGAATTTTTAAAAATCATTAAGTCACAAACATTATGTATTATTTTCTCATTTCAGGTATTGTACATAAACATTTATGTGTGCTTGTATGTATCTTTTTATAAAGTTATTCTTAGAGGTATTTCGAATGTACTTATCTATATTTCATTCAGTCACAGATAGTAGCTCAGTCTAGTGCAATCTCTACCATGAAAAGGTGCCCCTCACTTCATGGAGTTTATTAAGAGAAGAACGTGATGGCTTTAGACAAAGACACCTTACTCTTTATATTTTAAATACTATTTATCGTAACACTTTATTTTGATTTTAAAATTTTCTCCCTTTTTTAAGTGTATTTGGTTCAGGGTCTCACTACGCAGCTTGAACTCATAGTGATCCTCCTGTTTTCCGCCTTCCTAGTGCTGGGATTACAGGTACACGCCACCACGTCCGGACTCGGTGGCTGGCTCAGTGCACCTGGGGGCAAGGCCAGCGCAGTTTGACTTTAAAATTTTCTATTGGATTTCATTAAGCTTTTCACCTTTTTCAACATTTTGGTTTCAAATTCACATAATGGCTTTTATACACAGGTATGTCCCAAGTGGCAGCTTACTCAATGGTTTTGAGTTGATTTTGAAACACTAGTATCAGGATGAATATCACAGTTCTCCCAAAGCAAGGAGACGTTGTTTACTCACCAATAAAATAGAGATGACAGTAATTACACTTGTCTCATAGGATGATTGTGCTTGTCACAATAATTAGTATTAAATAAATTCTAGCTATTCATATCAACGGAAAAGTTCAATGAGCATATTATAAATTTTTTACTGTAATTTTTATTTAGTATTACTCAGTTAAATTTGATTTATCAAGTTGTTTAAATATGTTCATCAGATAAGAAAGAAGAAATGAAGTGACGTGATATGAAATGAAATACAGAGCCCTGCAGAAGCGACAAAAGCAGCGCATGCGTACTCACGGAGCTGCCCGAGCCGAGCTTTCTCTTTTTTACCAAACAAGCGTCCTATTGAAGACTTGATTCCTTTCTTCTTGGGGGCTTTGTGCAGAGAATCCTGGCTGCTGTTGGCACTTCCCAGCCCAAGGCTTTCTGGCTCAAGAGAGGCAGATAAACTACTGCAAACACAAAGGGGGACAAACTGCTAGTTTTGATGCAATGTCCACGAGGCACACAAGACTTGTTTCCTTTATAAATGTACAGTAGGAGGAACAAGTAGAGTTTGAGTGTCATTGCCTCCCTTTATTTTTATGTTTTCTCTTAAAGATACTGAAATGTAGTTATTTTGGCCTGACCCTCCTTCTGCAAATTTTCAGTCTTTCTAGTTTCAATTTCCTTTCTTTCATTTCCTTGTCACTTGCAAAATATTTGCCAAGCTTGGGAATTAGAGAGCGTGAACTTTAATTAAGTAGGATGTAAAAGCAAATATATTATATTATAACATATCATTAATATTATAATAATATATTACAAATTTACAATTGTAAAAACTTACAACAATATGTGTTGGAGGTCTAGCAAGATAGTTCAGTGGACTAAGCACCTGCTTAGGCAAGTGCGGGGACTGGGGTTTGATCCCTGGCACCACATGCCACTCCGCATGTTCATTGTTCTGCGTGTGCATGTTCATTTCCTTCTTCTGCCCCACCCTCTTTATTCCTTGGATAATGTCAAAATAATCAATGGACAAGGGCCCGATTAAGAACTCCATATTAGGCGTCCTTTTATTATCCCTGAGTTCATTCTTTTCTTTTTTTAATTTTATTTTTTATTAACCTGTACATGTTTGCAGTACATCCTGATTACATTTTTTGTGGGGTTGGCATATGTACATATCACATGTCAATTATTTTTGCAACTCTTGCTCCTTCCTTCCTGAAACCATGCGATATTTAGGCTTGGTGTCTGATTTACTTCACTGAACATTATGGTCTCAGGTCGGCCCATTTTCCTCCAAATGACTCAAGTCTGTCCTTCCTATGCAGAGCAATACTCAACTATTTCTAAGTGCCACTTTCTCATTATCCATTCATCTGCTGATAGACATCATAGCTGGGCTAAGTGGGTTTCTATTTATAACTTTTTAAGGAATCGCTATACTGATTTCACTAGTATTTGTACTAGTTTGCATTTTCACCAACAAGGGAAAAGGGTGCGTTTTTCCCATTAATTATTTCTCAGAGTTTAGCTTTCTAACTATATGTACAATAACCTAGGCTAGCCAGTTATTGTAAAGTTGAAGCTGTTATTCACATGAATCATTCTATGGATTTTTCTCGACATTCTCTACCTCACATTCAGAGACTAATTCATTTATTCTGGAATTGCTCCCTAGTGATCACTATATATTTTTTCTTATGTTTTTCAAGTATTTTTCCAGATGCATGATGAACTGAAGTGATATCCATGGTACACTGAATTGGATAATTGGTCTAGATTCAATTTCTGGTCATATTTAATATGATATTAGCGCCTAAGACATATTGTTTTGTTCTGTTTTTAATGTATTTGGTACAGAGTCTCACTATGCAGCTTAGACTCATAGCTTTCAGCTTCCTCAGTGCTAGGATTATAGGCATGGGCCACCAGGCTAGGTCTCACTGGCTGGCTCAGTGTGCCTGGAGGTGGGAGTGGCAGTGTGGCACGTGGTGCCAGGGATCAAACCCCAGTCCCTGCACTTGCCTAAGCAGGTGCTTAGTCCACTGAACTTTCTTTCTAGACCTCCAACACATATTATTATAAATTTTTACAACTGTAAATTTGTAATATATTACTATAATATTAATAATATGTTATGATAGAATATAGTTGCTTTTATATCCTAGTTAATTAAAATTCATGTTCTCTTTTCAAAGCTCTGCAAATGTTGTAATTCACTTTTTCTAGCAGAGCAAAAGAAATATATTTTTGAACCTTTTTTTCAAATAAACAATGGCAGTTAATTTTTAAAACCCATGACAAAGAAAGCCCTATTTTCAAAATATATTTGTTATAAAATATATTTATAAAATAGGCTTTATAGAAGTCATTGATCATCAAGTTGTTATGTTGGTATCTAGAAATATAGCAACTGTTTTTTGAATACAGAAGTTTATTGGGGTTTGAATGGAATCTTCACTTTTTGCTTTCTCACAAAATCACCTCAGTTTCAACAGAAGGAACGTTTTCACATAATTGCCCGTGTCTTTTCTGTGCATTAGGCCCGTATGGGTAGCAACTGAAGGTTAGGAAATGTAGCAACTTATATGATACTAAGAAGACATTTTTAAGATGTAGACTACATGCTATGATTTACTTATATCTTTTGTTACGGAGACCCACTTGCAGCTTCGTAGGTGTATAGAGAAGACAGCATGAAGAGTCACTGTGACCGGTAAGCTATTTCCCAGCCTGTCTTTTCCTTTGACATTTTGGCCAGTGTGCTGTTTTAAGAATGTTTAGTTTAGGGCAATGCTATCACCAGTCAGCGCAGCATGTACACATGCAGCCATTGGCTTAGCAGCACAAAGGAAGCATGGGGACTAGCTTTCAGACCTTCATTATTCTTAGACTATGATCCAAACTTTTACCATAGTCTGAGACTCTCTCTAGTTTTTTGTTATTATTCCTAAATTCTTCATTTAATCCAATCTCATTGGATAAGGAATGCCTGTTAAAACAGAAGAGCTAGGGCCAGCCAAATAGCTCAGGGGATTAAAGTGCCTGCAAGCAGGAGCAGGGGCTGCAGTTTCAATCCCTGGGACTACTGTGCCAGCCCCGCCCCTGGGGCATGCTGAGAGGGAGACTGGGCATGGTGGTATGCTCCTGTAATCCCAGTTCTTGGGAGGCTGTAAACAGATGGATCACTACAAATCCAACCTAGTAGTGAGACCCTGAACACCCTGTAGACCCGTCCTAAAATACAAAAAAAAAAAGAGCTATTCTTATAGCTTATTTTATATACTGAATAGTCAGAAGAACACACATAGATCACTCATTAAAAAAAAAAAAAACCTTTCATCTCAAAATGGAAATTTTCTTATTTCACAAGAGATATTAAAAAGAAACAGCAGGCCAATACCTTGATGGAAAATTTTGAGTCAAACTGGATTTTATAGAAATTTTATTGCAGTCTACTTGACAACACTGAAGGAAAAGGAAAGTTTAGCAGGAAAGCATCTGACATGCTCAGGTGTTCTTACCTTCTGGCATCGTTGTGGTAGGAAGAGGGTAGGGTGTGGGTCATCCTGATAGCTCTGGGCGTGGGGGGAGGAGAAGTTTCACATTTAATTGTTGCTTTATCCTCCCGACCATCTTCTTCTACCACTGCAATCTAAAAGCAAATGAGAATGTATTCTTGTGAACTATTTCTAAACGCCAACTAAAATTGACAGAAATCAAGGCAAAACTCTATGTGTAATTTTAACACAAAGTCATGGAATATGCATGCATTATATATACAAGTCCATATTATAGAAGACTATGATTTTCAGAACAATTGACAGTGAAGACATTACAATTAAAAATTTATGGACCCACCACATAAAAATACTGTGCAAAAGTCATATTATAAATCAATTTGGAGCGACTGTGAAAAACTATTCTGGGATCCATATTACCTTATCACAAAATATACTTTTCATGCAAAGACACTGAACACATATTTGAGCAAATCTGTAAATCGACTAAAGAAAAACAGAGCGTCGTGCATAATCAATGGATCCTAACGAGGAAAGCTTTTAAATGAGGAGTCTTAAAATGAGAAGACAAAATATAATTGACAAAATATAATTTAATCAACAAAGGATTTAAATTAGTCTAGTAAAATGCATTTCAAGAATATTTTTAAAAGTACCGGTTTATTAAAACCGCTTTCATTTGAGAATAATAGAAGTTTAGAGCATAATTGTGGAAAACTGTTTCACTTCACTCCTAGAGATGGGAACATGGATAAAGATACTACAGCCAACCAGAGATAACATCAAATGTTAAAGAACATTTTGAATCAAATTCAGAATCCAGCACAGCTCACAAGTCCACCAATACCCACAACAACAACAAAGTAACTTTCTAGGTATTAAGTTAATCGTAGAGAAACACTTCACATTCTGCATTTTAATGGCATCATTTTATATTACAAGGTACAGAGAAAACCAAGAGACAGAAAGCAGAGCTAAATGATGGGTCTCTGGCAGTGCTGACGCCAAAATTGTCTCAGTTGCACCTAATGCAATAATTTAAAGCTTGTATTCTGGAGAAATGTCTTATTTGTTTCCACATAAAGCTATTATACATACATGAGCTCTATATGGTAGACATATCATGCATCGAGGAATTAATGAACTTGTTTGCCAGTTCTCCGGTCGCCCAGGCCAGATGACTACTGCAGCTGAGCCATCTTACTGAGTCCTTCTCTCCATTCAACCACCATTGGGCCATGGGTGCCTTTTTTTTTTTTTTTTTTTTTTTTTTTTCCAGGAATGGTTTCAGCGTAACTCCAACATGACAGAAGATCCTTTTAAATTCCAAATTCATCTAAATGTAAACATGTTTCGGAGCTGATCCTAAAATGAATTAATTTTCAGGGTTCTGTGTTTAACCAGGATTCTTTTCTATGATTCCTTCACCTAGCCACACCACTTCTGTTTTTAAAAGGATACTCCTCAGACATCAACTTCTAAACTACCTTTTGTTTTCCCTCCTGATGACCAAGCTATATCCTTTCCAATATCAACTCTTAAAAACATAAGATACAAACTCTTTCTCTTAATAGTATGAAAGCTCACAGTATAGAAACAAGGGACAGAACAAAGACTTTGGAATCAGCGATTAAAATGGAATAATAATGAGTGACCTTGATACATTCTTTTGAAGTACAAATGAAATCATTATGTAACTTCTTTCCCTGATAGACAGGGATTTTTAGTTTGTGTTCAATTTTCCAACACGTTTCTTTCTAGCCACCACTTTACTCTCTAAATGCCATGAAACTGTGTCTCTGAACAGGCCTGTCCATCGCACCTTCTTATTTTATATGGGCTCACTTTCTTTTATATCATCTACCTGGACTTTTTCTAATTTTGTAGATTTTGTCTAGTCCCTTTTGTCTATAGTGTTGTCAAAGACTAACAGTTTTATAATGATAAATTTTTGGTTGAGAATTCAGTGGTAGTGTCACAAGATTCTATAGGAAGGTGAATAATATGATAGGAAAAGAAAAAGAAAATTCCACCCATCTAGGCCATAGAAACATAATATAGATTCCCTCAATCATATAATAATAATAATAATAATAATAATAATAACAATAAAAGTTCTCTGGTTTCAGAAGTATGTCAGCACAAACTGATTACTGTGTCCTGAAATTGCTAAAACCGGATTTTTGTATTAGACAGTAGGTAGAATCTCAGAAATCTTCCTCCATCTGATACCCATGGCTGCTTTCATTCAGCTAGCTATATCTCTTTCTGTGAATCACATTTGAGTCCACAGTACTTGCCTTATGTCATATACACTATCTTGATTTCACTGTAAAGAGGAAAGTGTTGTTTTTGCTCTGTGTCCTTGTTTTCTGTATTTGTGAAGTTCTACTATCTGAAGATGCTGCTTCTGCCCACATAGTCCATCCTGCTGACTTTGGTCTTGGAAACTCTGAGTAACAAACTAGTATCTTGTCTAGGTCTCTCTTGATCTGTTGGACTCACCAAATCTGATTAATGATGATACCAACATTTTAAAAGAAGCAACTGGACTCTAGTATTGATATTTAAAAATATCTAATTTTATCATCAATATTTTGTATCAGTGATTATCAAGATACTTAGTCCTCATCATCTAATCATTGCCTCTGAAAGCAAATATATATATATATATATATATATATATATATATATACACACACATATATGTGTGTATTTTTATACGCACACACACACACACACATATATATAGAGAGAGAGACTTTTGTACTTATAAAATATATAAATAATATAACAGGTTAATACCTTTAGTAATTCTTTTTATGTTAATAAAATACTTTAGTCGGAATATTATTTTAGGGTTTCTATAGTAAGAAGACAATGTTCCAGTAGTAATCACGTAAGAAATATTTACAGTACCTTTCTCCGATGTTTCCTTAGGTCACTTGGCTGTGAATGGCAGCAATAAAAGCAACATAAAACAGAACTAATTAATGATTACCATTTGACCATTTTACAAATATAAATAGTATCTATAATTCAGTTGGCACCTTTTTCATTTTATTCTTTCCTAAATAAATGTCTTTTTTTTCTTTTCATGTATTTGGTACAGGGTCTCACTACATAGCTTGGACTTGCGGTGTGCATTACCATGCCTGGACTCAGTGGTCAGCTCAGTGAGCCTGGGGGTGGGGCTGGCATGGCATGCCATGTTATGGATCCAACCCCAGTCCCTGTGCTTGCCTAAGCAGGCGCTTAATCTGCTGAGCTATCTTGCAGGCCCTAATATATGTCTTTTAATCATTTTAAAAGCATTTATCCTGGTAGAACCTCCCTGAAGTGAAGCCGATCAAGTCACTCTAATGGGGCAGTGGCTATGTGCATTTTACACTAGAGAGGACCCTGGGGGATAGAAAGCACCTAGTGAGTCTGGCTAGAGTAAGCTACCAAAAACAAACACGAGACCACCCTCCCAAGAAAACAGCGACAAGAATGAAGAGCCAGTGTGCATGTGGAGAGTTTATAAAGCCTCCCTTTGTCTCCATTCTTGGACAGCTTTGGACCATCTTCGGGCAAGCATGCAGCTCTGAGAAATCTCCAGCCTCTGGACAAGCTGACCTCATTCCCCTTGTCAATGGTTCTGTCCTCAGCATAGCAAAGAATGCTGCTCTCTTATCAATTCTCTTTTACAGAATTTGTTATTTGTTTTTCTCATTCAAGATTAACTTAACAAAGTGAATACATCTACAATCATTGTTCATTGTTCTTGCATAAATAAAACAATTTTCATTAGTCTGTTCCATTATACTGTGTACATTTTTTTGTCAGTGGGAGATGCAGGATTTTTTGTTTGTTTGTTTGTTTGTTTTTACTGCACTCAACCTTCCAACTAGATATTGTTACATATGTCTATGGATTAGAACACAAGAGCCACTGGTTTAATGAAGTAAAGTTTTCTTTCACATAGAACTTACTACTTGGAAATCCTAGAGAGTAAAGAATTTGAAGGTGGAAAATGTTACTCCATCATACGCACATAGTTTTAATACTCAATTGTAAAATTAAAGAAAATGACACCTAAACTACATAAAAGAAATTTTGTGAAGATGAACTAACATATTTAAATACAAAAAAGTCATTGTTCATTAAAGTTGTTCCCTGTGGTGAAAGAATGATTGTGTATGTGCATAATACACACTCATATACACAAATGAGTTTTAAAAGCTTACACTATATATTATTTTAGAGCAATTAATAACAGTGAATTAAATTTCAGACATATGTACATGCATATGCCTGTCTGTATGTATACACACATAGAAATGGATGGGCAGTGTGCACCTTGGCAGCTCTGTAGCTTTCTAAAAACAAATTACATATACATGCACATATATTGATGCGTGTATATACTTCATATCCTTGTGTGGCATCACTAATTTTTCTCCCTCTATTATACTTGCACTCGATTTTACAGTAAGTTATCTAACTATTTGTATTTTCATTACTCTCTACTCCAAATATGTTTTATTTTTAAATGCCATTGTACTGTTTAGACAATATGGTCTTACCATCATTCAAGCTGTACTGAAGTTCAGCACCATAAGCAGTTCAAAAATTTTTAATGTTTACCATTGCTGCCGTGTTAACATATTTTCAAGTAATGACAGAAAAAAAAGTAAAACAGAATATGATTTGAGGTCAACAAATTTGAAGAAGACTCCAGGTGAATTCATCAGACAGGCACAACATGTGCAGTTTGCTCATATTCTCAACACAACAGCTATCTCTGCTCTCTGGTGGCACCACGTGTTTTGACTTTGGTGTTGTCAGGGGCGTTAAATAACTACACGTCATGCCTTCAGTTGTCTTCTGAGCCACACTTTCCAAGAGCTTTTTTATAGGACTTTTAGCAGGTAGCACTTCGGATTTTTTTCTCAGTTGATTCAAGAGAGTTCCTAATATAGGTTTCCCAGTTTTAATTTCAGATATAAATGAGAAAAATAATTAAAGAATACATGTGAAAGTATTGACATGGAATCTAAAAACATTGGGAAAGTAGTGCTATTATAGATCTTAGGAAATTGAGATATTGCAATGTTATATCTGAATGTACTGAAGCAATAATAACATATAATTTTTAGTAATTAGTACATAAATAGCCACCCAGTTAAAATGTATTTCATTAATTGATCAGTAAAAATGTACTTAATTCTTCAAGTTGTTCAAATGCTTTAATGATACGCAAGTCCCAGCCAGAGATTTTACTCAGCATTTGGTTGTGAGAAATTACCTGTGTGGTCTATCCTTCCCTCATGTCATAGTGGATTAATAATTGTACCAACCACACAGGGTTGTTGTGGGGGAAAAGTACACAATTAAAATGCACACAGTCTTCATACTGGAATTAAACACAAATAAATTTTAGCTAATTTTTCCTTCCTTCCTTCCTTCCCTCCTTCCTTCCTTCCTTCCTTCCTTCCTTCCTTCCTTCCTTCCTTCCTTCCTCCCTTCCTTTCCTTCTTTCCTCCCTCCCTCTTTTCCTTCCCTTCTTTTTTTGTTGTGGTTGTTGCTGGGAGCATCCTGAAGGGAAGGTTTTCTCCGCACACATCACATACCAGCGTCATGACTCCCATTCGATCCATTTCCCTGGCAGGACTCCGCGGGGTGAGCTTTGGCGTCGAGTGTCCACTCGGGGGGGACGAGCTGGCCAGCGACGACGCGGTGACCGAGGCGGTGATGGACGTGCCAGGGTGGACCCGCGCCAAATTCAGCCCTTCCAGGCTCACGCTAGCCACTCTGTTCTCAATTTCTTCAGCACGCAATTCCGTAGATTCTTTTTCTTCTTGGATTAGCCTAAAAATAGTTTAATTTCCTTCTGTTATATGACACTGCAATAGAATTCATATAAATCAGCTGAAGATCCCAAAACATTTTATATTAAATGCGACGTTTGCATCGTCTTGTTTTCTTCTCTGGACAGTACAACTACTGCATCAGTAAATTCCAAAGACTTCCTGGCTGATTGCTTTGCCCACTGTCATATTTACTATGAAATAATTCTTAGTTAGAACATTTTATCCACATGCTCATTGGATCTAACATAAAGAAAATATAATAAAGAGACTTGTTAGGCTATACTGTTAAACTGTTTGGTACACACAGTAAGACTTTTGTATTAAAAGAATGCAAATGAGTTTGGTCCTCATTTGTTTTCTTAGAAATGTACACATTTTTCATCAGTCTAATTTTCTATGAACTGAACCACAAACCTGTAAAAGTTTTATTTTTACCTATATAAGGCATATTAATTAATTGCCATAAAAATCTACAAAAGAATCAGTTCTCACTTTGAAAAAGTAAAGCAGACAAATTGAAAAGCAAGTTTTAAACATTAATGAGTACAAGTAACCATCCACAAACATTCAAATGAGCAATTTGTAGTTTTCATATTATATATTCCTTTTTTTTTTTTTTTTAAACTTTAGGGAAGGGTCTACAGGGTGTTCAGGGTCTCACTATTAGATCTGACTCATAGGGATCAGCCTGTTTACAGTGTCCCAAGTGCTGGGATTACAGGCGCGTGTCACCACGCCCAGTCTCAATTGCCATCTCAGCACACCCCAGGGGTGGGGCCAACATAGCAGGCCCAGGAATTGAACCCCCTGGACCCTGCTCATGCTTGCAAGCGCTTAATCTGCTGAGCTATTTGACTAGCCCTGAGTTATATATTCCTAAAAGAGTTTTTTATTACAAATAGTAGCAGTTTTAACTTATCCCATTATTTGCAAGCATTAACTCTGTTACGTTTTTTTCTTTTTTATCAGTACTTGGTGGAGACAAGAACCCTGCCCTGCTATGAGCATGCACCCTTCCCTGGATTGGATTGGTCCTACTCACTCACCTGTCCATACAGTGAATCATCCTGACGTGGCTGTGCAGTGTTTTGAGATGGAATGTGCAAACAGTTAAATTAAATGCGACCGTGAAAATAAAACACAGCTGAAAGAATTAATATTTTTATTTTTTTTCATCCTCTGTCTGCTTCTTAGGACCAGGAAGAGATGTTTCACTGGAAAATGTACCATTCCAGAACCTTGATGTTAGGCTATGCATTATCCCAAACACTGTGAAAGGATGAATCTTTATTTAAGCCACTAGGCCTATGGTATTTCATTATCACTGTCCAAGCAGACTAAGAGATGATCCACTGCTGTTGAATAATTTTTAAAAAGATGTTTTGTAAATGGTCCTTAACCTTGATCAATCTCTAAGAAATACATTATCTCTCTATAATGGCTTGAAATTCATAAAAATAGGAGGCAGGAGGATAGCAGATTCAACAACCCCAGCCTTAACAACTTAGCGACTTAATGAGATACTGTCTCAAAA
>NW_004524580.1:8889361-8898830 GCF_000260255.1 Octodon degus
TATAGCTCACTATGAACACCATAGGTTCAATTCCTAGTCACAAAAATAAATAACAAAATAAAATAAAATATATTCCACACCAATATGTAAATAACTAAATTTACTGTAATGTACTAAATGTACTGTAATTTGTATACTATTAAGTACTTCTCATGAAATATGATAGCTGTCTGAAGAATGTAACTTAATACCACAACTCACTTCCACTTAATAGTAAATTTTAATGTAAAAAGTACTCTAAAATTCCCTGAAGAAAAATTTAGCTTTATCATATTTTATACTGCCCCCATGTCATTTGTCTGCATATACATCGCATGTTTGCCAAAGGGCTATCTGAAATTTACAAGAGAGAAATGTGGATATCGTGGTATCACAGACAGCTAAGCAGATAAGAGTATTACAGTCAGCCAGGGTTAGCTTACTGAAGGAGTCAGAGCAGAAGATACCTTCTGAGTGTGGGTGGTACAAATTTATTGAATTCCAGACCTCCACGGGAGATGAAATGACTACACATACATACTTCCCCTAGGGATATAGTGATTGAAATTCTAAACAAGCATCAGTACCGGGTGGGGCCCAGGAGCCCCTGACTCAGCCCTTCTGGGCAAGGCCCTTGTTCTTCTTTCCTATCACACTTGCTACTTGACTTGCTTCCCCATCAGATAGATATTACCTAAGCTACTATATTTTTTATCTAATGAGTTGATCATAGTTTTGTCCCACCTTATACCAACCTTGTGATTTTGATCTACATACATTCCTCTGAGAAATAGCATTGGAGGCAACCCACTTTTCAGGTCCACTTCTGTCTTTCTCAGACAGAAGTTTTCTTTACTCAAAATGTATTCTTGCTCTTAACCTCTGTTTTTCCATAGAACTCATTCTTTGATTCTGCAGAAGATGAACTTGGCATGTTGGACCTCTCATAGGTTGGAGTTAGAGTTTTTCATTATGTGGATAAATCAGAGGCCCTATATCATTCCTAGCAGCAGGACTCCTGTGAAAATGCACATTCTTGTTCCCTGGCTGTGGGTGAAGCCTGGCTTTCTGCAGCGCTTCTGATCTGAGAATCAATCCCATTTTTCCCCTATGATTTCCTGACCCATCAGTACTAATGAAACTCACCTTATTTCTTTGTTGATAGCATCCAACTGCTCCTGAAGCATCATGGCTAGGGTCTGGGCATCAGAGTGACCACTTGGAGAGAGAAGATCCATGGAGCTAAAAATTGTTTCTCTGTCATCATCATCAATATCAGACATTTCAGTGTCACTTTCAAAGTGGTGGCTACTGAGGACTCCAATTTGTTGAGTTCTGTTCCACTCATGATCCCCCAGGGACTTCACCTGAATGACAAATGAACAATGCAGAGTGTTTATCATACTGCTTATTTTTAAATCACTAATTTATAAAATAATAATAGCAATTATAAAAAGCATGAATGCTTTTACAAGTGACCTAGCAAAAGCAGAATCAATTATTAACATTTTAGTTTACTTATTGTGTAAAATAATTCTTTGGCACATTATGTAATAGGAGCTATTAATTGTTAGCATTTATATTTACTTTAAATAGGAATAGAGATTATATATTTCCATATGTTTTATAGTTCAATAATTACAATGATTATTTTAAAGCATCTATATTTACAAGAGTTCTCTCTTTTTTGTAAATATGGCAATCTCTCTGTAATTGTACTCAAGTATCTGCTTTTCTTATACTAGTCTTAACTACATTTTTCTTATTTAAATCTGAGACAACAATTATTATAACAAATAACTTAGGAATCATCTCCTCAAAACTCATATAGGCTCTAACAAAATATTATATATATATATGCATATTTGATACAGGGTCTTATCATATCAATACATTTATACATTTTGATGCAGGGTCTCACTATGCAGTTCAGACTCAGCAATTCTGGGCCAGTATGGCACACCTGGGGTTCAGTGGCTGGCACAAAATGAAGTATCAGGGATCAAACTCAGGTCCTTTTGCTTGTCAGGCAGGCGCTTAGACCACTGGACTATTTCCCTAGCCCCCAAAATCAAGTATTTCATTAAAATTATCACAGTTGAATTAAATTATTGACCTTTGGCTCATCTCTTCTCACACCCATGCGGCCTCTCCTTGGTCTCCTTATCACTTTTGTTGTTCTGTAGTCAGACTGGCTGTCCACTAGCGAGCCCACCGAGTACCGCAGCTCAGCTGAAGTGTCTAGATGAGTTCTGGAAAAATGAAAAATACAAACTATATCTAATCTTAAAAATTGGACTTACCAGCAAATTTCCCTCTGTTCCTTAACTGACAATAGGGGAGAAACCCTCAAGGAAATAAGCATCAAAAAAGAAAATGCATTAGTTGTTTTGCTAATTAAGGTCTTTTCTGAAACTTCTGGTACACTAGAAATTCGCCTCTCAAGTTTATTGCCAAAAGTTTAGTGCCTTTTCTTCCATTAGAATATGCTTTAACCTTCCTGTTTATTAGCATTTTCAAACACACAGGGCAATGATATAGGTTTGGATTGATAGCCAAGAATCATGGTATTAAATTCAGGCAACTCTAATTAGTTGTATTCATCAGTGGTCATCTCAATATTTCCCATTTATTTATTTATTTATTTATTTATTTATTTATGTATTTATGTATTTTAGGGAAGGCTCTATAGGGTGTTCAAGGTCTCACTACTAGATCAGACTGATAGTGATCTGCCTGTTTACAGCTTCCCAAGAGCTGGGATTATAGGTGTGCATCACCACGCCCAGTTACAATTGCCAGCTCAGTGCTTGCAGGTGCTTTAATCCGCTGAGCTATTTGGCCGTCCCGCTATTATATTTATTTTAAATGTTTCCCTTTAGCTGGAAAATGCATAAATCTTAGCATCCCAAAACCTTACCAACTGGCAATATTGAAATTATTTAACACAGTTTCTATATTAGAATGTTCTTTTTCAACTCAGGGAAACAACATGCTTAAAATTGTATTGCTATAAGATTAATAATTTTATATTTAAAATAAAATAGTAACTGCACAGAAACCTTTTTTTTTTTTTTAGATTTTGTTAAGCTATTGTTACAAAAATAATGAAAGAAAGATCTTTTGGTAAGCATGTTTGATTCTGTAATTTCCTCAGAGATGAAATAGTTGGAAAATTTCTTTTGGAAAATATCATCACACTGGTTTTCAATAAACATGGTAATAAAGTGCACTGTAATCAAAGTGTAGAGTAGGCTTGTTCAGGCACATTATTTTCCTATGGATTCATTGTGACAATAATGATGGTGGTAATAACAGTAACTTCATGCTGTCCTCTAAAATGAAATAACAGAACCATCATCAATAGAAAATATACTTGAAGCTGTGTTTTCTGCTGAAATTGGGGCTCCTGCTGATTGACTATACTCTGTCCCATTGTTCCCGTGATGAACAAAGACAAGCATAGCTGAATATTTGTCAAGTTTTTTTTTTTTTAAAAAAAAAAAAAAAGTAAGGGAAGGCTGGATGTTTTCAGTGGTGGGAGACACTTAGCTGATTCTCGACCCTTTTGTGTTTGGGGGTAATTAGAGCAAACCAACTGAGAAATCATCAGGCAAATTGATGGCAGTTATTATTTTTATAACAATAAACTTGAGGCTTTTGGAAACTGCTGTTTGACAGGGTAAGTCATATATTTCAAAAAAAAAAAAGAAGTAGCCAGGGTATACTTAGAAACATTGCAACTCTCAGTTTTTAATTATTCAGAGGAAGCACTAAGTTTCATGAAAACAAAGATCAGGTTTTCATGAGGACAAAAATCAGGGAGGCGCCCACGCACAAAATAAATACTTAATAAATATCTAGCAGGATAATTAATGAATAAAATTATAATGTTGTTTCAAATTAACTTCCACTCTAGACGTCTTGAACGGTCTAGATCTCTTTCACCTGTGCCAGGCTAATTATGCTCTTATCCCTTTGGTCATCAGAGAGGAGTTTCTAATAATATAACTCACTTTCTTAGGAGTATTTTTTAATATTGTTTTATCTTTCAGTTCTTGATCCTTTCCTGAAAACAAGGAGGAAAGTGAAGAACTGGCTCTTTAAAACCTGTAAAAACTCTTCAGTGTCCCTTCAAAGCCCTCTCTAGACTGAGCCTTTCTAATGTCCCTGTTTTGCTTTGCTCAACTTTCTAGCAAGCCAGACTGACTTGCTTTCTAAATCTCCTCTGCTCACTTGTCTCATTTTATTGGCAGCACCAGTGAAGTAATCAGAAAATACTAATTTTATATATTTGTTTTAAATATATATTATTATAATCTTAATGAAAAAATGGCTTTCGCCAGCTTGAGAGATCAAATACAAGATCAGTAAATGCAAGATCAAATGAAAAGCAATTCTTTTAAGGATTTTTATCAAATTTAAGTACAAGGCCTTAGTACAAAAGAAAACTATATGAGCTATCACGATATGCAACAGTCTATCCAACATTGTATTTACTTATCAAGTAAGCAGTCATTTCTTATTCAATGAAGTAGTGAGATAGAATAGGTGAGCATGGTTAAATTTAATTGAATGCATTTTTTCTTTTTTTAAATGTATTAACCATCTGACATCTGAGAATATGGTCCACCTTATTCTTGGCCATCTCTTCTTTCCATTGCCCTCTGCTCTATTCACGAAGAAACGTTCTGCATGCTTTCAGTGTTCTTTTGTTGTGGAGACACACCACCCTGTTAGATTGCATGACGACTCCACAGCGTGCTGATGGACTTTTCCATGTTTCTGCAATTTTGTGTTTCTGAAACCTAACATCCAAAAGCCGAGAAAAACCCTTGGTGGCTCCCAGTAGGAAACCCCATGTGTTGGCTGGATGGTGATTGTTTTTCCACGCTTACTCCTTTGCTAGTTCAGCAGCTCTTTTCCTCTATCACCATCTCCATCAGCACTTTTGCATATGAACAGATATGGCTGAATTAACAATTTCAGTTCACATATGTGGTCAGAATTTTAAAAATAAACATGATTTTCTATATTAATGATTTATATATTTGGAAATTCTTTGGATGTCTGTAAGCCTGCAGAACTGTAATTCTGATACTGAAGTGAAGAAGTACTCAGATAATGAATATTGTTTATCTTTATACTTACATTGAAAAAGAGCATAAGATCAGCTACAATTTCTTAAATTTGGGTTTTTATCACATCACCTGAAAAATGTGTTGCTACTCATTCATTCATTCATTCATTCATACATTCAGGAATATTTACTGAAATCATACTACAAGCCACATAATATTTTATGTGCTGAAAATATAGAAGTTATTAATATTACCATACATTTTTGCTCTTGTTGAGTTAATATTCCTAAAATAAACACAATACCAAGAAAAACAGATTCCTTCTAGAAGCTGGATGGTCAGTTTTAAATAGTAGGCACTATTTCATATTTCCCAGTAAATACAAGATCAAATGAAAAACAATCCTCTTAAGGATTTTTATCAAATTTCAGTGCAAGGCCTTAGCACAAAAGAAAACTATATGAGTTATTACTATATGCACCAGTCTATCCAACTTTATATTTACCCATCAAGTAAGCAGTCATTTCTTATTCAGTGAAGCAGTGAGTTAAAATAGGTGAACATGGTTAAATTTAATTGAATGCAGTTTTTCTTTTTTATGTATTTTGTATAGGGTCTCACTACACAGCTCGGACTTGCAGTGATCCTCCCATTTTCAGCCTCCCCAGCGCTGGGATTACAGGTGTGCACTGCCACGCCTAGTCTCAGTGGCTGGCTCAGAGTGGTCGGGGTGGGGCCAGTGCAGCCTGTGGTACCTGGGATGGAAGTCTGGTCCCTGAGCTTGCCTAAGCAAGTGCTTGGTCCACTGAGCTATCTCACCAGCCCTTCAAATGCATTTTTATGCACACAGCTACACCTTCCATCTTAATTTACGTTACTGTGAAAGGCAGAGATGCTATATTGTCACAGCCAGCAGCATTTACGATAGGAAGCACTGGGCCTCTGCACTGCACGCACTTAGAAATGCTGAAGCTTCTTCCTGGAAGGAAATGCCATCTTCTTATACACTGCTAAACTAGGTTATCTGGGAGTATTTAAATATATATTTTATATAAGTAAGTGATGAATACAAATGGTATTAAAGTTGCTTGAATATCTGCAACAAAGATTTTTAAATTAGAAATTTATTTTTACATATAGAAATTAAATCTGCAAAAGCCAAATTATAGTGATGAATGTTGAGCAATAGGACATACTTATTCACTGAGGAGATATGAAACCAAAGGGAAATACATATTTTTTTCAGTGAACTCTGTATAGAAAAGCTTTTAATTGGATCTTACCTTGATATTGTGGGTTCAATTAAAGAGCCAGTTCTCATTTTCAGTTGGTCAAGTTCTGATCTCAGCTTTTCAATTTCTTCTGCTAATCTTTCCTAAATATTGAAAAGGTGTTACTCAGATGATAGTCATATGCCAATAATACAAATATTCAGTTATAACAAACAAAGCTTTAATGCCATTTTCAAAAGGAAAACTGATAAATATACTTTATTAAAGATTGTTAGACAGGATGGCAAAATATGCCTGAATTTACCACTGTAATAAATAAGAACAATAGGCATTAATAAAAATTATCTACATTCACTATTCCTAAAATTTTGCAAAATCATGAGAATATTAAAATTATCACTGATTATAAAATTATTACTTTAAAATGCAGAGCAGAAATAATATCTGGTAGTAAAAGTAAATAAAAGTTTAATTTATGCAGTAAGTAAAAAAATTTGGGGCCAGGGAGATAGCTCAGCAGAATAGGCACTTGCCTGGCAAGTGCAGGATTGAGTTCAATCCCTGGTATTGAAAAAAAAAAAAAAAAAAAACTTCATTATTCTTTGAGAGTTGAATGACATACAAGTAAAAGAAGATTGATTGAAAAGAATCAGCAAAATATCATCACCTTAACAAGAAATATTGATCTATTTTTGATTCAATAGTCATAGAATTACTACAATTACCTGGCTTCTGATAATATTCTCTTGGCCTTTACATTATAGTCTATCAATTTATGAATATGGAAGCCGACTTACAGTTTTGTTTAAAGGTCTAGTTTAACTAGTTTTTAAGTTTAAAACTCATGAAAGTATTTAATATTGTTTTAGTTATTATAACCTTTAAATAAAACTATTCATTTATTCATTCAGTATGGGGTCTCACTGTGCAGCTCAGATTCATAGTGATCCTACTGTCTCAGCCTCCCCTGATCTGGGATCACAGGCAGGAGCCACCTCTTCTTGTTTCCGGTGGCCAGCAATGTACAAATGTGTCCTTCAGATGACCTTGGGCTGCTTTCTCCTTCCCAGTGTTTGGCTTCTTCTCTTTCCAGTGTGTTTCATTTTACTTGATTCATATATTTTTCCCACCTCACTCATGTCAGTGTAGTTTTTGGGATGTTTCTCTTTTCTGTTCCCTTTTCTCTATCATCCTACTCTATGTTCTTTTAGACTTTTTCTTAAGTTATTTTATCAGATTCAACCTCTTTTCACTTATTCTTCTGCTACTTACATCATCTTAAAACATATGTATAGGGAAGGGGAGATGGCTCAGTGGAATAAGTGCTTCCCTGGCAAGCACAAGGGCCTGAGTTCAATCCCTGGTTCCACCAAAATAATACTAATAATAATAATAATAATAATAATAATAACAAAAAACATATATATGATCAAATAAATTATTTAATCAGAACCAGTCAGTGAGTGCTTCAAAGCTCATGCTTCAAAGCTTTCCTGACTTCTCAAAGACCTCATGAAGAGGAGATTATTTCCTACCTCCAGGGTAAAGCTATGAGGAGAGAGGGTGCAAAGAGAAAGAAACAGAGCTCAAGACAAACCATTGTATCTTCTAAATTCGGGCAAGCTGGGATACAAGGCCACAAATACCAGCAGTTCCTGGAGGTGCCCTTTGATCTTCTGTTTGAGATGTGGTAAGCTAGCATCGTATGAACTTAGACTTTGGTCAATACTGGAAGGTAATGGAGATAGTAATTTGTATTCACAGAGTTAGTTATGCACATTCCTTAGGCCTGCTTTTAGCCCTCAATAAGTGTAAGAAGTTTCTGTGGCTCAGGACTTAAAATGAGACTGGGCTTAGCAGTCCTCTGGCTATATTAATCCAGTCTTTATGTCTTTTCTTTCTGCTCCTACTGATAATATACAATACTTCCAGACTTCCACATGTTCTGCTACTTGTAGAGAATGTCTTATGTGCCTCAGAAAACTCCACGAGCTCTCCCTCATCCTTCAGATCTTAGTTTAAACATAGACATAAGTGAAAGGTTTCCTTTTTCTTCTTCCACCCCTTCTGCCCTGATCCCAGTGCTCTGCTCGGTTCTTCTTCCACTGCTCTTCCTCCATAGCTCTTTTTCCTCTGTAGTTAACAGGTTATACCACGAGTTTTCATGCAGTGAAAACTAGCGCCATGAGAGTTTTGATTTATTTAACATGTTACCCCATTTAGCATATGGTCAATAGACGGTGGTATGTAAGACCTAACTTATAAATACTAGTACAATAAATACTTGTAATTTAAAAACTATAAATTCACTTATTTTTTTTTCTTTTTTATGTATTTAGGACAGGGTTTCACTACACAGATCAGACTCGTAGTGATTCTCCTGTGTTCGGCCTCCCAAGAACTGGGATTACAGGTGTGCACCACCACACCCAGTCCCAATCTTCATCTCAGCGCACCCCAGGGGCAGGGCAGCACAGCATGCTGGGGATCAAACTGGCCGCTGCACTCTGCTGAAGCAGGCACTTTAGTCCACTGAGCTATCTGGTTGGCCCTTTATTCATTATTTTTTAACAGAATGAATTGAGTACCTCTCAGGTTCCAGGCACCTAAGATACATAGGACAGTGTTAAAGTTCTTGCCCTCATTTAATTTATAATCCAGTGTAAAAGAAAGATAGAAAAGTAGGTTTCATAAGAGTATAAAGGTGTTGTTAGAATGAAAACAGGGAAGCCATGGAAGGTTTATTCCATGATAACAAGGTATTTGAGGAAAGACCTGGAAATAGAATACAAAAGTACAAAATATGGAAGTATCTTCAGAAATGACATTGAGAATAGGAGGCTGAGCAGGTTCCAATGCCCCTTAGTGGACAGAGATCTGAAGAAGCAGAGGAAGAATCCCATGTGGGTGAGTTGGACAGATTGAAGAGAAAGGACCTGGGATAGATTTAGAAAACTATGATTGCAGGATTTGGAATGGGTAATTAGATCTTCAAGGCACCCTAAGCACTTTTAAACTTTGGCTTTTCCTCACAGTAAGACATGAAACAACCAAGAGATATTTTGAGAAGTGTCATGATTGGGCCAGGGAGTTAGCTCAGTGGAGTAAACACTTGCCTGGCAAGCGCAAGGGCCTGAATTAAATCCCAGGTTCTGAAAAAAAAAAAAAAAAAAAAAA
>NW_004524580.1:8902502-8903592 GCF_000260255.1 Octodon degus
TTTATTTTTTATTAATTTTATTGAGAAACAAATAGCAATGAGACAGTTTCAAAACTGATTAGTAGGACAGCTTCAATAATTAATACATTGTATGTTATTGTCTTCATAGTGGTTATTCATAGTACAAGATGCAGACAGGATATCCTGACAAACACTATTAGTACAAATCTTTCTTCTCATTGAATTAAGAGAAAGTAGCTGTATATCTATCCTAACGATTTTGTATATACAGATACAAAACGGTCCTTCATTTGCATCCCTTTTTAAAGCTAAAATTTTAAATTTAATATTTTATCAATACTAAAATTAAATTATCCCTCTTACTTTGGACCATCACTGTCATTCTTTTCTGAAGAAGTTCTGGAAGGTTCTGGAAGTTCTCATTGTGCACTTTTAGTTGTGCTGTCATGGCTGCCTGAATACTCTGCACTGATTCCAAAGGTTTACCTTTCAAGGCCACTTCAAATTTGAGGAAGAGACAGAAGTCTCAGAGTGACATTTCTGGTTAATAAGGGAATGGGACCACATTATAATATTTTTAGGGGCTTCTATTTCTGGTTGAAGGCACTTGGAAGTAGCGTTTATTATATTTTATTATTATAGTTCATAAATATATTCTAAAAAGAAAACGTCCAGAACTGCCTCGGAAAATGGCCAGAACAAAGGGATAAGTGTGTCCAAGGTAAGCCAATTATTTAAGAAGGAGTAGTAGCAATGTTTATGCGTGTGTGTAGGGGGGTGGTGATTTTTTTAGGAGAAATATACACTGTATTTTTAAATAGAACTTGTATATTTTTGTCAGGTATTCGTTAGTTCTGTGAAATAAACTAATGGAATATAAAAAGCAGTAAAGCATGTGTATTGTAAATAACCAGGGGAGGGGACATGTCCTTGAGAATAAAACTTTTGAACAAAAGGAAGGGGGATGAGAAAACACAGCAAAATAGCACAGGAGATCACCTTAAACAGTCAAATGGGGTAAGATGACATTTACGTGCCATTCAGGTCACTTTAAAGGCTTTGATATCACTGTACGCGCATTTGGAAGCCAGTAAACAGTTTACATACAAATATAGTGCAAGCTGATTCT
>NW_004524580.1:8903692-8914358 GCF_000260255.1 Octodon degus
AAAAAAAAAAAAAAAGAAAGAATGAAAAAGAAAAAGAAAAAGAAAAAAAAGAAAGAAAGAAAAGAAGAAGAACTGTCATGATTATTTTGGTTTAAAAATATACTGTTAAACGAGATTGGAAGGAAGGTGAGAAAGAAAAAAGATAGGAAAGATGAAAGAAAGAAAGAAACAAAGAAACAAAGAAACAAAGAAAGAAAGAAAGAAAGACAGAGAAAGAAAAATAAACCATTAGTAATTTTCTAAAAAATATATTCATAGGAGCCTTGTACAAGGATGATCTCAGAGGAAAAAAATGGATGGATTTTGATGAGATGTTGGTGGTAGAGCTGACAGGATCTGCCTATTATATTGGACAAGGAGTATGAGATAAACACAGGGGTCAAGAATGGCTTCATTTTTTTTTTTTTAATGTTGAGCACTTATTAGTCAGTGTTTGCAACATACCTTAGTTACATATATATCTGTTTGTGGGCACTGAGATTGATAACAGATAGATAGATAGATAGATAGATAGATAGATAGATAGATAGATAGATGATAGATGTCTTTATCAGTTTCAGTCATTTCACCTCTCTCCTTACCCTTCCACCTCCCACTCCATCTCTTTCTCTATCTCCAACAAGTATACCTTGTTGTTTCCTACCATCTTTCCTTAGTTTGCCTATTTAGTTATTCCAATTTTAAGTTTTCATGTATGAGAAGCCCTGAAATGTTTAACTTTTTGGGAAATGAACAGAACTGGAGACCATAATGTCATGTAAAATAAGTTAGAAACTCTTAAGTCTTTTAACCTTCATAACTGAAAGAAAGAAGTTGCGGTTTTTTTGAGAAGGTTGAGAGGCACTCCACTTTCTCTTGCAGGGCTGACATGATAATTTGAGAGGTGTAGATGTGCAAAAAGAGTTATCCAGTTGGTGCTAGAATATATGAACCCCTTTAGGAGTTGCTTAATACGTAGATTGCATTTAAATCCATGAGGTTAGTTAAACTCACCAGGAACTAATTAGACAGAAGAAATCCAAAGTAAGCTCTAGAAACCTCATATTTTAAAGATAAAGATGGAAAGGGCGGTGTGCATACAATGATTGGACTATGTTTATAGCCAACTGAATGAAAATTTGAGCCAATATAGATCTGCAATGGTTAGTGAACATGCTCAGTGGCATAGGTGGATAATGCCAGGAAGTGAGGTGTGACCTGGGATTACCTCTTCTGGAGATTGACATAAACAAGAATGTACAGCACAGGATGATCTATTATGCTGGTTGCTTAGGCAGATTGTTCAAACTACAAAGTTTGGGTGGGTGGTGGGAGAGTTGGTTCTGGGGAACTCGCCAGGAGCACACAGAACTTTAAATAATGTAACACTGCATAACAAGATCAAATCCAAAATTCACAATCTGGTCAAATTTTGATTTCCAAACACATATTGGTCAGCAAATTTCTGATAATTTTTCTATTCAATCATGTCTATATTTTTCTCCATATGGACTCTGTCTTTATGTGGATGCCCTATTTTTGCCTATTAAGGTTGCATTTGTCCCTATGTATTTAGTTGTTTTAGGGTCTCACTACTGAATTCAAACTTGTAGTGACCTTCCTGTTTTCAGCCTCCCCAGTGCTAGGATTACAAGCATGTGCTACCATTCCTAGACTCTGGTCAGCTCAGCCAGCCCTGGGGGCAGGGCTGCCATGGCATGTGGTGCTGGGGTCAAACCCCAGTCCCTGCACTTGCCTAAGCAGGCGCTTAGTCCACTGATCTATCTCACTGGCCCTCATTTGTCTTTAAAGGCTTACTAAAATGTCATCTCCTCTGTGTCATCTTTCTTTACTAATTCTGAAAGAATTAAACTTCATCTTCTGGATGTCACAGGATCTTGCTCTAGTACGTCTGTTTATCAGGCAATTGTGGACATTTTGGCTGTGCAACCAAATGATTATTTTTAAAGGTTAACATCATAATTTGTAGCGTGCAACAGAAGTAAATGCATAACTACTCTGAATTTCTCTTATTCCTTCCTGTTTTCCAGGCCTTCCATAGCCTATACTTGTGCAAGACGCTGCTCCCTCTGTCCCTGTGCTCCTGTTTTGCTCTCTCATCCCATTCTTCCCTTCTGCCTTCCCTCTTTTCTTTCTTCATACCCTTACTAACCTGTCTCTTCCCATTCCTTTCATCTTTTGTACAATACACAGCTATAGAACACGTATTAAATTAGCTATTTATTTTATTGAAATAATGAAAAAGACATATTAACAATTAAAGCCCTTACAGTCTCACTATGTGGTTCTTAGGCTGCACATCCCACAACAGGAGTATCTGATTCCTGACAAATTGTACTCATTGTTATTTAAGATACCATTCTCTCTGACCCTCAGCCCAAGCAAGTGTGATCATGCTGCTTGCATTATGCTGAAAAGTTGACAGCGCAATACTCTCTTAAGACTTAGTGAAATCCTGTCTCCCAGAATACTTCCCGTCCAGCAGTGTAGTAAGTGTTTCCCTAAGTCGCTCATTGTCTACTCTACTATTCTAGCATTTAGCGTCCCTTACCCTGCACCTTCACTGGGTCACAAAATTGTGTTATTTCTCCTCAGTTCAAGGTATTTTTTAATGAAGATCATCTTCATAATTATGTAACATAATATTATTTTCATGGATGATACCTATCATACATTCATCAGTGAGAAATAGAAAAATAGGCAAAAACATTTCCACAATACCTTATCATGTAAAGATTCTTCAAGATTCTTTCTGAAAGTTTCTGATTCTTGAATTAAAACATTCTACAGAAAAAAACAAAAAGTAATAAATTAATGGAAAAATTATAAACTTGTAGGTTAATATGCTATCACTCAAGGATCTCCTTAAGTTCTTCCTTGATTTTATGGAAACAAATTTTTCTTGAACTCTTTAAACACAACATTTATCTTTTTAGGAAATATTATTTAAAAGGGAGATGATGCCATGCAATACTTGGGTGGGTAAAAGATGTAGCGAATGTTACCTTCCGAGCAATTTTTGTTTGCTTTGTCTTGGATTACATTTTAAATTGGAAGTAATATAGTTTTTCTTTAATGAGGAATAGAGCAACATAAATATTGTCCAGAAGTACCATGTATAAAGAATTCAGATGAGCACATTAGAATTATCTTAAGAAAGAAGAAATCATCACATGTTTTGAAAAGCTCATTTTCTAAAAATCTATCTCACATGCAGAATAAATTATTCTAATAACACTTAACTAATGAGTTATTAGTTATAATTTATTAATTAATAAAGACTTAACAAATTAGCTTTTAAAGTTAATAAACTAATAAGCCAATAAATAAGTAGTAACACTTATTCACAAATAAAAATGAAATCTATCTTTTTAGAAACTAGCATGTCACAGAGACACGTGAAAACAATTGAGACTGTCATAAAAGTATTATTATCGTTACAATTTTTGTATATTTCTTATAGTACTACAAAGTATGGCTTAAAATAATGTATTATTTTCAAATTTATACAGTCAAATTAAATAAAAATGTCATCATGGAATAGTGAGCATATAGGTGGAGTTTTGTAATAGAAAGATGTCTTCTCACGGCTAGTCAAAGTTCTTTAATACTTCATTAAAAGATTTTCCTTTTTCCTCTTTCAGTCTTATTCCAGGCCGGTGAGGTGCTCATAAGGCAGACAGAAACCCCGCTGCCGGGAGAAGCTGCTGCTAGGTGCGTGCAGAGAGCAGCCTCAGAGAGCAGCCGGACCGGAAGGGCGCCTGCAGAACCATTCTTCCGTGACCTCCCGGAGCAGCCGAGGGCTCTGGTGCACCTAAAATTTTCAGTTTTAAAATTTCACCTGTAAACCTCCTAAGCTTGTCATCTGTTCTGGTCTTTGAAACTCATGTGGTGGCTCTAATATATATAAAATGTTAAAGTAGGTGTGCCCGTCTCCCGAAATTCAGCGTTGTACAAGACTACATATTTTATTTTTTCCACAATGTGGAATAGTAAATAAGAAAGTTAAACAAATGTAGACGGTGTTTTGTTTTGTTTTTTGGTTTTGGTTTTGGTTTTTGTACAGGGTGTACAGGGTCTACAAAGTCTCACTATGTAGATGGGACTTGTAGTGATCCTACTGTTTTTAGCTTCCCAAGCGCTGGGATTACGGGTGCACGCCGCCACGCCCAATCTCAATTTCTGTCGCAGCGCGCCCCTGGGGCGGGGCCGGCACAGCACACTGTGCATCGAACCTGGCCGCTGCTCTGTCTCAGCTGGCGCTTTAGTCTGCTGAGCAATCTGGTCGGCCCTTAGAGTTGTTTTTTAATTTAGAAAGATTTTCCTTATTCTGATTTATTTTATGTGTCTGGAGGAAATGCCTAGCTAAAATAGTTATTGCCATTCAACCTTGATTTCCAAAACTGATTTTTCTGCCTGAGCCCCAGCCCCTACCTTTGCTTTTGCTCTGGAAGTGGCAGCCAGTGCACCTAACTCTTGCGGGTATGAAAGCTTTCCAACATCAACACGGAGCACAGGTTCCCAACTCTTTCAGTAATATTGACAATAGAGTAGCGGTGACAAAATTTAACTCACTAATACTTCTGCTTTAGATTGCACTTAGTATCAGTCATTTGAAATATATGAACAGCTGAAAGCAAGCCCCTCCAATCTTGAATATTTGTTTTTTCATTTGAGGAAAAGATATTTGAAATAGTCATCACAAAAGTGCAGCACATTTTAATATATTGACTTCCTACGAATATATTTGTAAGAAATATTTATGTATCATGCAGCCTTTTTTATTTAAAAATTGGGGCTGGGGAGGTAGCTCAGTAGAATAAGTGCTTGCCTGGCAGGCGCAAGGGCCTCAGTTCAATTCCCAGTTCAGCAAAAAAATAAAAATGAAAAAAAAATAATAAATAAAAATTGCCCTTATGATATTTACATAAATTTTGGATTGCTTTTTCTTTGTAGCAGGAATCAAACTCAAGACCCTGTGCTTGCCAGGCAGGTGTTGTGCCACTGAGCTATATCCCTGGCCCTTTTACATAAATCTCTGACTTCCTTCTAAGATTTATCGGGCATTCTTAGGGCTAGAGGATGCACAGCAAGAAGCAAGTCTTGAGTTTTAGGCCTCAGCAGCTCTCACAAACACACACAATTAAAGTAGTGCATCAGGCATTAAAAAACAAACAAAAATACAAGGAATATAATTGTTCATCTATCTAAAACAATGATAGCCACGGGATGGTCTGTAGATGCAATCTCAAGGGCGCTGCCGAGCACTGATGCGATTTTACCTTCTCTTCGAGCGCAGCCATCCGTTCCTTCAAGTGCAGCTGCAGGCGTTCATTGGATTCCGTCAGGAGTCGGTCCACAGTATCGGACAATCTTTTGTTGTGCTCCTCGTTCATTTTCTCTCTTTGTCTAGCCTTACATCAACGAAAATGTAATATAAACATGACATAAAAAGCTACTTAAGACCTCTTCAAACTTGATTTGATGATTTTACCAGTTGCAATATTTATTTTTGAGATAGGGTTTCTCTAATGCAGTTCAGGCAGCTTCAACTCACTTTGTAGCACAGGCTGACCTCAAACTCACAGCAATCCTCCTACCTCAGCCTCCTGAAGCCTGGAATTACAGCCTGGAATTACGATACCTGGTTGATTTTGCTCATTTTAAATTGGCTTTTAAATTTTCTGTTCTGATTAAATTGGCAGAAACTATTTTTTTTTTAGATGCGCAAAGCATATTCATAAGATTTTAATTAAAACCCACAATCAAGAAAATTTTTCTCCTCATATGTAGTCATAACCCCATAAACAGATGACGGGGTGGTTTTGGTGTACATACTCTTTGAAGTTCTTGATTTTTTTCCTCAAGTTGCCCCTCTAGATGTCTCATCCGCTCTTCAATATTTCCATGTCTTTCTTCCGCCTGTTAAGAAATACAAAGAGAGCACCTGAAATGTAACATGTGATTAATGCTGTTTCTCTAAATAAACTGAAATAAAATGTAAAGCAAGCTACTACCAACTGCAAACAGTTTTCAAAAAATAAACTTTCTTTAAACAGGCAGCTGATCAGCATTGCTTGAAATGTGTCAGCTATGAAGGCCTGTTACACTCAAGCATCAGCAAAACGTTGGAGTATTTATGAGCAATGAAATCAGCCAAATGTAACATGCAGACTGTGCACGGTTTGAACACAAACCTGCCATTGTCCAGTCTTAAGCTCCTGAAGCACTGAACTGCACAGATGGTTGATTATCAATAAATAAAAGTAACATAATTTTAATAAATGAAAAGAAAAAACTTAGATGGATTCTATTCAGCAATAGAAAGTAAAGTCCAGTAGGACTACCTTCCTACGTATGGAGATCATTTCTTGGAGTTTAGCTTCCATAACATATTGATAATCATCAGATGAGGTAGAAGAGGTTGAATCAGACTAACAGGTCAAGGAAAAGGAGAGGGACAAAATTGAAAAATCAGAACTAAAGACACTGACACTGAACAAAACATAGCACAGAATGCTTAAAATAAAAGAGTGACAGCAAATTTAATACTTTAATAGACAGAATATTATGTAGAAACAACTATACTGATATCTAGTGAACATAATGCATTTGATGGTTATAAATGAAAAATGGTATGCTAAAACAAAAGCCCCAACCTAAGATATGGAAGGTTAGTGATGACTGGCAGTGAAAGACTGCTCCGGAATGAATCAAAGCAACTCGGAAAAAGTCATGTAATAACTGGACTTATGGGAAACCAAACACTAGAAAGGTGTCTCCGACAGATTGTTAAAAAGTTTTATGTTTTTGGTTTTGTTTGCTTATTATATTACTTAAATAATGGAATCAATATATTTCAGTGTTGAAGTGTGTGTTAGCCAGTGTCTTGCCTATCATAGATTTGGTATTTATCATAAACCCTGCCATGTGGAAACCAGAGAAAAAGCTAAGCTGTAGGGTTAATTATTATGAGTAATCTCCAATTCAAGCAGAATTGAGTTTCCTCAGCAACAGTAGCCAGTTTAATTTAGGGTCACTGAATGTGTATTATGCTCACCCATTTGATTGACTGTTCTAAAACACAATTTTAATTTTAGATGTTAAATTAAAAGTCCTCAGATTGTCATGGTAATACCTCACAATCATATTGTGAAGCCAAGAAAAAATTCATTTGTGAACTGTCCTAAGTGGAACCTAGGACCACTCCAAAATTATTTCTTTATGAATTTGTTGCTATGGAATAAGAACACGGCAGCGTGCTAAAGTGAACAGGTCGCATGGAGTCAGTCATTGTGAGTTAATGCTGCCCAGCGCTGAGGTTAGTTACGTGTCTTAGAGGTGCAAGTGTTAACACATGTGCCATTGCTGATTGCTGAGTTGGATTAGTATGTTATGCACAAATTACAGAGAAGCTTACATCATCACAGTTGCAAGTCATGACAAAACTAGAATAATCACAGGTCAAGACTATAGATTTTAGCTACAGATCATATTGTCACATTTTTATACTTCATTCCAAAATACTAAATATTACTTTATACTACTATAGGACTATTACTATGTCATAAAGTAGCTGAAGAGAAATCGTAACTATTTTTGTATCAGTTCATACATAGTACCACAATTATGAAACAAATCCCAACTTAAGTCTACAAATGAATATTTAACACTTCAATTTTAATTTTTATGCAATGTATAAGTCAAATTTACAATTTATAACATTGTTCTTCTGATAATCTTATTTCAGGAATGCGTAAAATCAAATAAGCAACTTATTTTCCTATGTCCTCAACAAATTCTTAAGCAGAAACAAAACAGAAAGGTATAGCAGTCCTTGTAATAAAATGTCTTTATAATATGATTTAAAACTCTTAATTCAGCTGTATTGTTTTAAGAATGCAACTAAATGGATCAAATTTTGGGATTATGTTATCTTAAATTTATAAGGTATCTTTCTAGAAGTGTATTTTACAGGCACCTAGAGGCATGAAATTAATCAGGTGGCTGATTAAAGATAGTGCAGACATGAAAATTTCAACTTCTGAAACCAGCTCTTCAAACATGGCAGATCTGGAAACCCTTAAAACTGTTGCTTTTGCGTTAACTACTGAACGTGCGCCACACACTGTAAACGTTCACATCGGCTATAGAGCAAGCAGCCTGCAGTTTCTAAATCATTATGTTATTGCTGATACTTTTCATGGGTACTAAAAATGAATGAAATACCTCACAAAATTCAAGATGATTATGTCCTTGCTAAAGAAAATATGCATTTTAATTGAAGAAGTAGATATAACAAATCATGATTGGGAGCGCAAAATGATCCTCAATGATTAATTTTGTGTGTAACTGTTAAAGCCCAAGGATTTTTTTCTGTAGTAGCTACCAGTAATTATAAATTTCTACAAGTCTTCAGTGAATTTTGCCTGCATGCTGTATATGCACACACTCACAAAAAGACAGAGACCCCCACACAAACAGACACACACACACAAACATGCACACAGATAGGTTACAAGATAAAAAATATATTTTACCAACCAAATAGTAAATGGAAATATCACTCCTGAACAATACTGAGACACATTTTTAATCAGCTCTAATGATCATATTCATCTTAGCATTATACAAACTACAGTTGTACCAAGGGGAGTTGACACAAAAAAGCGCAAAGCAACAGTCTGCTACTTTTCATTTGGATTTCCTGAAGGATTTATCTTGGCTTCATTCTGAAGTGATATAGGAAAATTACATAAGCTGATGTTTTAGACAAATTGCAGGCAGAAATGTCCCTGATCAAAGTTTGTTTACAGTCAGAAGTGGAAAAGAAATTTAAGTTTAAAAGATGACTTAAAAACAAAGAATGAATTTGGTGGCCCATAACAAAATATATTTTATATGCACACATATAAAGAAAATGGGTGAGGAGTTGTTTGAAATATTCAAATACAGAAGTGAGAAGCTTAGTTTTAATGTAAGCAGAAATATTTTTTTCCTTTTGTGAATAATCAGAAGGGAAAATAGAAAATGTTGTAATTGTGCATAATATTGAAATACCGAATCTGAGTCAAATTGGAAAGGAAAAGTTAAAGAGCTCACAGAGATAGAGAATTCCCAATGTTATTGAGATAGAGGTAAAAAAAAAACAAACTTCAAGATTGTTGAAGCTTCAGTTTGGAAGTACAGTTGAAAGAGTGACCTCCAGTTGTAACAAGCACAGGGATAAACCCTCAGGATTCACAGTTTACATTATAAAGTAACTGTGTTGGATATACAATATTGTATGTCTGAATTCAAAGTTGTTGATATAAAACCAGCCAAAAGAGAAGGCAATAAAATGTCTGAGTGAATTATAACTTTAAAAGCTTTTCTAAAAATGATAAATTTGTTTAGAAATATAGGAAAATCGAGTACAGAAAAAGTTATGTCTCATAGAAAAAACATTTCAAACATTAAACATTATTGGGTTCTTCACTCCATGATTATTCTTATGTGCAAAGATTGCTATGGAAATTAACTATAACCATAAAATAAAATTTAAGTCATTTTCTTAATATTCCAATAGGTCAGAGGCTTATCACATTTATATATTCATCATTCAAGCTAGCACAAGTAAGATATATGCAGTAAGAAAAGTATCATTGAAGAACAGACCAATATAATAAAGGCTATAGTAAATAAATTTTACTTTTATAGCACCTAAAGAAAATCCTCATAGATTCCAGTTTGATTGTCAGTGGTGCCTACAGCAGTGGCTAGGTTGACCATTTGTTGTAGTGCAGTACCTTTGTCAGGGCTGCGATTCTTTGAGCCAGTTCGGCCTCTACTTCAGGTAAAGTTTCAGCCTTCCTCATAGTCTGCTGCAACTTTTGCTCAGCCAGCTCAAGACGCTCTTGTAGTTGTCTGTTTTTCTCTTCCATCTGAAATAGGGAAGGTAAAAGGGACACTTAACCAGTCAAAGTTAGGAGAGCAAGCCGTCACTGTGCGGTTTATAACGACAGGAGCCACGAGCTACTATCACTCTTAAACGTGCTACATGAGGATCATCATATTTTATATATTATGTACCAATTTCCCTTAATAATGTTCAGCACCTTAAAAATAAAAAATGTTTCTATTATGGACAGCAAGATGATATGACTGATGAGTATGAACGTGCACAAATACAGGACAGCTCAGCTTGGTATTAAGAGTTCAGATGTACTATTATAATAAAACATTGAAAATCACAGTATTAGACTGAGAGAGGAGTGGAACAGTTGCCTGATAAGACTCCAAGCTTCTGAGATGAAGTGGGCACACCTTGGGTAAAAGACCAGATAGTAAATATTGAAGACTTTGTGGATCATTGGTCTATGCCCCATCTAGTCGATTCTGCCAGTGTAACAAAAACAGGCATGGACAGCAGTTAAATGATTAGACACAAGTATACCGCTGTACTAACACTCTATTTACAACAGATTTGGCCAGTGAGCTCCACAGTTAGGCTTCCATAATGGGTTCCTTTGCTTACAGATGTGTAACCTTGGGAAAATATTAAACCATTGATCTTTAGCATACTTAGTAGAGTTTGAATAATAATTGTACTAGGTGGTATTTAGAATTATGTGGGTAACATAGGTAAAGCAGTTATTGTAATTTATTTATTTATTTCTTCTTTCTT
>NW_004524580.1:8919918-8922162 GCF_000260255.1 Octodon degus
AAGAAATCATGCTGCAGTTTTATTTTGAATTTGGAAATAACCGGATTTCTTGATGAGTCAAATGGGGTGTGTGAGTGAAAGAGAGGCAGGTACCAGGACAGTTCCAAGATTTGTCACTTGTGCAACAACAGTAGATGGATGGGTAAGACCTTGGGAGGGTCAGGTTTATTGGGAATTAGCAAGAAAACAATCTTGACAATAATAATTTTGAGACACCTCTTAGAGACTTCAACATCAGCATCTGGAAATCAGGCAAGGACAATCTGGAGGTATAAATGGCAATACATAAAGTTGTGGGTGGTTCTAGGCCCAGGAGACTGTGAAATTCCTAGGTAGGGAAGGCAGATGAGAAAGGAAGGCACTGGGAGAAAGGAGATGGGAAATGGCTCAGTAACGGACCACAAGATGAAGGTGGAAAATAAATATGAAGAAAACTCAAGTGGGGAGCATACCGCCAGCCACATGAAAAAGTGCTCTATGGAGAGAAGAGCAGAGCTCTGAAGGAACAAAGCCTGAGCTCTTCACTCAGTCATTCAGAGATCAATAACATTTTTTGTTTGTTTGTTTGTTTGTTTGTTTTGTTTTGGCAAAACCAGGGATTGAACTCAGGCCCCTGCACTTGCCATGTAAGCACTTATTCCACTAAGCCATCTCCCTTTACTAAGACTGGTTTTAATGGGACAATGCGCTATAAAGGTCACATAATGGCTCAAGAGAGAATGAGAAAAACAAGTGGATACACAGAATACAGTTAATTATGCCAAAACTAATCACATACAAGCAATGTAAACACATGAAATACCTCCTTTAAAAAATGCAAAGTGGAAACAGGTGAAAAAGCACAAACTAAAATATTCTTCACATATAAATCATTTTTATTTTTTATTGTGAATGAGAAAATAAAATATTCTTTCATCTAAGCAAGTGAGATGATTTGACAGTCATACAAATACAGCATCTCCTTCTATCTTCTATAGTAACTCTAAAGTATCTTTCTTCAGTAGATAAAGAGATGGTAAATCTAGTAAGAACAGAATATCTGAAGAAGGAAAGGTTATGCTATACATATTTATAACACAGTCACACATATACATTTATATTCATAGACAATACCAAAATAAAAAAGACAATTTAAAGTAATGTGTTTGAATGTTCCTATATGCTAAACTTATAGAAAGTCATGATTCATGCCCACATGCAGTTATTTAAAACTAAAAGTTTGAATTTTACAAAATGTGCTAAACACTTCAAAAGTCTTTATTATATGTGACTTGATACCAAAAATTTCTTTGCATACATATTCAAATAGTTGATGAAGCAAATTATTTTTGCCTTAGTGAACATAACTGCATAACTAATAAAATGCACCCAAAATTATGGTTTTTTTGGAGAAGTAAAGATTACATGTCATTAGAGAGATTATGGAGCATTTCTCAGAGGTAATATTTGGGAAGCAAAACTGAAAATGTGAATAGCGTACCTCCCGAATATCCCTTTGATATTTAGTGTTCATTTCTTCTGTTTTAATGAGATCCTTTCTCGCCGTCTCTGCTTCCTGTTCCACTTCGCCCATTCGGGAAGAAAGAGCAGCGAGGCGTTCCTTCATTTGGGCCATTTCATAGTTTTGTTTCTCAAGTAATTCTTGTAGTTCCAATATTTGACTAGTTTCGTCAGTTGAGTCTATGGAGCCGTTGGACAGACGCTGCAGGAGAAGACAAGAAATGGGATTTAGGGCGTTCGTTATCCTCACTTTGAAATGTAAAAGCTTAATCTAATACAGCTTTCAAAATGAGAAATAAGATGTTTTGAAGAGTTAGTTGTAGAGAACAACTCTATCTGAAAACTTTTGACATTAAAATAGGAAGGTATTGGTTATTTTCAAACCAATTTAACACATTCATGTGAATTGAATACATATATATATACACACACATATACATACTTAATATATGTATTAATGTTTACATGCATGGAAATAGATGTATGAATGTATATAAAGCTTTATATTTAAAACAGTACAAATTTATTTTTAAACTTCACGTTAAATGAGCTACTATTTTTCAATTACGTATACTTTATTATTAATACACATATTAATATAGCACAGCATATTACTTTCTATAGCTATGTAGGGAAACAGGAATTGTGTAATGCTTTTCATTTTTATTCTGAGTCCATTGGCAATTTTTAAGTTTTGCTATAAATATTCATAAAAATAATATATGAAATTATTTTTTAAAGAGA
>NW_004524580.1:8925703-8928061 GCF_000260255.1 Octodon degus
TTTTTTTGGAACCGGAGATTGAACTCAGGCCTTTGAGCTTGCCAGGCAAGCACTTATTCTACTGAGCTATCTCCCCAGCCCCTTAGTTAGTGTAATTTCTGATTCATGTTAAATACAAAGCAATAACAGTAACTATTTTATTATTCTCAAAGAAATTTATTTTATATACATAGCCGAATGGAAATTATTTGTTTCCTAAGTGCTATTATAAGAGTACAAAATGATTCATCAAACATTTGTCAGACAATAATCTCTCATTTTGTTCATGTTTTGTGAGAATGATAAGAAACACACACAGACCACAACAAAACTAAGACAGACAGCGAACCTGCCGTAGGATGGCTTCTTTATTTGCCAACTCATTTTCTAACTTATCATTCATGTCGTGTATGGAGGTAGATTCTCTCTGAGCACTGAGGTAACGCTTCTCCAGCGTTGTGATTCTTTCTTCCATGTCTTCCTTCTGCGCCATGGCCTACAAGCAAGGTAAAACACACAGGAATCTGAGATAGAAGAATGCATTGCTTTATTTTTTAAATATAATAATGAGATGTAAAGACTATCATTTTCTGGAAGTAGAAACTCATTCTTTTCATGAAAGAAAGAAAAAATTTCATGTGGCTTTTCTCAATTAACTACCAGAAGCCCTATTAAACCTTAGATGAGCCAGAAAAATTATTTTATATACACAGCCGAATGGAAAGTATTTGTTTCCCAAGTAGTATTATAAGTTTATAACATGATTCATGAAATACTTGTAAAAAATAAACAGTGAACATTCCTCTCACTGAGAATACAATAGGAAATATTCTGAAATGATCACTTTAGAATATTTAGTTTTAGAAGAGGCGACAGATGCATTGGCTCAGCATGCACTACAGATAAGTACGAAGTTTGGGTGGAGCTGTAAATCGCACAGTTGTTTCCGTGGTGATTATGTTCAAATTACAAAGCAATTGTCAAATAAGAAATAGGAAATATCATCAATTTTCTATATTTATAATAATAGCAAGGTACAGATTTAAGTTTAAATCAGGTAAAAATGCCAGACTGAACAGCCAAAATGGGTGACTTTAAGAATCTAGGGAAAAGGGGCTGGAAATATGAGGTGAGAGGTGGACAGGGACGCTCTGTGCATGTATGCACTCTTTTGACATTTTATATTTTGAAAAATTATTTATGTATATACATAGGTTAATTTTAATTTTAACTTTTCCCATCAAATTTCATTTTATCTCTAACCTCTCACACACTCAAAAATCAGTTTTACTCTATTTCTCAACTAAGGATGGACACAATTCTCCATGTATATATAAAATTGTTCTTGAAAAGTCTTCTAGCTTACTTCCTCTAAATAGCCTACAGTGTCCTCTTGTTTGTGATTTTTTTTTTTTTGGTTTGGTGGTAGTGGGGATTGAACTCAGGACCTTGTGCTTGCCAGGCAGGTGCTTATGCCACTGAGCCACCTCCCTCAGCCTTGTTAGTCTTCAATCCACAATAATTCTAAATGTGAATCTGATCATACTGCTTCTTGGTTTACATAATTTTATTTCTTCCCTTCTATATTCAGGATAGAATCTGAGCTACAAAGACTGGAAAGCAAGTAGTTTTATGACTTAACACTTACCTATCTCAGATGAGGTGACTAGTATTTCCCCAAATCTGTGTCTAGCCTGGACACACTAATGTAAGCGTGTATGCAAAAATTACTTTATAGATGCAAGTGAAGATGAAGTCAATATGATTAAGGTAAATCCTGAATCTGATACATCACAAATATTCTCATAAGAAAGACATATAAGGACAGACAAACAAGTGGCCAAGCTTACAATCGAGCTAGCTAAGAATGATCTACCAGCAATTACCAAAAGCCAGAAGGGGCAAAAAAAGCTTTGCCAGAAAATTCAGAGCCCTGCTGAAACCTTGATTTTAGAAGAAAACCTCCATATCTGTGAAAGAATAACATGATTGCCAAACTATCCCGCTTGTGCGCATTTGTTACTATATTTGGAATGTATTTTTATCACTTAGTTGTCTAGCTCAAATGTCTAATGATATATAAATGTACAAAATTAATATATATAAATTTGTCAAAATGCATTCAAATATATTATATATTAGACATTTTAAACAACACCTACTCTTTAATATTTTATTTAAGTTTTTAGCTTCCATTTTAATATTTTAAAAAATTTCAGTGAGGGTAGAATTTCTATCACAGAGAGAACTCTTTCAAATACTTACTATGGTTAGTATAGTATTGTCAATTTCACTTTTATACAGAACTCCAGGAATATTGTGTCAGTTATATTACCTGAAGAAAAACTTTGGAGCCTAACTTGTATGTATAAATTTCTT
>NW_004524580.1:8933781-8943882 GCF_000260255.1 Octodon degus
ACCAATAAAATCTACTGGAAGGAAACTTAGAGCAGTTAAATGTTGTTGAGGCTCATATTTTCACATTTGATAAGACTGCCTGGAAATTAGGGAAACTATTTGCAAAAATGTGTTCCCTGGCCAATTTTCAAAATATATAAGGAAATCAAACAACTCAAAGACAAGCAAACATCCAGATTAAGAAATAGACAAGTGATCCATTTCTCAAAGAAAGACATACGTATGGCCAGCAGATATACAAAAAATGCTCACTGTTACATATCATCAAGGAAATGGAAACTACAGCCACAACCTAGCTCCTCCTCCCTGTAGAATGGCTCTGAGCAAAGGGTGAAATTGCAGCAAGTGTTGGCAAGAACAAGTATTGTTCCTGGCGATTCTTCCACACTTTGCTAGGATTGTCAATTAATTTTGCTGTTATTGAAATCAGTGAGGCAGTTTCTAGAGAGAAAAATCCTAGAAACTTAGCTAACCTATGACCTAGCAATCTCACTTCCAACCCTACAACCAAGGAATGAAAATCAGTGTGGCAAAAAGACATCTGCATGTCCACACTCATTGCATCATTATCTGAGAGAGCAAACACAGGAACTCAACCCCAGCGCTCGTTAACTGATGAATAAAGACAAAGTGGTGTATTCACAAAGAGAATAGTATTCAGCCTTAATGAATGCCTTATCATTTTTGACAACAAGAATTCAATGTGGAGGATACTATGGCAAGTGAACTAAGCTAGACTCAGAAAAAGTGTAAGCTCATAGATAGAATAAATGCTCGTAACATTGTACAGCATGGTGACAACCAGGTAACAGTGCACTGCATATTTCTAAATTACTGACAGAGTCAATGTTAAATGCTGTTACAACAGAAAATGATAAGCATATGAGGTGATGGATTTTTTAGTTTGAAGGAAAATACAATGATTACTCATTAATTACATTAATAAAAAGAAAAAGAAAAGGAGAAGACTTCTCAACCTAACTTCCTTGGATAAGTTTTGTGGTGAGAACAGCATAGTAATTAGGGAGAAATAATTTCTGAATGGAAAACACAACCAGGTAGAAACAAGAAAGTACAAAGAAAAGGCAAAGAAAGTACAGTTAATCCTGCCACATCTGAATGTCACAAATTTGTTCAAACATCATAGATACAACAGTAAAAATTCTGAACATTAAATAAGTTTTGTGTCTGTCATGTGCATTTTTATACCTGAGGGGCGCTGATGAAATATAGCAACCAGCACCTAGCAGGGCATGCCCTGGAGGAAACATAAACTATCCAGTGCACATTGTTCTTGCATTTAACAACTGACTACACTGCCCTGAAGGTCTTGTACATGTCCCCATCCACACCAGTGTTAAACTCTCTGTGTGACCCCAGGTACCTCTTCATTCCACTTCACAATAAATGGAAGCCTTTAACCCTTCTGGCAGCTGCTTTGTGGAGAAGAAACTTTCTATCATTTTCACAGTAAAAACCCATATCTAGCTTACTACTTATACAGTTCCACACCATATAACCTGTCTTGAGAATCTGTGTTTTACTAGTTTTGTCTTTTTCATGCGATAATAAAGTTTGAAGTTTTGTGTGTAAATCCCATTCTTGCATTAGTCTGAGGAGTTTTCTTCCCTCCCTCCCTCCCTCCCTCCCTTTCTTCCTCCCTTCTTTCCTTCCTCCCTTCCTTTTATTTATTTATTTATATTTTTTATTTATTTTGCTGCAAAAGGCTTTATTATCTTCTGTTCTGTGATTTGAGAGAGGGAACCAGAGAGGTGAAAAGGCTGCCTAGTGGCTGGCAGGTTAGGCCGAGCCTCATGCCCGGTGTGACACAGGCGCCCCTCAGAGGCTTCAGGGCTCCTTGTACTCCTAGTCGTGCTTGAGGGTGAGCCTCTCGTAGAGGCGCTCACCCGCACGGCCTGGAGCCCTGCCAGCCTGCGGAGGGCATGAGGAGGTCTCCCGGCTTCCTGACGAAATTCATTTCCTCCTCTAGGAAGTGGTTCTCCAGGGAATCATAGTGGGACTCTGTCTTGGTACAGCCCGAGGCGTGAAGAGCCAGAAGAGCTTGGCTCAGGTTCTTCGCCTGAAGAACTTGGGACAGGGCAGCTTCCATGGCGTCCAAGGTTCTGCCCCACTCATCTTCGGGTTTGTGCACAGCCCGCAAGAGAGCGCGGCTGCAGCGCTGGCTTTGTATCTTCAGGAGGCGCTCGATGCCATTACTGCTCGTCAGCCAGCGCAGAAGTGGCCCTTTGCACAGCCAGAACCGCATCTTCACCTGGCCACAGCGACTAGGGTGGCCCGTGGATGCGCACACACGGCGAGGTCGAAGGCAGCCTCCACCTCGTGGTTGTTCTGAGGAACCCGAGCAGTCAGCAATAAGGAGCGACCCACCATAGAACACTGTGGGCCGGTCCTGGGAGGAGATAGGATGACGATCGTTCAGAAAATGTAACTCAAGGTGAAGGGAAGACAAAGGGGGACCCCAGCTCTGCTCCGCGCAAACACTATTAAAGCGATAGACAGATACCCCTGATGCTCCGCTGTTTCTTTCTTTTTAAATGGATACATAAGCTAGTTTGTATTGCTGTGCACCTGTTCTCTTGAAATTATATGTGGAATCTAAAAGAGATCATCTCAAAGATTAGAGAATGATGATTGCTGTTTCTTTAGGTGTGTATTTATTTATTTTTTACAGTGAGGTTGAGAAGAAGTGACACACAACTGATCACAGTACAAGCGGGACAAGGACAGAAAGTCAGAAAACAAATAAATCAAAAAATAACAAATGCAGAGGAAGAAAAATCAGACAAATGGCAAGAAGAGTTGAAAAGTCTGATAACCTAGCACAACAAGAGCCTGGACAAAGGACTGGACAGATAAAAACAAAACAAAAGAAAACTAAAAGTTAAGAAAAGAGCAAGCAGACACAAACACCTTTTCCCAGCTGCCAACAGGATTCTATTCTTTGCAGGAAGGTAGAATTTGTACTAAGCATGCATTACTTCCAAGTCTTCAAGTAAGATATTTAAAGTTATGGCAAAGTTCCTGCAAGACCAGAGCTCTGGTTTACAAAGTTGGCAACTGTTCCGGGTGCTGTGTGACTCTCCCGGGTCAGTGGTACAGAATACTGTGCTGCCCCTGGGAGCTCACAGTCCCTTAAGGTGCTGCCTGCCTAGACTGCGCGGCCAACAGGGGCCAACAGGAGGAGAAAAAAGGCTGGAGGGAGGAATAGCCAATAGGTAGGACACCCACTCCAGTGCTTCCCCACACTTGTAACATCATTGATTCCTTTTATTAGTTAAAATTCAGTGCCCATTTTACAATAAATCTGTGACCAGATGGCCAGTAAAGCTTCAGAAAGATTACACCTGTCAATTCAACTTGTATCTCCTGAGATGACTTAGTAATAAACAGTATCCCCTTGTGAACAGGGTTTACACATGACGCTACTAAATTGAAACAAACAAACAAAAACACTTCTGAAAAAATAAGAGATCTTTGTTATTTTTCAGGTAAATAAATGAAATTTTCTGCCATATTGGAACAATGAAAAAGAACACACTATGGATAGGTCAGGACTCAAATTTTTCCAGGCATCTTGCCCCCAAATTCTCTCCCTCTTGGCCTCATGGAAAGCCAAACCAAAAAAAGCAGAACAGGCCCACCTGACTCTGACCTAAGCAGAATTCAACCACAAGGAAGACAAATGATGTCTATCTGCAACCTGGCTGTTCCAGTCTGCAATCACCCTCCCTAAAAGATCCTATAAAGACTCCTTTCCTCCTTTACTGGGGGCTGTCTTGCATCAAGACAGCCCCCCCCCACCCCACCCCGTGAACTTCCACCTCCATGTGAACTTCCAATAAACCTGTTTTACATATGTCAGCATTTCTGGTCAGGTTCAGTGTGGGTTCGATTGCCTTGAGTTTTGATCTTTCAACTACTATGTCTACAACAAAATACAATGAACCTCAAAAACATGATGCTGAGAACAGAAGCAGCAAATATGGGCTGTGTGATTCTATTCAGGAAATGACAGTTCTAATATACAGTGCCAGGAAAGCCTATAGGCTAAGGCCTGGGTCCGGGGAGGGGACGCTGTTGATGAAAAAGGACACAAAGACTTTTCTCATGGTGACTGGAAGGTTCCATGTCTTGATTAGGGTGGTGTTTTCAAGTTGTGTGCTCAAAATTGTACATAAGTTATATGGTAATAAAGTTGCCTTACCTGAGGGATTTGAGATACAAGAGTTACATTTTTGTTACATTTTTGTTATATAGATCTTGCTTTATCTTGGTCTCAACCATCCAGCAGAAAAGCATAAAAGCCAGGTATAAAAAGTAAAGCCATATTAATATGCTGAGCTGTGAAAGGTTCAAGTCAACAACTTCTCACACTGTCAGTCTTATGGGTAACCCAGTACAATTATGGACTACTGGATCATATTGGATTACTTTGCTGAATTCATGCACCTACAATATATGATCGGCAATGGAATACCCATCTCTGATGAAGGTAAACAAAAAGGGGGATATAAATGAAGGTCTATTTTGTAGTGAAAAAATATATATGTGTATATAAAATAGCATAGCTATACAGCTACTTTCTCTTTGTTCAATGAGAAGAAAGTTTTGAACTAAAGTGTTTAGATAAGATATTATGTCTGCATTTTGTACTATGAATAACTACTACAAAGAGAACAATATACAATGTATTAATTATTGTAACTATTCTGTTAACCTATTTTGAAATTGTCTGCTTGCTACTTCTTTCTCAATAAAATTAATATAAGTAAGTTGACTTACAAACTATAAAAATAACTAAAATGTCAAGATTTGTTTTGAAAAAACTCATATTTATAACTGAAAATATTCACTTTTAATTGTGGAAATGTAAAGAACTTGGGAGAAATTGAGATATAAGCAGTCAGAGCAATGATCTAAAATAAAATGTAGATTTTTAAAAATGTATTTGGCACAAGATCTCCCTGTGCAGCTCAGATTCCTAGTGATCCTCCTGTTTTCAGCCTCCCTGATGCTGGGATTAAAGGTGTGCGCCACCATGCATGGTCTTGGTTGCCAGCTCAGCCCACCCTTGAGCGGGGCTGATGTGGCATGTGTTACCAGGGATCCAACCCCAGTCCCTGTGCTTCCCTAAGAGGTGCTTAGTCTGCTGAGCTATCTCCCAAGCCAAATATAGAACTTCGAATTCTCAGTTCAATTCAGATATGTTTTGACTTACTGACTCTAAATGCATGAGCCAACAAATTAAGATAGTATATTCTATGTGGCACAGGCAAATTCATAAATATATAACATGCATTCACATATTAAAGTACATGTATGTATAGGTATACATATATGATGTGGATATATATACATATAGGTGTATTTATAATATACTTATTTACAAATATATACAAGTATGTTACATACTTATTTGCAAATCTTTTTAGTGAATCTGAATATTATTAATTTCTAATTAGAAAAATGATTACTAATGCACATTGCAGTCTTCAATGTACTTGGATTATAGATTTTAGCATATAAAACCAGTCAAAGTAAAAATTTTAAATGTTAACTGCTATCTTCAAAATATTGATAGAAATTAGTAGTACAATCATCTTTGCTTTCCTATGTATGTACTTACACAGCTTTTTCCTTTCCTTTAGTTCCTGTCTCTTGCATGCCTATATGTGGTAATCTGAGGGGCATGTGTAGGATAGCAGCTATGGCTAATTTTCTATTCCTGTTTTGAAATACTGTACCTTTTTTTTATGTTGCTTTGTTTTTGTCTTCATCCTTGTTATTTGTTTTTTTCTTTAAAACAAAATTTAAAAAATCAAAAATGATTACTACAGTTTTGAGTCCCTGAGGTCCATCCATTAAACTGTTGCTCAATATATTATCTTTTTAATGGGCTCAAGGTGAAATTTTACAAAATATAAATAGTAGTCAGACAACTAAAATAAAATTATATTGAAGTGTTAATATATTTAATTCTTTAAATAGCAGATATGCACTGCACAGTCTCAGAGCTACTTGGAAACTTAAGACTATACATGAAAATATTTTTATCTGTCCATCTTTTTTTCAGATGAGTTTATGAAACATTTATGGTTAATTATGTTTAATTTTCAGTGCTAATGATTATTTTTTGTTTCACAAATATCAGGCAATCATTCTACCATGGAGCTACCACCAGAGCCCTAAAAAGCATGAAGTCCTTTACCTAATGAAATTACCTGTGGAAGATTTCATAAATGGAAAGATCTTCCATGCTCCTGGATAGGAAGAACCAACATTGTGAAGATGGCCATACTCCTAAAATTGCTGTACAGATTTAATGCAATCCCTATCAAATTACCACCAACATATCTCACAGACCTAGAGAAATTGTTCCTAAAATTTGTTTGGAACCAGAAAAGACTTAGACTAGCAAAGGCAATCCTGGGCACCAAAGTCAAAGCAGGAGGCATTACAATGCCTGACTTTAAATTATACAATAAGCCTACTGTGATCAAATCAGTATGGTACTGGCAACAAAATAGACCTGAGGATCAGTGGAATAGATTCAAAGTTGCAGAGGTCTCTAAGAACACACTTAGCCACCTTATCTTTGACAAAGGGGCCAAACATGCTTACTGGAAGAAAGCTAGCCTCTTTAGCAAATGGTGCTGGAAAAAATGGCTCTCTACAAGCCAAAAACTAAAACTTGACTCAGATCTATCACCATGCACTAAGCTAAAGTCAAAATGGATTAAAGATCTAAAAATTAAAATAGAAACACTAAATCTCCTGTAAGTGAAACTGGGAGGAACTCTTGAACAAATAGGGGTAGGCAAAGAGTTCATGAACAAAAATCAAATCACATGAGTAATACTTGAAAGAATTAACAACTGGGACCTCCTCTTATTGAAAAGTTTTTGCACATCAAAAGAAATTACTAACAAAGTGTAAAGACAATCCATAAATTTGGAAAAAATCTTGACTAATAAGCACTCAGACAAAGGTCTGCTCTTTACAATTTATAGAGAATTAAAAAACATTAGGGCCCCCAAATTTAAAGACCCAATCCAGAAATGGGCATCCAAGATGAACACATACTTCTCAGAGGATGAAATTAAAGAAGCAAATAAATATATGAAAAATGCTCCACATCACTAGCCATCCATGAAATGCATATTAAAACAACACAGAGATACCATCTCACCCCAGAAAGAATGGCTATCATAAACAAATCACCCAACAACTGTTGGAGAGGCTATAGGAAAAAAGGAATCCTTCTCCACTGCTGGTGGGAATGTAGACTGGTGCAACCATTATGGAAATCAGTGTGGAGACTCCTTAAAAAATTGGACTGGAAATCCCATTCAAACCAGCTATCCCCCACTGGGAATTTTCCCAGAGGATTTGAAAACATCATATCATACTGATACATGTGTACTTATGTTTATAGCAGCACAATTTGTGATGTCCAAATCTTAGAAACAACCAAGATGCCCGTCACCTGAGGAATGGATGAAAAAGATGTGGTATTTTTATATAATGGAGTATACTCAGCTATAAAGAATGATAATCTCAAAGCCTTTATATTTAAGTGGATGCCACTTGAAAATATACTCATAAGTGAAATAAACCAGACCCACATGTGTAAATATCATATTTTCTCCCTAGTATAAGAACTCAAAAGGAGAAATAAAAATAGAAAGGTATAACACAAAGGTAAAGCAAGAACTTGAGGGTTAGACAATGAAGAGAGGGCAAGGAGAAAAGCTAGGAAACATGACAGGGGAAAGACATACATTTATATGCAAAAGGTGGGTAAAGCAATGATCCTGAGACTCTACAGCATGTTGTTGAAACTAGCAATTAATTGGTAGGATTCTCACCCAGACTAACTATATATGCTGATATTTGTAAACTAAGCAACTGCACTGACGATAGTAATGTGTAATGGTAGGGTCATGCTTGGAAGGCATGTCATTCTGGTCTGCTAAATACATACTTCTTGTCATGATGTACTGTCTCTCAAGTAAATGTTTGTTTTTGTTTTTTTTTTTTAAAAAGGATAATAATTGAAAACAAAAGACAAGGAAAAAAATGTCACAGGACTTTCCTGCTACAATGCTATATATGATTGGATTTCTAAATTTCTGTGTAAAAATTTATAACTGTCTTTTAAAATATTTTTTTATTTCTTAAATTTTTCTTCTTCATATTCTATAGGGACTTAAAGTTTAACATATCAATACTTGATGGAAAATATCTGCTCCATATTATGCCTTAAGATGTTTGATATTCAGACAGATAGTGAGGTTATTACAACCCTACAACTGCCTATGTTGGAGGGTAGTAATATTAAGCTTCTCTTCTGGAGAGTTAACAACCTAAGTTTGCAGACCAAAAATTGGAGAAAAAGAAGGGCTTCAAGGACAGCCAACATTTTGCTTGAGCTGTAAGCGGTACAGGTCGACAACCTCTGACATTGCCAGTCTTACGGAAACCCACTACTATTATGGACTACTGGACTATACTGAAATATTTTGCTGAATTCATGTACCTACAATATTTAAATGACAATGCAATACCCTTCTCTGACAAAACTAAACAAAAAATGAATGACCATTTTGTATCTGTATATTCAAAATAGGATAGATATACAGCTGCATTCTCTTAATTCTGTGAATAGAGAGATTTGTTCTATTAGTGTTTGTGTACTGGATATCATGTCTGCATCATGTACAATGAGTATCCACTAAGACAACAATATGTAATGTATTAATTATTGAAACTGTCCTACGAATTGGTTTAGAAACTGTCTCATTGCTATTTGTTTCTCAATAAAATTATTTTAAAAAAAGAAGTCACCTTATACTTATTTTAATGAGAACTTGCATTTATAACTTCCGAGTAGAATGCTCACATTAAAACTGTGATCTTTATTTTAGAAAAAGATTATCTTGCTGTTTTTCCACATCACTGCTATCTTGACATACCTGTAAAATAAACTGTGACACTTTAACTTAACTGATAAATGTCTAAATTACAGGTAAAGTAAATGTTTATTTTAAACAATTTTATGCAGATATAATGTACATGTCATAAAATTCACCATCTTAACTTTAATTTTATTAGCATAAATTTGAAGTACATAATGATTACATTCATCATGGGGAGTTAGTATATTGTATGTTACACACCTTAACACTTTAGTAGTGTTTTGTCATGTATTTACATAGAGTTGCCAAGTTTTCAACATGATTTAGTCTGAAAAGATTTTCATCATCCTATAAAAAAGCATATAATTACTACTAATGTATTACAGTGGACTCTACCAGTGCCACTGTGTTTGGCACTACATGTTACTTATTCTAGATCTTGCACACAAATAAAGTCAGTCCCCAGCCTTCCTTCTCACCGCCATTTAATCCGGGCAAAGGTGTCCCTTTCATTCACAGTCATTTATTTTCATTTTTTTCTTTCTTTCTTTTTTTTTTTTTTTTGTATTTTAGGGAAGGGTCAACAGGGTGTTCAGCGTCTCACTACTAGATCAGACTTGCAGTGATTCTCCTGTTTACAGCCTCCCAAGAGTTGGGGTTACAGAGGCATGACACCATGCCCAGTATCAACTGCTGGCTCAGTGCACCCTGGGGGGCAGTGCACCACAGCAGGCCTGGGGATCAAATGCCAGCCCCTGGCTTTAATCCCCTGAGCTATTTGGCCAGCCCTCTTTGTGTATTTGTTAATTGCATTGTCTTTTTATGAGATACATTAACTTTATGTATATGTTTGGATGCAAGGTCTTTATCACAAACACATAGTTTGCCCTTGCCTGTGGATTATCTCTTCATTTTTTTGATGTTGTTGTTTGAAATAGAAATGTTCTTAGTATTTTTGTGTTCTTAATTTTATTGAAGTACAGTGTATCAATTCTTTTCTTTATGACGTTTTTGTGTTGTTTCTTAAAAAACTGACCAATACTCAACCATGAAAATATTCAAGTGTTTTAGGTATAAAAGGTACATTCATGATAAATAAAATCATGAATTATTAAATATAATAAAGTCTCACATGTTAAAATTTAATTTATGTATTATTTGA
>NW_004524580.1:8943982-8944890 GCF_000260255.1 Octodon degus
CAGGCTGCCTGATGGGCAGATCTGGTAAGGCAGGTAGAGCTGGGGATCGAACCGTGGTATCCTGCTTCTGACTGCATTTGCATGAGCAGGCACTTAAACAACTGAGCTAAGGGCAGGCCCCCTCAATAAAATATTTCAGTAATATATATTCTATTTAAATTCTTTACGCAGTGATGTGTTCAGTGGAATATTCTTATCCAGTGACCAACTTTATTAAAAACAGAAGGGCTCAGCCCTTTTGGTGGGATTCTTTGTATTTCTGATGTGTATACTATGTCCAGCTTTAACACAGCTCACCTAATCTTACAGAAGAAAATGGATATAAAGTGTGACAAAGACAAAACTAAACAAAAATCAAAGACTGTGTGCATGTTTTCTTGATAGGAGAAAAATCACATGAATGTAGTTTAAATCCACAAATGAAGCAGAATTATATAATCCATTTTAGAGATACGAGGCTATTTGCACATGAAAACCAAAATACATTTCAGTTTTTAATTATATGGTTATTTTGTCCTCTTCTTTTTTTCTTTCATGAATTCACAGAACATTTTTTACTTGTATATTAGTAATACTATGCCGTTCTAGCAATGGTATAGGAGTACCAAGGAACACTAGCATTTTTAAAAAATTACGGTCCAGTAAATTATATGACCTTTGAACAGGGTATAGGAGTACCTTATTCAGGAAGATAAATAGAATCTGGAGACTTGAGTGCAAATTATATTTCTTCTTTTAAAAAAAGTTTAAAAAAATCCTTGAATCCACATCTTCTTGATGAATGAAAAGAATGATCAAAAAACTATCATCTGGGTGTGGGGGCATGAGCAAGTATGTACTACCAACACTTGAGAAATTGAGGTGGGGGATGAAAACCCTCAACCCAACCCAGCTTGAGATATATATAT
>NW_004524580.1:8948207-8950008 GCF_000260255.1 Octodon degus
GAAGATAAATAAGTTTGTGGATTTGAGGTGGCCTAAATTCAAGGATTTGAAGTATTAAAAGAAACACATTTACCTATAGGTATAAACAGAAGTTTACACAATAGAACCCCATCAGATAAATTCTTCCCATGCTATTCTTTGGACCAATGAATGGTTCCAGAATTTATTAGCACAATAAATTCATAGACTTTATATCAGCCTACCAAATCACTGAGGATTTGCTCTTTCATTCTCTTGTTTTGTACATTATTTTTATTAATGTATATCACTGTACTGGATACAGTGATATAGTGATACAGTGTAGATTTACATTAGCTTCACAATGAACTATCTGTACTAGATTTTCTTTTTATTCTTATTTTTGTTCCTATAAATTCCCTCTTTGTCTGGCTTTGTGTTATTTTTATTTTATTTCTACATATCATTTATTTTCACACAGATAGAAATGTCTTCATACAACTTTCCTTTGCTTTATAGATTTTTTCAACCCCATAAATACTTATCAGAGTCAGACTACTCATAGTAATAATTACTGTCTTACAGTAACTTCTTACTATTCCACTCTATCCAATATTTTAATTTTTATAGTGCTTGGGGTTAAACCTAGATCATGTTTATTAAAAAGTCACTCCACTGAATCCCAACTCTAACTCCATAAACTCCATTTTACTGAATTTTATTTTATTTTATTTTTATCTGTTTTGGTACAAGGTCTCACTACGCAGCTCAGACTCATAGTGATCCTCCTGTTTCAGCCTCCTCAGAGCTGGGATTACAGGTGTGTGCCACCGAACACACCTGGTGGTCCACTTAGCATGCCCAGGGCTGAGGCTGGTGCTGCATGTGGTGCAGGAGATCAAAACCCCAGTCCATGTGCTTATCTAAGCAGGCTCCTAGTCTGCTGAGCAAGCTTGTTGCCCCGTGAATTTTATATGTTAATAAAATATGAAAATTTTCAATTCAGTGTTCTTATGGTTAATGATAATAATCTGCAGAATTTAAAAGATATTTGCTTCACTTTACAGTATGAATTACATGTGTCAGGTGGCCATATGAAAAAAATTCATCTACAGACTTCTTAAACAATCTGTGTAGTTTGAAGTGATGCAATAAAGTGTGTGTATAGTGAGGTTTTAATTTATTTATCTTCATTTAGTGGGAGAAAGTCATTAATACAAGCCTTCAAATACTTCTTTGTTCAGCCCTATGATAAAGAAGTAACTAACACTGATGAGGACTTTTCTTCCTGAATAAATCACTAGGTACTTCATTAAGATGTGGAAATATAATTCAGGAAGGCATTTATACACCAGAGGGAGAATATTTAATAAAAACTTCACAAAAAGTACTTTTCACATTGTCTTGATATTAAGTAGAAGTGGGGTTACCAGAAAAACTCAAGGGAGATGGAAAAACTAAGAGTACTCCCCTTTCAGTTGTGAGGCCCCGTGTTATTTTCTGACGGACTAAAATAATGTATTAAATCATAAGAATCTCCCAGAGTTTACAAGAACTTTCCACAAGCAAACAGAAGTTAGAGATCAGGACCTGAGCCCAGCAACCCTTGCTATGGATGTTGGTGTGTGCAGTGTCTGCTTAGAAAATGAGCACACTTTCCCAGAAAACCACCTGGTAGGTGTCGTCATGGATCATGCTGTAAAACCAGGGCAGTGGATGGTATGAGGTAGTTTTACCTGCTCTGAAGTTGGTATGTCATTGCTAAGTTGTATGGGTGGTACTGAGGAAACACCTACCTGTATTTTCAAAAGTGATACTTTGAGAATTCCAAAGATGAAATAAG
>NW_004524580.1:8950498-8952382 GCF_000260255.1 Octodon degus
GCTTAAATATAAAAGTAAAAGTGCTCATCCCTTGAAAAAGGAGTATAATTTACTACCAGGGTATCTTTCAATGAAATAAGCTACTTTTAAGAGATGAGTGTGTCTTATGCTGATAAAAACAAATTTTAGGAGAAGGGAAGTCCAATGTGATGAAAAGTATCTATCAATTAGTAACACCATTGAAGCTTACATATTTGAAATGATGGACTGGCCAAATAGCTCAGCGGATTAAAGCGCCTGCAAGCAGGTGCAGGGGCCAAGGGTTCAATCACTGAGCCAGCGATTGAGACTGGGTGTGGTGACACACATCTGTAATCTCAGCACTTGGGAGGCTGAAAACAGGAGAGTCACTATGAGTCCAATCTAATAGTAAGAACCTGAACACCCTACAGACCATTCTTAAAATGCAGGAAAAAAAAGTTATACATGTGAAGTATGAAGCTTGACTCTATAAAGCCAAGTACACTATTCTAATTCATGCCATTCGATGTAACATTAAAATATGAGCCAGTATATAAGAAAAAAATCAAGAAGAAAAGGAAAAAGGAAGACCATAAAACTTCTTTATTTGTTTAATTACTAAGAAAAACCCCAAAGCAGCTACCTCTAATGCAATCCCAGCACTCTACGAGGCTGAGGTGGAAGGATTTCAAGTTAGAATGCGGCCTGGGCAATGTAGTAACTCAACAAGACCCTGTTTGAAAAAGAAGTAAAGGGCTTTGCATGTAACTCAGTAGAAAAACCTTGGGTTCAGTATGCATCACACAAAATGCAAGTGCACTTCCGCCACAGCAACCATAGAAGAATAGTAGCCACGGCCCTCCTCTATCCCATGGCCATGGGCCTCAACAAGGGCCACAAGGTGACTAAGAATGTAAGCAAACCGAGGCACAGCTGCCCTCACCGACACCTGAACGAACACAACCAGTTCGTGCGGGACAGGATCCGGGAGGTGCGCGGCCTCGCACCCTAGGAGCAGTGCGCCTTGGAGCTGCTCAAGGTCTCCAAGGACCAGCGTGAACTCAAGTTCATCAGGAAAAGGCTTGGGACCCGCATCCACACCAAGAGGAAGCGAGAGGAGCTGAGCAACGTGTTGGCCGCCATGAGGAAGGCAGCTGCCAAGAAGGACTGAGCCCCTCTGGAGTAAAGCTTTGCAGAAAAAGAAAGAAAGAAAGAAAGAAAGAAAGAAAGAAAGAAAGAAAGAAAGAAAGAAAGAAAGAAAGAAAGAAAGAAAGAAAGAAATGCAAGAGCATAAGAAACTCTTACCACTAATTAATGAGTAAGTATGCTGTATTGCAACATGAAAAGTTAAAAGCATCATTAGATACCAGTACTAATTTATTAGTAAATACATGCAAAAGATATAGCAATCACTATAGCAAGAAGCTATCCATGCCAATACATTAATTTAATGATCTGAAGATCTTTATAGGAAGATTAAATGATTTTTTGATCATTATACAAATAGAGACAATTAGTCTTGTACACAAATTTCAGGTAAAACAGTATCTCATAGTGGTGACTATTATCCTTAAAGTAATCTGTTAATCTAAGGCATTCCAATAAAGTCTCAATACGGTTTAAAAATGACATTTTAAAGATTTCTATTACAATTCATTTCTAAGAATCATTATAAAGCTACAAAATGTAAAACAATAAAACATTCACCTGTCTAAGAATTGAACATATATTTATTTTAAGCTTATCATGTTTCAGTAATATTCTGGGAGGTTGAATTTGATCAGAAATAAAATGAAGGCTTTACTCTCATGGATATCATTGTTTATCTAACTTGAAAGAAAATAATTGCAACTTTATAAAGAAATCATGCTCTATGTTAGATATGTTACTGTTACAATATTTTGACATTTGAACAAAGACTTA
>NW_004524580.1:8952607-8971860 GCF_000260255.1 Octodon degus
TGGGAGATAAACTTAGAAGACAAGGAAAGGCCAGTATATAAAGTCTCCTGTAATGGAAAAATTTATGGGAAGATACTGTTTATTGCTAGTATGATGACTATATCTTTTTTCATATTTTACTAATAAATTAATATTGGTATATAAACATGCTATTAATTTTAAATATTGATTTAGCGTTCAGCATACCTGTTAGTTCTAAGAGTTTCTTCTGCTGTTGAACTTCTGTGTGTTGGGGGTCAGGGCTGAACTCAGCGTCTTTGTACTAGGATGCATCCAACTCTTTGATAATTGACATGTTCAGACATATGTTTTAAAATGTTACTCCAGTTCATGCTTTTTTTCTAATTTTTACTGGAAATTGGGCATGTACTTCAATGAAACAAAATCAATAAGAAGTATCATTTTTACACAGTCATAGTCTACCATCTGTGTAATCTTCTGATACTTTAAAAAATTCCAGGTTGCTCTTGATTTGGGTATCACAAAGCAAGAAAATCCATGCTTGAGTGGTCCGGAAATATCTCTACAAATATAAGTCATAGCATCTGAAATAGCATCATTACTTTAAATTAGCTACAAAGGTCTTAGGAATATCTCATACAATATAAGTACCTGGCACTGGCTACAGTGCCAGCGGGGGGAGGGCAGGCAGTACATCTGAAGCTCGTGTAGGAGGATCTGGGAAACAGTGTTATGACATCTCTAGTGTGGGACATTTAAAGGGTACTTGGAGGTCCTGAAAGCTGGGCACCAAACTTAGCCACCTACATTTTCCAACACTGCTTGAGCACCACAGCATACAGAGCTGCAACACTCCAATGCAGAAAGAAGCCGGTCACCCCAACTGCCTTGTCACTGCCAGATGTGATGGGATGCTCCTCTAGATTACAAAGGGGCAGAGACTCTGGCACAGAGAAGGTGATTTATGCCATTTTGAATGAACTATACAGAACCCATGATACAGTAGAGTCAAAATAGTGAAAAATGGTCATGTTCTAAGTTTATTCTGAAGCTAGTGTACATAGAATTTCTTTATGCTTTGATGTATGGTGAGAGATAAAAAAACGAATGCAATGTTGATTCTATACTCTAGTGTGAGCAATTGAAAAGTTTGATTTCTATCACTGGAGATAGAAGACAGAGCAAGGTTTTGGGGATATATAAATGAGCTTTGACATTTATAAGCGAGCTTTAAGTATGCAATGTCTTTTAAACAGACAATTGGAGATATTCAACAGGTAAATCAGGAAACATTGTTTAGTTTAAGGATTTGAATTACAAGTAGACATTTGTTAGTCACTGGCATATGAATGGTATTTAAAGCTTTAAGCCTGGTTGAAATGACTGGAGAGACTTAAAGAGAAAAGAGGACAGAACCCTGGGGCTTTCCGGTGCTGAGACAGGCACAACCAGTGGTAAGGTAAGAGAAAACAGTGTGGCTTCCCAGAGGGCCAGTGAACAAGGCGCATCATGGAGGAAAGAGTGATTAAGTAACCGATCGCAAGGGCTGGGATATCCTATTGTACTTGTGAGTACACACTTAGCAGTGACAGTGACAGGAGCAGCCTCTGCGGAGTGGTGTGGTGAAGACAGTGTTGGAAGCAGCTCACCAAAAAATGGAAAGAAAGCAACTGGAGACAACCCTTGAAAACAGTTTTCTTGCCAAGAGGTGCAAAAAATAGAGCAATAGCAGATGGTTGACACAGAGTTAAGTCATTTTTTTTCCTCTTTCTGATTGGAAAGTATTTTGTATATGAAAGGAGCAGAGAAAGAAAACACTGATGACAAAAGAAAGAAGAGTTAGTAATGCTGGAGAAATATCTTTAGCCCTATGATAGCTGAAGAGATTCAAATGGTATTTAAAGAGTTGTTTGTCTTTTGTTTAGTTTTGGAAAAATTTTGAACCCTCATACTTAGGAAAATAAGCTTTCACCTTCTAAGATACATGGACAGGTTATTTAAAGTAAGTACTCATATGTGAAAATCCATTACATCTAGTACTTTATATGCTGTCGGTTTTCACCCACAGGTCATTTTTAATCTTTGCACAGTTGTTCCCTGTCTATCTCAGCTCCTTCTTCTCACAAAACTCTATGACTTTGATGAGTAATTATGCTCTACAACCATCTTGGGATCAAATTAAATGACTGACAGAAAAGCACCTTTTTTTTTTTAAAGCCAGAAGGATTTTTTTTTTTTTTTTGCAACGAATGCCTTCAGAGCAGGTTTGGCTGGCTTGAGTTGTGGGGATCGAACCACAGCCACCTGAGCCTGACAGCTTTGGGGAAGCAGCCACTTAAAGAACTGAGCTAGGGCCAGCGCCCCCCCCCCACTTTTCAAAATTTAAAAGATATTAATTGTGGTTACTTATTCTGACTTTATTGGCTTGTAGCCTCTTAATGAACTTTCCAGAGAGGTTTGAAAAAGAGATTCACTGGTCTTCAAAGTGTCACCATCAGGAAGGAAGGATTCCCCTGTAGTATATTTGACTCAGTTTAGGCTACTGACCTGGAGGTAAGTGGCAACCCTGAAGCCTTGCACCCTGCATTCTCCACTTGAAGCTTGAGCATATTAAAAATTATTACCTAATAATGAACTGTGGAACAATCTAACTGTGCCTCTGCTGCATCTTTTCCTAGCTTATCAAGGCCTCTAAGTCCAGTCAAGCTTATGTATGTGGAGCTACACTTGAATGTTTTCTTTCCAAGAAGACAGATTCATAAGCTCACCCTCCTTTTCGATTTCATTGCTTTAATACTCAATTGCAGAATTACTTAGAAACATACACTTAGCTATCATGTCTTATTAGGGAAAATTAGACTATCTGGGATCTTTGACAGAAGGTTTTCTGTGAACTCTACCCTGACTTTTTGAATATTTTCCATCAAAACTGTCTCTTTTAGAGGAAACAATAATGCCTCAGTGTAAGATTAAATTTTTGGAAGCCTCATTGCGGACAGAGGCTGACATGCACTGAGAAATGCATATAAAAAGCTTACATGAGATATGAAAAATGAACTTCATAGAAGTGTAGAGTAGAAAACTCATTCCCAGATGCCAAAGATCCAAGGAGAATAAAGGGGGTGGGGAGCTATCATTCGAGTAACATCATGTTACAGTTGGATAGAATAAGAGCTGGTGTTTTATTGTACAGTAGGGTGCTTACAGTTAACAACTGAGTATATCTCTATATAGCTAGAAGAGAGGATTTTAAATATTTGTATCATTAAGAAATGATAAAAGCTGAAGGTGATATGTTAATTATGCTGTTTTGATCATCACAGTGTTCACTTGTACCTGCGTATCATGTTTTATCGCATAAATCTGTGCAATTATCATGAGACAATCAAAAAAAATTAAGTAGGGAGAATTCAGTGTGATTCTCTCAGAGTAGTTAAGTTCAAAACGGAAGCAGCAATGCATAGGCATGAGAAGTGAGAAGACCTTGGCCAACTGGGCAGGTCCTCAGGGGATGGGCCAGAGACAGCCCTCAGCCTCATGGGGTGTTTGGTCACTGAAAGATCAGCAACCGCCTCCACTATTGGCTCTGTGAAAACCTGAACCATCAAAATCCACTGAAAATAGTTTGAGTTTTGTGTACACATGGATGCAAATGTATACAGATACATATTCCCTGTCTTTTTATGTTTCTTTTTTCTTTCTTTCTTTTCTTTTTTTTTTTTTTATCCATCTGCCTCAGCCTCTCAGTGCTGAGAATATATCCAAGCACCACCACATCTATCTTAAGTTATATTGCTTAGAGTGAAGTTTAGACAGGTGAGTTCATGTATATATGAATCCTAGGGTGAAAGAACAAAGAAATTCACATACCTTAAGTCTAAAAATATCTAATAATTAAAAATAAAGCTAGGAAACTGTCAAATATAATGTACTGCTGTATTTTCATTTATGAAAATATAGTTTTATGTTGACTCTTAGACCACATTCTTACTAATAATTGTTATCAATCATTCTCAGTTCTCTGGCAATTCCACCATAGATGTCAGTTGTCTACTATGACCCCTGCACTACTGCCAGCCCCTGTCCCACCTCACCTTCAGCTGCTCCTTGGGAAATCTGCTTTGCCTCTATCTGAGGGCACTCCAGCCATTGCCCACAGCCATAGCACTCAGGAATGTCCTAGGCACTCATTAGAACTACAAGTGGGCCCAGTAAGGGGCAAGCCACTCACAGTTGTCGTGGGGGAGAGGCACATCCAGACTCTGGAACTGGCTCTGATCTCTCTGGTCAGAAGGCCCACAAAATCATGAGCAGGTGCCCCTCTTGCCCTTCTTGAAGAATCAGACCCAGAGTGAAAACAAACAAGAATAGCCAGTCACCTTTTTGTGACTTGTTCAGAGTTAAAAAAACAAAACAAACAAACAAACAAACAAACAAAAAAACTAGGAGAATTGTGGGAAGAATGTGAAAAAATATTTTTAAGACACAGTTTGAACAAAATAAAATAATTCTAGTGAATATTAACTAACTGTAGAATAAATAACTCTAAGACACAAATTAGTTATGAAACAATAAAAACCAACAATAACTTATTTTTGGAAAGAAGGGATGTGATGGCACTCTATTATCTGAACATGAGACAGTTTGGTCCAGATAAATAATTCATTTCAACTCAAAGTCACCATCTGTTTCTAAAACAGAAAACTGATGTGTAAAAAAAAAATGACAAACGTATATGTGTATTGCAAATAACTTTATAAAAATAACACAATTTACATGCTTCCTTGTTTAAAACACTCCAGGTTTTTCCACTGTATGCAAAATGAATTTGAGCTCATTACCAGACCCTACAAGAATGCAAATGATCTGGTACCTGCATAGTGTTTCATTCCTCTCCTGTCCCTTTGTCATCCAACTCCAGCTACCCCGTCACTCTTTCCTAAAATGTGATCAAAACATGCCCCCCCCCCCAGCACATCGTGATTCTTTGGCTTCAAAAACTGTTTAGGCTTTTGAATGTGGTTGATTTCTCTCTTTAAAATCCAATATTCGACAGTGTTTCTTTTAAGCTCTCATACTACTTTTGGCATGGAATTCACATTTTGTAGCATCATTTTGAGGGTGTTTATTTCTCACATAGTCTTCCCAAATTTATTACAGAGGCTGCATTTCATGAATTTCTAGCACCATCTAACCTTGTTAAGACCCACATCACCTAGTAAATATTTATGGCTGGCAAAGAAATCTGGAGGCACAACAGATACTATTTATGTACATTATAATCTCTAAAAGTAATATGCTTATTTAAAACATTTGTGAATTAGCACCTCTCTAGAGAGCAACAGGAAAAAAGTAATTGAGTCAAGTTCAGGATAAGGTACAATTCAGTGTCCTGTCATTATCATGTGAATGTCTATGTTTTTCTAGAATAATTGAGTAAATTTAAGACCACGCAGGAACATTTAACCTTATTTCAGTTAAGCTTGGTTCCTTTTTTTTGTTCCTTCATTTTGTTTTTTTGTTTCCAAGTGTTGATAACAATGGTGGTCCTTTTTCATGAGTATAAGGCCCATCTAAGAGTGGTTTTATTTTGAGACTATTTTTGTCAACTTTTGTTAACAGAGTTCTCAAGTCACTGACATAAAAAACTGCCATATTGGCTAATAGTCTACCCTGAATCTGTAATTTAAGTGAATTTTCTGCCCCAACACAAGTTGATCCTAGCTATCATAATTACAAGTAACTTCTCATAGTTCCATTAGTATCTAATAATAGTTTTGCAATTATTTCTAACCAATCTCATTACAATTTCCATCCTGATACTACTGTTATTTTATACTTGGAAGCTTCATTACGTGGACAATTCACTCAATATTTTTTCCTTCTGTTTAAATATGCTTCTAAAAAATTCTCAATCAAATTTGTCAGGCTTGGACTGGGGATATAGTTCGGTGGCATAAGCACCTGCCTAGCAAGTGCAAAGTCCTGAGTTCGATCTCTAGTACTGGAAAAAAAAAAAAAAGGCAGAATTTAAAGTATAATCTTGTGAGAATTTATTCAGTGGTATTGTTATACCTCAAAGGATTATATCATGGGATAATTTTGAAAAGACATTTAACAATATTATGTGTTTACTTTAAAAGTATTTAAGCATGATGAAAATGATGGGAAAATAATGAGATATTAACTATTTTATATTTTATTAAGATTGGTCAAGGAATTAATGAAATATACTATAACATCAGAAAATTACTGAATAAACCTGAGAAATTAATCACTATAAATTGAAATGTTTCTTTATATTAAAAATAAATATATACAACATATTTTACTATCCTTTAGGTTCGAATGGAAGCTGTTGCTAGCTTTTCAGTGTCCCCCAAGACTCATGTGTTGCGTGTTTTATCCCAGTGCAGCGGAATTCACAGGTAGGGCTCTGGGGTTTGGGGGATCACGGGGCTCTGACTTCACCAGTGGGTCACTTCATCTATGGGTTCATAACTCGATGGCCTATTGTAATGGGTGGAGAATTTCTGTGGCGGGAGCTGTTTGGAGGAAGTTAGGCCTTTGGGGTGTGGCCTTTGGTGGCATATTTTGTCCAGCTCTGCTTCACCCCCTCTCGCTTTGTTCCTGGATAGCACGAGCTCCCTGCCCCGGCCTTCTGCCTCCCCATAGCTCCGAAGCATGCCAGCCCAGCGCAACAAACCGGAACATCTGAGACCGTGATCCAACATAAAACTTTTGTCCTCTGAGTTGATTTTGCCATATATTTTCTCACAAAGACAAAAAGTCAACTCAAAGAGAGGGCATGGGCAAGACAGTTGAAACAAAAATGGTGGATGATTATTCTAAAGCACTTGTAAAACCTTCTGTAATACTGGAAAACTGATCAAAATAAAGACCAATAATCAGAGCTTTTTAAATTCTTTAGTTACAACCTCACAAGAATGAGTTAGCAGCAGCCTAGAATTTATTTTCTACTGGCTGAAACAACTTCATAAAATACTAGAACACAAACAAAGGTAATGACAAACACTGGAGGTCATGAATGACTCCAAATCTTCCGTGTATATACCAGTACGCATTATGTCTAGTAGGGAAAAATACCACATATACCACAATGCGCATCTGGTAAATAAAACCTGAAAGTTAATCTGAAAGAACCCATTTTCCTTTCAATTTTGCTTGTATATATATTAGGGGTTACAACCTAAAGAATAATATGGCCATGCTTAATGATAAGTGATAAAGAAATGTTGCAAGTAGTTAAGCACTGGGTAGCGCTGTCATGCTAACAGAATAGTGTAATGACACAAAACTAGATTGCATAGCATGCTATACATATAGGCAGTGCATATACTACCCTACATGCCATCTGCTGTGAATTGAAGCGCTGTGAGATGTTGGCAGAGAGTGTTTGAAAAAAATATATATGTACATAAACACGAAGTATAAAAAGTAAAGCCATATTAATATGCTAAGCTGTAAAAGGCTCAAGTCAACAATGTCCTTCATAGGACATGACCAGTCCTATGGAAAACCCACTACTGTTATGGCCTACTGGACCATATTGGAATATTTTGCTGAATTCACACACCTACAGTATTTAAATGACAATGGAGTACCCTTCTCTGACAAAACTAAACAAAAAAGGGGGATACAAATGAACGACCAATTGGTATCTGTATTTTGAAAATAGGAAAGATATACAGCTGTGTTATGGTTTGTATCTAGGTGTCCCCCCAAAGCCTCCTGCAGTCATGGGGTGGCTTCTGGAGTTGGTGATTGATTACTGTGGGTGTGACTGCTGCACCTGCCCTGGGGCAGGTAAGTTGCATTACAATGTAGGGAGGGAAGAGAAGCTAGCTGCTTGAGCTGCTGCTACTTCTTTCAGTGCTTTTGCTCCTTGCTGCCACCATGAAAGGTTGCTCTCTGCCTTGTGCCGCTCTGCCTTGGAGACAGCTGAATATGAACTGAAACCTCCAGTAGCTGTGAGCTAAATAAATCTTTCCTTCCTTCATTTTGGTTGTTAAGAGAAGAATAACTGAGACAAGCTACATTCTCTTAATTCAATGAATAGAGAGATTTGTTCTAATTGTGTCTGTGGACAGGATATCATGTCTGCATCTTGTACAGTGAATAACTACTAAGACAACAATATGCAATGTATTCATTATTGAAACTGTGCTAGTAATCGGTTTTGAAACTGTCTCATTGTTATTTGTTTCTCAATAAAATTACTTTTAAAAAAAGAAAAATATATATACATGTACAAATTCTCTCTTCCCCTTCATTCCCTGGAAACTGTGAAGAATGCTTGAGCCACCAAATAGGTTATTTAAGGACAGATAAAATCCTAATTCTTTAGACCTAAAAAACCCATAGTTCTTCAGTTCTTGACTGAAGTAACACAAATATAGCTTGAAAAGTGGACACATTTTTGTGGGTGTCTACAACAAGGTTACACCATAAAGTCCATTTTCACAGCAAAACAGTGTGAATCGAGTCCTCTGGGGAAGAGGGATACTGTAGTAGTCTACTACTGATGATATAATTTATTATTATTGTATAGTATTATATGTTATTATAATATAATAAACTGGCATGCACAGAAAATTTCATGTTGGTCTCCTGAATCATTTTAGGATTGTCAATGCATGGTACTAAATAACTTGGCATTATGATAACTGAAATAACAGTTTATTCAGCTGAAGGAGAGAAAAATAATTTCTAATATTTCTATCTCAGACATAGATTATTATATCTATCTATAAACCATGTTTTATTTTTAACATAGTTTAGAATTTTTTATAGTATGCACAAAAGATAAAATGTTGAATTCTTTTTAATCCTAGATACACGTTATTAAATCCGTTTGTAAAATTGCGTTTTCAACACAGATTAGTATTTTTATAAAATACATAGAGGATAAAAGCCCAAATTCTTCAGAGATGATTTATTCATTTCTCAGCCACCAAAACTAAAGACTATCTCTGGAAATCAGTCTGGTTTTCCTGGTTTTCATTGCATTTACATCTGAAGGAAGGAAAACTAGAAACTTTCCCTTTATTTTAACCACATCTGTAGGGATGTGCTCAGTTTATCTTCTGGTAAGAAGTCTGATGCTATTTAGTTTGTCATCCAGACACTTGCTTCTTAATCTCTAGGCTTTAGAGCTTCTTGACATTTACAATCACACCAATTTAGCTACCTGATTCATGTGGTATTAATGACTAAAAAGCTTAACTCTCCTAAGTTAGAACTTATTACAGCCGAACATTTAGGAGATTCCCCTGAGTTTCAAGCGCAGGATATGCAAATACGCAAGTCATTTTCATCTAATTCTGGAGCTACCAATAATTTATAGTCTTCCTCCTTATGCTGGAAATAAGCGGTTTAAAAGAGATGAAGTATTTTGCTACTGAACTGATAGATTGCTGATTTCCTTTTTCCCCTTGCTTGTGAGTAAGCCTCAAATGAAAGGATTATTCCATTCTAGAAAGTGGTAAAAGATCCATGATACACACGTTGTATGCACACAACACAGAATTCAATTGCACACTGTGTTATTAGCAGAAGTGGCGCTGGGGTTTCCTATACAAAGACAGCACTTAGACAGAGGAAAGATTATCAGAAGCTTTGCAGTGATTAAAAAATAGATTGTTCACCATTTGTATTTAATATCACTTAATATACTTAATAATTCAAGTGTTATTACTGCTCTTAAAATAATCCTAAGTACATATGTGCATCCATATACTTTGTGAATTTCATCTATCTAATATATATACATATAAAATACAAGTAATCGAATTATTTTTACAATGATAAAGTTAAAAGTAATGACATATTTAAATATGTATTTGCACAAATATATAGAGCACATATTACATACATATTTTTAACAATACCAAACTAACAGTAATAAATGAGAAAGCGAAGCTTCATGTATCCTTCAGCAAAATATCAACGAATATTTAAGAATTAAGGAACATCGATTACATGGGTTTTATATTTCATATTGCTGTCAAACGATATAGAAAGTGAACGCTTCAGTGTGCATCATGTGTGTCCTACCTTCTCGTGGACCTTCTGGCCAGGTTCCATCCCTTCAAGATGTTCAGACTCTGTGGATCCCTCACTTGATACCATCTTTCTTTGTATATGAACATTTTGCTCTCGCAAGGCGACAATCTGCAAAATAAAAGCATTATACTTTTAAAACTAAAATGAATAAAAAGTTGAATGTGTTTGATTGCTTGTGAATGCTCACAAGTGATCAGAAAGCATTAGATTTCACTCATTTCAAAAAGTATTTGATAAACTTAAGTCAATATTTTGAATTGTAATATTAAGAATTCATATATTTCTCCTAAGAAAAGAAAGCAATGGGAAATTTACCTAAGCAATATTTTCTACTTGGAAAATGTATATTTGAAAATGTAACCAAAGCAAAGATCTGATCTGTCATTAATTATCTGTCAAAAATTATTTTTAATTTGTAAAATAATATAAAATTACTGTCTGTATTTTTAAAGTATACAAGAGAAGCAAATGGAAACCTCAAGGTTGAAGACTGATTATTATCACAATTATTTATCTTGTGGTAATAACACCTCTGGAGTTTGAAAACAAGTAGCTACATAAGCTAAACCATTAAATGATTTTATTAACTATCATGAGCATGTACCATTAAATTTATCTCATGGCTGTTATTTCAGTGTCAATTAATGTAGCATTTTTCATTCAAATATATTCAATTTCCTGAAGAAATTTTAAATTTCAGGTCAATCTTATACATGAATGTTTTGATTAAAAAACAGTTCTCATGCACTTGTAGTATACATGATTTTAGTATTATACAGAGTAGAAAACAGTATTATGCCTTTCTCAAAATGGTGTTGTAAAATATATTTACTTTGATATAGTGTTGAAAATATTTTATATTTTATTAATGCTATACCTTATTCCATGGCAAGTTTTACTGTATGATCAGTGCAGATATCAGTTATTATTAAATCAGAAAAGAAATTTGGTTTATTTATTATGCAATAACCATTGAGTCATGCAAAACTTATACAAAATTTAAGATTATTATGCTTGTGTATGAAAAAGGACCAATAATCATTAAATAATTGTTAGAAATACTGAGGGTAGATACTTGTTGTGTTGTCCTCAGAGTATCAGTGCCTCATCTACCAGGCTATGTCTATGAGATCAGATGATCTTGTATTTGACCTCTGGTGTTTGGCATACAGCACATCATTTCACAAGGGTGGCTCAACTCATGACAAAGACACCTATGCTTCTCTTACAGAACCGCAACTGCCAAATGACTGGTTTCTGCACTTTCAATCTTACATATTGACAAATTATTATGCAAGAAGTATCCAAGTTCAGGCTGGCAACATAGCTCAGCAGACTGAGCACCTGCTTAAGCGAGTGCAGGGACCAGGATTTTATTCCCACATCATTTGCCATGCAGTCCCACCCCCAGGCATGCTGAGCCCGCCTTAGAGACCCAGAATGATGGCTTATTCCTGTAATCGCAGCTCTGGGGAGGCTGAGACAGGAGAATCACTAGGAGTCTGAGTTATGTAGTGAGACCCTGTTTAAAATACATTAAAAAATACATTAAAAAAAAGAAGTAGCCAGGTTCAACTTTCTAATACAGTATATCATGTTACAGCTTGCTTTCTAAAAAAAATAAAGTACATTTTCCCAACTTATCTAGAGTAAATTTAAACTCCACACAAGGTACAAGGCATCCTACATGACCCTTTGATTCAGCCATAAAGACTGCTAGTTCATTCCTGAAATATATCCATATCATCTTACACTGAAATGAGAAATTTAATTGGCTGTTTGCCTTTTCTTCATAGTTACTGCAGTTGGCAGCTGACTATGTGCTAGCTTTCAACAATCAACTGAAATCTTCTCCTCAGAGACATGTACATTGTCATCAAATATTTTTTGCAATATAACCTTGTTAACTTTGATATTTGCATGGTATAGTAGTATCAAATATTACATTCATTATTTCTTCTCTTTGCTTGTTTATTTAGGTAGCAGAAGTACTCATAATATCTCATGGGAAAATAATTTTTAAAAGAGCACTTTATTGACATTAACATTTTCATACGAAACCACATCAAATTATTATGTGCAGCTTATACACTATTCATGTGCTGAACTAAATAATGAATAAATATGAAAAACAAAGAATATAAGCCAATTAATTCAGAAGTAACAAAATATAAAAAGTTGATGTGTATGAACAACTCCAGAGAGAGTCCTTTCTATTAGTTAACAGAGAAATGGTTTATATTTAGGGAATGATATCAGGAATGGAATTGCTCACAGAGAAATCACTTTTACGTGACATTCTCAACATGTTGAATTTTATATAATGTAATGCTACTATTCAAAGATAATGAAATTTTATTACTAATTTTTTAAAAAACTTAAAAGTACTGCTGCTCATATTCCACTAAGACAACACCCTTCATTGATAGGCTAAGATAAAATTTCTAGGACATTAAAATTTTTCTATGCATTTTCTTCTGTTATTTAATTTACTTAGAAGGGAAGCAATATAATTTTGAAAAAGTTTCCAATGCCAAATTTTACACATTGACTCTCATCTGCGTGGCAAGTCAGATGAATTTGAAATATGTTTTAAAATAAAACAGACTATCTGAAAAGGTTTACTGAATGAAACACTGAAAGTATGAATTAATGCCCTTTAAAGAAAACATTAAAACACTAAACTTATTCACAAAACACCCCACACAAATATGATTGTTCTATTATTTTGAAAATTATAAAGTTCATGTTTTTTATAAAGCATGTACATAGTAATTCCAAAAAGATAATTTTTAATCACTAGTATGCAAACTTTTTAAATGAATTATGCAAAGATAACTTCATTTTTGAAATAGGAGGATAATACACAATGTGAGTGTTATTCCGTATGTATGTTATCTCAAAGACACTAAAAACCTATTCTTAAAGGCATTTTGGAGGTTTTCAAAGCTTTCCCACCTACCAAATTCCTACAGTTCCATCACTTTGTGGAAAGAGTCCATAAACATTGTCCACACAGGGCTAACTTCTTCAGCTGAATTTCAAAGAGAGGCCTGGCTTCCCTTAGCCAAACTTCAAAAGGTGCCCCCAAGTAAATTTGGACTCATGTAGAAGACTTGCAGAAAGGGGTACACCATGGAGACTTCTCACTAAAGAAATGCTGAGTAGAAACTAGGTCATGGATACCCACGATTCCCAAGCACTTGAGAACCAACAGGGCTTAGCTCCTTCCCTTAGAGCTGTAACATATGAAAGCTGTGGCTTAAGCTGTGTTATGGCTTTTGTTGAGATGTCCCCCAAAGCCTCAAGCAGTCACAGTGGGGGCCTTTTCAGAGGTGGCTGGATCTAGAGTGTATGATTTATTCATAGTGAAATGTTAGGATCAAGGGCATTAGGATTAAGGGTGTGAGTGCTACCTGCCCTAAGTAGTCTGAGTAAGACACAAGGGACAGGAAGAGTAGGAGTTATTCCCTTGCTTGCTTTGTTATCTTTTGTCCACCATGAACTGCTTCTCTGTGATAGTTGTCTTCCATCCACCCTGCTTTGGAGCCGGCCAGCTATAGACTGAAACCTGCACAAACTGTGACCTAAATAAACCTTTCCTTTAACTTTGAATGTTGGGTATTTTTGTCCCAGCAATGAAGAAAGTAACTAAGACAGGCTGAGTCCATCAGACAGGCAAGAGGGTAGTACTTTGATGACTCAACATCTACCAGTAGGTTTCTAGAAGACAGGGTATAGAATCAGAGATTATTGTCTAGCCTGAAAATTTAATCTCATTTGCCCTTTTGGTTTTTGGATTTAGTTAAAATCTGCTACTCCTTTGTTCGGTTCCACTTGTCCCTTTGGAATGCAAATGTCTATCCTATGCCTGTAGCACTATTGTATTTTGGAAACGCATAACTAGATTTCAGAGACTCACAGATGGAGAGAGAATTTGCCTCACACATTTGAGTATCATTCACATATGATTTAGGTGATATTTGTATGATACTTCCAAGTTAGACTCTAAAGTTAATGCAAGAATGAATTAAGATTTTAGGAACAAATGTGCTTTGTATAAAATGTAGAAAGTAGGGGCTGGGGAGATGGCCCAGTGGAATAAGTGCTTCCCTGGCAAGCTCAAGGGCCTGAGTTCAATCCCTGGTTCCAGAAAAGAAAAAAAAGAGAGAAAGAAAGAAAGAAATGTAGAAGGCCATGGTGGAATGCTATGGATTAAATGGATGTGTCCCTCCAAAATTCTGATGTTGGAACCTCAGAATCAGTGTGATAATCTCCAGAGATATGGCCTATAGGAGGTGATCTATTCATAAGAACTCAGTCCTCACAGACAGGATACATATTTTTAAAAGACAGTTTAAGAGAATTAGTGCAGATAATTTTCCTTTCTATCCCTTTTGACCCTGTGAGGACCAGATATTTACAGGTGTCATCTCTGAGGCATTCTGAGCTCTAATGAACTGACACTCAACCTGGAAGAATCTTGCCTTTGGGCTTCCCAGCATTCAGAATTTAGAAAAATGAAACCTGTTGCTTATAAATCTCTCAGTTTCAGATATTTTTTATAGTAAGACAAGACCCAAGTGGAAATGAAATAGAAGTTAACCCTATATGTAAACTGTCTACTCTGTTACATTTACTTATTTGCATATAAACTACATGTAGAAGAAGCTGTGCCTTCCCAAGTAGTAAGATCCTCCCACCCTGAAATCCTTTGTTCTTCATTATGGTTGGACTCCTCTACAGACAGATTCACAAACAAGCAAATTTTCACATATATTTTTAGGGCTTTCTGTGATTAGACAATGAGCTAAAAATCTTTCTTACCAAGAGAAACTTTCCATTTAAAATCATAAGGCATGTCTTATCAGGTGTTTATTTACATTTGTTTTTAGGTGCCTAAAATTCATTCACAGCTTTTAATAATAACATCTTACATAGTAGTTGAGGAATTGTCCTTTACTATCAATAATGCCAGAGAGATTATCAATCAAGAGTTGGGAGCTCTTAGAAAACAGGTGGGCACATGATCCTAGCCACGGAAATTGCAATGTTCATTTAGATGCTACTGGTGGAGCTATGCAAGATATGTTGGTAGAATATGACTGAGATAATATTTATCATCAGTTTCTGCTCATGGCATATGAGAGTAATGCACTTCTGATCAATTAATTCTGCTCCTTATTCTAGCCATTCCAAACACTGTACTTCTGACACTTTTGGAATATAAAGGCAAAATTTCTCTTTTGTGCTCATACTAGTTTAGATTGTCTTTTTGACAGACGCAATAGAATGCATGCTTACAAATGCAGTAGCTACACAGAAGACAATACGGGACATAAAATATCTAAGTGGAAAATTTGGAGAATGCTTGAGTTTAACTAATAAATGTAAAAATCTTTATTTTACATTTATTTATTTATTTATTTATATTTTATTTTATTTTATTTTATTTTTTTGTGGAACCGGGGATTGAACTCAGGCCCTTGTGCTTGCCAGGGAAACACTTATTCCACTGAGCCATCTCCCCAGCACCCTACATTTATTTAATTTTTGATTCAACATTTTTATTAGGTATATGTCTGCAATATATAATGATTGCATTTAGCACAGGGAATTTATGTCTATACTGTCTATGTATCGATGCATCTATCTCTCTATCTTTCTTTCTTTTTTCTTTTTTTTTTTTTCGGTACTGAGGATTGAACTCAGGGCCTTGTACTTTCCAGGAAGGTGCTTATTCTACTTAGCTATCTCCTCAGCCCCCTTGTATGTTTCTAAATGTCTCTATCTATACCACGTTTCCCTGTTTTCCCCCTTCCCTCCATCTCTTCATTCCCTTCTCTTTTGCAAAAGTTCTAGCTCCCTCTGTCCTCTTATCTATCTTTTGCTTTGCTCTTCAATGTACTTATACTTTGGATTTCTTATATAAGAGAAACCATCATATTTAAACTGTAGTTCTGGTTTATTTCACTGAAAAAGGCCTCCAGCTAAACAGAAGGGTTCTAAACTTTTTCTTTCTTGCTTGCTTGCTTGCTTGCTTGCTTTCTTATAAAAATGTATGTAATACAGGGTCTACAGGGTCTCACTGCACAGATCTGACTCATAGTGATCCTACTGTTTTCAGCCCCACAAGCACTGGGATTACAGGCCTGTACCACCAGACCCAGGCTGAGTCACCGGGAATCAAGTCCCAGTCACTGAGCCTTCCTAAGCAGGTGTTTTACTCTGCTGAGCTATCTGGCCACCCCTGATCTTTATGTTTCTAGTTCTTGTGTTTCTGGTGTAATAGGTTGCTTGAGGAAAAAACATCCAGAAGATGGAGGAATTATGAATCTTACAAAGTTAAAGTGTTTTAACAAAAATGTCTGTGATACTTTCTGCCTCTTTGCTTCTCCCTCATCCTTATTTGCATCTCTTAGTTTTTAAATCATGTTCTGACAACTCCACCCATTATTTTTATTTCTAGACAATCTAAATCCTGTTCTATTCCCAAGCCAATCTTCCTTATTTCATTCATTTTGGTACTTCTGTAGGGTCATTTTGAGCTCTAAGTAAGAGATATGTTGTATCTGTGAGAGGAACTGTTTATGCCAAAGATGGAAAAACAGAACTTATTATTGAAAACAGATATTTAAAACCATGAATGGCTCTTTGAGTCCTTTGAATAAAACAAAATATCCCCTAGAAAAGAATTGCAGCATCAGTGAATACGGAAACTCAAAGAGACAAAATTTGGGGGAAAAACAATATTTAATATTTTTATATTCTCAAATTAAGGATTTCTCAAAGTGTTAAGATATAATAGTTCATTTACTCAATGGATGTTTATTGATTGGTATTCTAAGTCACAGAAGCAGATGCGGCTTTCCTACAGAAATTATTCTAGTAAATGAGGTAAAAATGAAAGAAGTAAGATTATGATGATCAAATAATAATAATCTGTTGATCTCTTACAATATGCACGAAACTGGGTTAAGCACATTATATAAAATTGCTTATTTATACTGTTTTCACCCATTTATACTGTTATCTTTTCATCTCTCATCATGATAGAAATTTTTTGAAAGCTGATCCTAAGGCAAGTGGGTCATTTGGGAGGGGTGAAAGAAAAGGTGGAAGTCCTAAATACACTTGAAAGGCCAAAGATGAATTCGGTTGCTCATTACATGCTCTTGTACAATTTACTTAAACCCAAATTCATGATTTTCTTTAAAAATATGGGAATCATAATAACCTATCTTATCGTATTTGTACTGTAATCAATCAAATGTATACATTAAAAACTCATTATGTAATGACACCTAAAATAGGGAATTATTGACTCTTCAATTTTATCTTCCTACTCATATTTTGTGTTCTAAATGACTGATGGGCTAAAGCACACATTTACCCTCATGGCTGTGAATTGTTATACTCACAAGTATTATTTTTCCCTTTTTGTGACTATTTAGTCAGAGAACTTTGGGATGGATTCTGGGGCCATGCCCTCTGAGGAATTCTGTGATGTTATTCCTTAGCCAATAACTCAATTCAAAAAAATAACCACTCAATTGCAGCTGAATGCTGACCTTTTGCTAACCCATTGTGCTACTGGGTACCCTGAGACCAAGAATAATACCTGACTCATTGTTCATCTCATGATCTCAAGACACTAGCTGACAAATATGAGGTAATCTAGAAATCTTTATAGAATGTTAAATGCAGGAGACTATGTGAGTGGAAATGTCCTGTGGGGAGCCAGAAACATGGATGAAAAATCATACAGGATCATACATGGACAAGAAATTGAGTGGTACACCTAGAAAACAGTATGAATTGAAAGGTTTTCCAAGTGCTCGTATTACACATTTTGAAGTTGAAAAAGAACCATGGAAGAGCTCACTCACTGGGGAGCCAAAAAAATTTAAGCAAAGAATAAATATTGATGTATTCTTTTTGAATATTCATAGTATAATACGAGGAAGCAAATAAAGTAGAAGACATGGACAGCTAGAGAAGAGTAGCGATAAGACCATGGGAGGTAGCTTAATGAAAGGTATCTAGATATTATGTCAATGGGCAACTTTATTATGCTCAAAATAGTATTAAAATTGTCTACAAATGTATTGCAGGTCAGATAATGTACGTCACATACACAGTAGCACCATGTGTTTACGTGGTTTGGATTTAGAATGGATTCACACAAAATGGCAAATTGAAATTCCAATGGTATTGAAGAACTGAATTCTTCCAATTAAATAGTTGTAAAGTGGAACGATGAAAATTAATTAACTTAATTTTCACTTGCTTTCTCCCTTTTTATTATTCCATGTAACATACAGAGTGTTTTCCTGAAGTTAGATAAGGGAAGAAAGAGGACAAATAGCAATTAAGAGGTCAGAAATTAAAATCCTCATTAAAACTACTAAGAATAGTGATAGCTGTCATATGTTAAGCACATTTATAACTTTCACAATATAAAGAAACTTACATGGATTATCCTTTTTCATCTTTCCAGTTATTTTTTGCTTAGTGTTATATTTTATTTTACTAATGAAAAACTAGTTAGACAGTAAATAAATGATAATCCTGAGTTCACACAGAGAAACAGATAAAGATAGCCTTCTAATCCAGATCTAATTCCTGCAAAACTGATGCATTTTTAGCACACTATTATATCTTCTAATAATTAAAGGAATGACTCACTGCATAAACGGTACAAATATTTATCTAGGTCACAATTATTCTTCATGATCTGGTAGCAGGGAAATTTATCTGCCCTGTTTTGCTAAACACCTTGGAAGATGTCCTCATAAACAGATGTCTTTAGCTATTAGCTACTTCTAATAAAAGAAATCATGCCTTTTGTACTGTCATTTTTATTTGTTATTGTCATGTGACATAGGCATTTAAATTTATTTTGAAAAATTCCCAACTACTTTGAAAAATAAAATCCCAGTGATCATTCTATAGCAATCCTTGTTCTGCTTTAAAAATTCATATTTGCTTTTAGCCACTTCACAAGTCCTGAACAGTATCCACATCTAATTAACAAAGATTCTTTTCATCTATTTTTATCCCAAATTCAATTAACATTTCCAAGCCTGAGACTTACAGAAATCTCACCACATCAACACATAATTTGCCTCCACAAAGATATTTATTCTAATTGGAGCTGAATTCCACACATGGTTTACACTGAGATTGCAACACACAAAAACAAA
>NW_004524580.1:8978989-8980230 GCF_000260255.1 Octodon degus
AGAATATGATGAAAAAAACATTTAAAAATTAAAATATATTTTAAAAATAGGAATAAACAATTACATAATTCTTATGTTTACAGGGAAGTCCAGAAATTTAACCATATACAACATTGTAGCAGGGCAGTCCCCCAACATTCCTTTCCTGTCTCCTGCCTTCATTCACCACCCCCTTCCTTTTTAAAAAATCATCTTCCTGAGAGACAGCATGGCAGCAACTGGCATGTCATGACAAGCAGACTGTATTCAGAAGACCAAAATGACAGGTACTCCACGCATGAGCCTACTATTGCAAATGGCCATCTTCAGTGCAGTTGCTTAGTTCACAGGTGTCAGTATATATAGTTAGTCAGCAAGGTTCCTTTTCTATTATATACGCACACCACCTTTCTGCTTATGATCTTCAACAAGTGTAGTTGTTTCTTTTCTTTTTTTTTTCTGCTTTGAAATTCTTTGCTCATAGTACAAAGGATCTTGGAGTCCTGTCAGATTATCCCAAGGCATTGACCCAGTTGTGATATCTTTTGCAACCAAGTTTTATAAAATGTGAAGTCATTAGTTCTTTAGCTGTTAAGTGATAGTTAAAATGTATACTTCTTTTCCTGCTCTCAGAACTCAACTACTTGGAACTTCCAGATTTTTTAGCATTTAAGACTTGGGAAATTTCTTGACAAAAATGAAAAAGGAACAGAGTGTTCAAAAATCCTCTAATCTTGTATAATATAAGTTGAGATCTTATGTTCTAGATATTGAAAGCATAGAGGTCATTGCAACACTCACATGCTATTTACTGTATGACATCAGGTCAGAATCGCTAACGTTAGAATCTATACCAAGAGAAAAATGTTTGGATTTTATTGTAGCTACTTTCATCTCATGACTGGCACAAAATACTGGACATCCAAAGTTAAAGAAGGAAAGTTTTATTTGGCTCACAGCCTGTCGATATTTCAGTCTACAATCAGGTGGCTCCAAGACAGGGTGGTATGACTGAGGGGCAACAGTTCAAGGTGGTGTAAGACAGTAAAAGCAACAAGAGCAAAATGAAAAAAAGAATAAGCTTTGCACTGTATGCAGGCTGCCTGCCCTTCCCTCCTCTTGCACAAGATGAGGATATTTACCAAGTGAGGACCCCTAACCCCCTTGCTGAGTGGCTTAGTTAACTTCTAAAATTCTCAAGTTGACATAGTATTCCAACCATTACAGATCACAGTAGGCAATCTTTTTTTTTTTTTTTTTTT
>NW_004524580.1:8981534-8985984 GCF_000260255.1 Octodon degus
CTGGTGAGATAGCTCAGCAGACTAAAGTGCCTGCTTAGGCGAGCTTAGGCAAGAGCAGGGACTGCAGTTAGATCCCCAGCACCACATGCTGTGCCAGCCCTGCCTGAGGGCAGGGTAGGCCAGCCAGAGTCCAGGTATAGTGGTGCACACCTTAATCCCAGCTCTGGGAAGGGGGAAGGGTGAAAACAGGAGGCTCACCATGAGTCTTAGGTCTGTAGTGAAACCCTGCAATAACCAAATACATTTTAAAATAACAATAATAATAATAATAATAATTTGTGACCAAGGTCAAAATAGCAGGAGAAAAGCATTTCTATGTGCTCAAATGATAATTAATAAACTAACATTGGTGATCTGAGACTAATAGTAACAAGTCACTTTCAGTGTAGTAATTTTTGTAAAGTATTTCTTTGTCACCCAAGTATTACATCACTAACAATAGGCAGACCCAAATTTATTTCTGATATGATAAAAGGAGGTACAGAGAAGTTAAACAAGTTGCCAAGTCTTACAGAATTCAAAAATGATAGCTCTAGAATTTAAGGTTTAATCTTTTGACTTCAACCTAATATTTAAAAAGCACTCTTTTCTCTTACTAAATTTCAGTATTCATTTAAAACTCTTAAAAGATCAGCAATCTTTCTCAAATTACAAGCTTTAAAATTAATAAGATTACTCTTATAAACAGTTGAATAAAATAAAATGACCAAGTTTAGGATGTGTATGATCAAAGTATTAATGTCAAGCAAAATCTTGAGAATGGAAAGAGTTGGAAAATCTTAAACATGGATTCTACTACAAAACCAAAATATCTTATACTTTTGTCAAGGAAAATTCTAACCAACACAAGAATGAATGAAAAGTTTTGCAAATAGACTTCAAATGTCTCATACCTAACAGGTAAGAATTAACATCTGTTTTACACAATTGCTTCATGCAAGTATTGGAAATAGTCAAAAGAGTGGAAGTAGCAAACAGCAATTTTCTCAGCTCTCTTTTCTTTGTTGAATTGTAACATATGTTGTCATAAGGAATTTTGATTTCCTCTTATTTGGGAAAGATTCTTTGTACTAGAGTGGATAATTATCGACAGCAAAGGAGATATTTTTCTATTGATGGTAATCACTTGAACAATTTCCAGTTTCTGCACTTATCTTTATTGTACAATACTATAAAGAATATCCTAGAGGTATACTAAGAATTCACAGGCCTCTCGAATAACTACTAGTTCTGCAGTGTTGAAACTTTTGAGTTTGCTTATAAAAGAATAAAGAACATCAATCATTATTCCACTTCTCGGTGAAGTAAAATAATTTAAGAAAGATACCGTTTTCTAACCAAAAATGAGACAATTCTGGCAGGAAGAATAGGTTTTCAATAAGCTTGAAGGTAAGCTAAAAACCTCACCTCCACGCATCGTCTTTAAGGGACACAAGTGTAGACTGCAAAAATGTCAGAGCCGTTGGCAAACAGTGTTCTCCTTAAGCAAATACTATGTCCTGATAAGTTCAGAAACAGCGTCTTCATTCAATAATGAAACAAACACTTTATATTTGAATTTATGATGGAATATTAATTCCAAGTTGGCATGGAATTTACCAATATGATTAATAGTGATGTAAAAAAGCTAATCAGTTGATTTATGTTGCTTGGTTTCCAAAAGGGAAAAATGGAAAGCCACCGTAGGATTAGTTATTTTTGCAGAGCACTAATAGACACAGAGACATATATCTGCTTTAATCGTACACAAATAAGGACAACATATGATTTAAAGTTCCAAAAGTGAAAAATTTAAAGAGGCTCAACCTAAAGAACTGACTTTTACTTTTAGAATTGTGAAAAAAAAAAGTCAAATTCTCCAGTAATCTCCTTCTCCATCTAGAGCTTTGCCTTAGTGTCATGCCACTTTTGATTTGACGAGAAAATAGATTTAGTCATGTCACTGATTCTAAAGTTGAATGATCCTATAATTTCAGATGAATATTACTGTTAGTTCCTTCAAGGAAAATTTCTTTTTCCATAATTTTATTGAGAAACAAATAGCAGTGAGACAGTTTCAAACCAAATTGATAGGACAGTTTCAATAATTAACACATTGCATATATTCTTCCTAGTGGTTAATTGCTGTATAAGATGCAGACATGATATCCTATTTACAAACACTATTAGAACAAATCCCTCTATTCATTAAGAGAATGTAACTATATATCTATCCTAACCATTTTGAATACACAGATACAAAATGGACATTCATCGGTATTCCCTTTTTTTGTTTAGTTCCATTATTTGAATATTATAGGTGTGTTAACTCAGCAAAATATTCTAAAAGAGTCCACTAGTCCATAATAGTATTGGGTCTTCCACTTCACTGGCAATGTCAGAAATTGTTGACCTGAGTCCCCTACAGCTCAACATAACAGCATGGCTTTACTTCTTATACTTCATTTTTATACTTTTCTGTTGGATGGTTAAGACTAAGGTAAAGCAAGACCTATGCAACAAGAGTTGTAGCTTTTGGATCTGATAAGGTCAGTGAAATGCCCTCAGGATTTATCCCGAGATCCTGTACCTCAGATTGTAGAACCTTGGTCAGTGTCAGCCATGTGGATGAGTCACGGCCATTGCTTGGCCAATGTGCTCTCTGTGAAAGCCTGAGAGAATGTTTTCTCTCCATGTGACTCTCCTTAGGCACACTCTACATCATCGATCACTTTCCTCTTTGGCCCCATAATCTCATTGATCAGAAAATTTGGGACACAACTGAGTTACATGACATTACAGTACAAGTTCTCATATGTCCTGAGTCTTAATTGACCTTAGAGGCTAGGGCCAAAATGTTGGCTTTCCTTGCGGCCCTCCTTTGTCTCTAATTTTGGTCTGCAAACTTAGCTTGTTAACCTCCAGAAGAGAAGTTTATTGTTATTACCATACAACCTAGGCTGTTAAGCTTAACCTCACTATCTGTCTGAATATCAAACATCTTAGGCCTAACATGAAACAGGTTTTTTTCATCAAGTATTGATATATTGAACTTTAAGTCCCTGTAGTATATGATGAAAAAACATTTAAAAATTAGAATGTATTTTAAAAATAGGCATAAAGATTTATGTAATTCTTATGTTTACACATAAGTCCAAAAATCTAACTATCTACAACCTTGAAGCAGGACAGACCCACAACATTCCTTTTCCAAGACAAATTTCTTAATAAGTACTGCTCGGCAAATTTAAAACTTTCCCTTTTTTTGTGAGGTGGGAGTCACTTTCATCTACTTAATTTTCTTTTAAATTATTTAATTATTTCTGGGTTGTGGCCTGGCCAAAAAATCAGCATATTAAACCACCTGAAAGCAGGCGCAGGGCCCAGGGTTCGATTCCCTGGCCTGCCATGCCAGCCCACCCCCAGGCCTGATGAGATGGCAATTGAGACTGGGTGTGGTGGCACACACCTGTAATCCCAGCACTTGGGATGCTGTAAACAGGAGAATCACTACGAGTCCAATCTAGTAGTGAGATCCTGAACACCACAGAGACCCTTTTCCAAAATACAGAAAAAAATTATTTCAGATATTTTTCCGAAAAAAATGTTCAGAGATTCAGAGATTTCATATTTCCTAAGTTATCGCCATAATGAAAACTTATTTTTCAAGTTCAGAAGTACTTTATCACTGAGCCACATTCCCAGGCATTTATTATTACCATGACAATGTTTTAATATTATTGCTGTTGTTGTTGTTGGAGACAGGGTCTCATTAGTTTTGCCTTGAACTTCTGAATAGCAGATAACAGGTATGTGTCACTATGCCCTACTCTCCTACAAAGCTTTAAGGAAATATTTTAGCTTTGAATTTTTCTCTTTATTTTCATATTTGTTTCTCTTGCTTTTGAAGTATTACTGATAAAATAATTTCACATACTCATGTAATGAAATATGATGATCGAATCAATATTATTTCACTTGGTCATTCCAGTAGAAAACTGGCTTTTATTTGCTGTGATAACTATGAGGATTTCCATTAATCTACCAGCCCATACTGAAATTTCTTTCCTTAGCTTTACTCACTAATTACATATTTTACACCATATTGTTCCTAGTGTCATAAATACTATGGAAAGTAACTCTTTTCTCACCTCCTTTTGTAGATGAGCCCTTAGGAACTATCTTTTTGTTAAAATCCCCTTGCTTGTCTTCTATCTCCAAATCAAAATATTTTATCATTGTTTTCTTTCTTACATTGTGCAGGTAAAAAAGTTTTACTAAGTGTGGTCTTGAAACCACACTTATCTTCCACTACTTTGTCATTCAAAATTTCAGGTCTGTAATTCCCACACTCGGGGAGGCTGAGGCAGGAAGACTGCAAGTTGAAGTTTGGCCTGGTCAACTTAACAAAACCCTGTCTCAAAACGAAGGAGTGGGACACAGAGGAAGAGACAGAGAGAGAGAGAGAGAG
>NW_004524580.1:8986424-9007747 GCF_000260255.1 Octodon degus
TCTCTCTCTCTCTCTATTTTCTTTCTTTAAGGTTAGCTTCCACCTTTGTATCTGTTCACCATCTCTGTTGTTTCATGTGTTCTCAAACATTACAAGAAGTGCTGGTACTTAGACCACCTTAAATCAGGGACACAATGATTAAACAGTATGTGATGTAATGCTCATAATATGTGGGTCTACAAAGCCTTGAGGTGTGAATTTCAATCCTCATCCAATCTACCTCTGAGTGTTGAAGGTACCTGTAGTGGTTGCTACATTGTGTGTCAACGTGGCTGGATGGGCATAGGGGGCCCGGCCTTAAGCAGGGAGGACTCGCCCCAGAGTGACTCTGCACAAAAAGGGTATATAAAGGGGTTGAGGTAGGCTTCTGTGCCCCACTTCTTTGAAGGAGCTTGATCTCAGCTGCTGCCACTTTGGATGAGCTGAGATCTCCACAGCAGATGCCACTGCTTTCTTGGAGGAGCTCAGGTCTTTGTAGTCAGTGAAAAAGAAAGAGAGTGAAACACTGTCTGCCTTGGAGCCAGTGGAGCATGGACTGAAACATCCACTGAGTGAAACACTGTCTGCCTTAGAGCCAGTGGAGCATGGACTGAAACATCCACTGAGTGTGAACTAAATAACCTTTCCTTCCTTCATTTTTGGTTGCTGGTGTTTTGTCCCAGAAAGGAGAGAAAAGTAACTGAGACAGTACATCAGTTTCCTGTTCAAGTTCCTAAATTTTTGTGTAGGAAAATAAGCTTCAGTGATAAGGCTGATTATAGATGAGACAATATTAAATGTTCATTTCCTTTAAGAAATTAGACTTAAAAATTATTAAGGGAGGGACTAAGAGTAGAAAGGAAGGTAGAGGAAAGGGGGTTAAACAAAAATTAAGATGTATTATGAACCTGCTCCAAATCAGCATGAAGAACGTAATATTATGTACTGAAAACACATACTAATACGAAAAATTGAGACAAAAAGAAAATTTCTAAATTGAGTGATGAGGATAATCATGAATAGAGTAAAAGGAAAATGAAAATACAGTTTGTTGTCTTTAATTACTCATGGAACAAGATATAGAAAAGTTTCTCTTAGAAGAAACAAACAAATTAAGGCACAAATCTTTATTTTCAGTAGACTAAGAGAAACTAGTGCAGTACTAGATACAAAACAAATTGGCATTTATATTAAAATATTTTAAAAGCAACATAATAAGTCATTTGGAGAGTTATTTGAACTTTTCCATACTCTCTATTTATCTAACATCTATTTTGCTCTTTACCTATTGTTATTCTCTTATTACTTTTTTATGAAATTTTATTTTATTCTTTCATAGGAAACAGTTCATCCTACAATTAAATGCATCAGCTTCTTTTATGTACAATGCAATCATGCAGAAAAAGCTTTTAAAATTAAAGTGCCTGTGTATTTACTGTAAGTGGTTCTGTTAATTGAATGTTTACAGCTGCATCTGAATAATCTGCTTTGTCTGGCCCAATTAAATAATTAAAAAATGAGATGGGCTTATGTCTCCGGGGAATACATTGTTGGGATGTAATCTATTTATTCCCCTTTGCACTTCCCTTTTTAGTCCATTTTTATGTCCTCTCAATTTTAAGTAATAACAACAATACTGTGCAAGAAATAAAGAATTACTGTATTTACTGTGTCTAAATAGTCTAGCTTCACTTTTTTAGTACAATAACCTAGAAAATGCATTCGATGTTGACAATACAATCTGTCTAGGTGGGGCCATTCTGACAAGCACAAAATTATAGCAAGTTTTCATTACATAAAACGTATTCTTAATACTTTGATGCCTTCATGTCTATCTGCTATTACTAAAAGGACACAAAAATGATGGCCTGGATAATAGCCATATTCATATATAGTTTGATATTTAAGATTATAGACATTCATTGCTTATTTTACGAAATAATAGAGATTCTTTTAAATCAAAGCTTATTTATTTATTTATTTATTGTATTTCAGGGAAGGGTTTATGGGGTGTTCAGGGTCTCACTACTGGATCGGACTTGTAGTGATTTGCCTGTTTACAGCCTCCCAAAATGAGGATTACAGGCACATGCCACCACGCCCAGTCTTAATTGCCCTATCAGCGCGCCCCGGGGGCAGGGCCCCGCACGGCTTGGGAATTGAACCCGTGGGTCCTGAGCCTGCTTGCAGGTGCTTTAATCCACTGAGCTATTTGGCCAGTCTTTCAATTGAAGCTTTAAGCATTGTACCTTGACCCTCATACACCTGTTTGCTTTTACTTTTTGGAAATACCACTGGTGTGATATTGAATCTCTTCCCTCGGTAGCAAACGGCCATTGGCTTCTCATTGGCCCAGGTACTAGTCGGGCCAAAGGCTGAGCTGCCTGCTTCTGTGGCCTCCTCCTCCCCCCACCTCTGTCTGTTTCCATCCTCTTCCACCAATTCCATCCCATAAACTGCTTCTAGTCATGACTCAAATTCTAGGCAGTTTTATACCCAAAATGACTTGGAATGCTATCTGTTCTTCCTCATTCACATACATAAAATTAATTTCTCCTTTTTGTAATCCTGCTATATCATTTAGCTTCTTTCCTTTTTGTATTGTCATATTTTATCATAAATTCATTTTGTGATAAAATATGTATCACATGAAATGAAACACTTTCCTCATTGTAAGAGCATAATTCGTGGCATTAAGTACATTCACACTGCTCTATGAATGTTATCAATGTCCACCTTGAGGTTATAATTCATCGTCCTATACATTAAACACTAATCTTTCATTATAGTCACCTATCACATATTTACCTCATATATTAGACAAGATAATAAAACTAACTCTTTATATTATGCCTAGTACTTAGTGAAATACCTGGCAAAGGTGTCCCATAAATATGAACTGAAGTGTTGCAATTATGATATATTAGATGACTACGTTAGCTAACCATATCAAATCAGCCAACTTCCCAGCTTTACTTCAAGACAGGATAAAACCAAAATAAATTTTAAAAAACTACTTTCCAGTCACAAAAAAATAAGTTTGAAAAAATGTATTTTAGTGTTCTCTTAATTCATGAAGTATGGAATCCAGTTTGTCAGTGTGGCACACAGAGCTCTCCAGAATCTGAGTTCTACTGACATTTTCACCCCCTTCTCTGTCTTTTCCTACTCACACTTTTTTCCAATACGATACTGCCTATCATTTTTCAAACAAGAGAGCTTTATATTTCCTTATTGCAGTGTTTGGTCAGTCTGTAAGTTTTCTCACAGTTTTAAAGTTAAAGCCTAATCTTCCTTCACAGATACTCTGCAATGCGTTTTCTTTGTCAGGAACAAACAAGCTTCTCATTTCTGTTCTTTTGTGCTTTTCATCTTTACTTTATTTGTTCACTTTAGCCATAATTTATACTTAATTATCTGTTTAATGTCTGTTGTCTTTCCTATGAAGCAATTACATGAAAATTTGCGTAAAAATTAATCATAATATATTATTTTTTTTCCTTTGGACTCCCAAATTTTTCTTCAGGTCCTAAATAATTCTATAGTGATAGAACATGTTCCGTGCTCATGTAGTATACATGGTCAAGATATTTCTGCCTGTTGAATATGGCTGAGAATGTTTAAACTACCTAGAGAATATTTGGAGAACATGAAAATATTGGACAGAATGAAATTTCACAATAAAATCTTTTAAAATAAATATTAGTCACAAGGCTCATATCGCTGTACTCCATGAAATAAAAACAAAGAAATCCAATGTTCAGGCTTAGACAAGTATAGAATCAACTCTTAATAGTTGTGGTTGTAGTACCTGCTGAAGTAGTTTATTTATTTATTTTATTTTTTTGAAGTAGTTTAAATTTAATCTCGGGAGCAAAGGCTGATGGCCAAAACTTCATAAAATAATTCATTAAATAGGTAATGTCTGAAAATGAGTTCAAATAGAGAGGTACAATTTTAATGAGTGGATTGAGGGTGTGAAGACATTCTAGGAAAAACAGTGGTGTAAGTAAGATTTATAGTCAGAAAAAAACATTAGCTGTTTACAAAATCAATACATTCTACAAATAAAAAAGACCTTCGAATGACTCAGGGAAGTAAAGTAAGAAGACTTATACATGAACTTACATGTCAGGACCACTGGAAGTGTTTCATGAAGAATTACAGGGTCATAGTATATATCGTTATTAACAGATTAATATAGTGTGTCACTATGGTATAAACATATTAACATGGACTGTGTCACATTTAAGTACATATTATAAGTTAGAATATATTACAAAAATAATGGAGCCTAAATTTTAACCTTACTCTTTTATATAGCAGAAGAGGATAGGAGACAAGAACAAATTAAAAATCTACTATACTGTCTCCTGTGAGAAATAATGATGATTGAAACCAGTAAACTTTGAATATCTATGGAAAAGATAAGAGTGAACAGATTTGAGGAATAAGGCAGACCCAGTGGGATGTGTGGGCTGGAAGCAAGTTCAAATATAACCTCATTTTCAAATAGGACAGTGTAGTTATACATGGAATAATCTCTTTTTGCTCATCTATAATTTGTAAATTCCAGGACTATTGACCTGACATGTATGTATTTAGGACAGAACCTTGATATTTAAGCACTCAGGAAATGTTAGATATTTGTTATTATGTGCACATTTAATGATATAATTTAACTTGCTTATGGAAAATGACATCTAACTTTTATTTACAAGAATAAAGGAAAGGAGCCAAGGAGATGGCTCAGTAGAAAAAGTGCTTCCCTGGCAAGCACAGGGGCCTGAGTTCAACCCCTGATTCTGCCAATAAATAAATAAATTAATAAATAAATAAAGTAGGAAAGTCATCAGAGAAAATTGGAACAGCACAGAAACACCTAGTACAGTAAGTCCCTGACTTACAAACATGTGAGTTTTGAACTTTCACACAGACAAATGGATCTTGAAATAGGAACATTCATATGCTCACTCATCCATGCATTCGTATATTGATGAAGTAGCTCACATGTCTGCTGGACACTTTTGCAGTTGTGCCACTGTGTACTTACTGCACAGTGCAGTAGTGTGCAGTACCACAGTTCTCAATCAGTGGCAATGTGGAGGGGATGCCAGGAAGGACAAAATAGCATATGTTGTATATTGGTGCAAAAGGAGTGTGAGACTTACTTCCTTGGACTTATGAACAAAGCTGATCTATAAATGTTCTCCTGAAACAGAACTTTCAGAAGTCAGGAACTAATTGTACCTATACTACTGTCATGGTTTGTGTCTAGTTGTTCCCCCAAAGCCTCATGCAGTCAGGAGGCAGCTCCTGGAGATTGTGTTTATTGTGGGTATGGGCGCTGCACCTGCCCAGGGGCAGGTAATCTACACTACAATTGAGGAGGGGAGAGAGGTTAGTTAGACATGCTCTTTGCTCCTATTCTTTGCCACTACCATGAAAGGTTGCTCTCTTGCTCTTTGCTGCCACCATGAACATCTCCCATCTGCCATGTGCCATGCTGCCTTGGGGCTAGCTAAGTATGAACTAAAACCTTCACTAACTGTGAGCTAAATAAACCTTTCCTTCCTTCATTTTGGGTGTTGGGTATTTGTCCCAACAGCAAGAGAAGAGTAACTAAGACAACTGCTTGCAAACAGCAAATAATAACAATTTGATACCTACATATATAACTTTTTTGTTTTTCTATTAATTAATGTATGAGTATTATTCACATTTATAAAACAAAAAGGGATCATTTGACACAAATTGGTCTTAGTGACATGAGAGCATATTTGCAGTGATTTCCAAAATATAGCATGAGAAAAGTGACCAATGATGTAGAGTGTGCCTAAGGAGAGTCACATGGAGAGAAAACATTCTCTCAGGCTTTCACAGAGAGCAAACTGATCAAGCAACGACCATGACTCATCCACATGGCTGACACTGACAAAGGATCTACAAACTGCTGTACAGGGTTTCAGGGTAAATTCTGAGGGGATTTGACTGACCTTGTCAGATATAAAAGTTACATTTCTTGTCATATAGGCCTTGTTTTATCTTGGTCTTAACCATCTAGCAGAAAAGTATAAAAACGAGGTATAAATGGTAAAGCCATATTAATATGTTGAGCTGTAAAAGGCTCAAGTCAACAACTTCTGACATTGCCAGTCCTATGGATAACCCACTACTGTTATGGACTACTAGACTATTTTGGAATATTTTGCTGAATTCACACAGTAAAATATTTAAATGATAATGGAATACCCATCTCTGACAAAACTAAACCAAAAAAGGGTATACAAATGAGGGACCATTTTGTATCTGTATATTCAAAATAGTTATGATAGATATACAGCTACTTTCTCTTAATTCAATGAATAGAAAGATTTGTACTATTAGTGTTTGTGGACAGGATATCATGTCTTCATCTTGTACTATGAATAACCATAAGAAGACAACAATATGCAATATATTAATTATTGAAACTATCCTACTAATCGGTTTTGAAACTGTCTCATTGCTATTTGTTTCTCAATAAAATTATAAGCAAATTAAAAAATAGAGCATAAGTGGTTTCACGTATGTTTTACTAAGGCTACTTATTTTATTGTATTATAGCTCCATGTAAAAGCAAAGAAGATATAGGAAAAAGTAGATGGCTTCAGGCCCAGCAAGACAGATAGTGCTTTTCTATAAATTAGACAATATTCTATCAAGGACAGGTACAATCCTTGTATCCATCAGTCAATCCTGAACTGAGTGTCAGTCAGTGCCTTTCTCCTTACTGGACACTTAACAGCAGGCAATCACTTTAAAACCTGTGGTGATGTAAAAGGATGTTTGGAGTCTTCTAAGGGTTTCAGAAAATAGCAAGAACCTCAAGTTATAAACTTTGATTTCTTTTCAGCAAAAGTCTTGGATTAAGTCACAGGCAGACAGGAAACCAGGAGAAGCAGGTAAGCATTCCATGGTAGAGATAGAATAAAGCAAGCAGATTAGGACAGTTGGAGTTGGTAGTGCATTCCACAAACCCCAGCACTTGGGGAGATGGAGGCAGGAGAGTCAATAATTTGACACAAATTGTCCTCAGTAATTGAACTATTTAGATCCTGTCACAAAATAAAACCTAAAAAGGGGTAAAGGATATAGCTCAGTGCAAAGGCCTTGAATTCAGCCTTCAGTATGGGATGGTGGGGTGGGGGGAGAGAGAAAGAGAGAGAGAGGGAGATGGAGAGGGAGACAGAGATGGAGATGGGGATGGAGACAGGGACAGAGATGGAAAGGGAGATAGACACAGAGACTGAGACAGACACAGAGAAACAGAGACAGAGACAGACAGACAGACATACAGACAGACACAGAGAACAGAGACAGAATATACAGTTAAACTCTAAACCCATCAACCCATCTGTGGGATGGAGATTGGGCCTGGGACAACGGAAGACTGAGAAAGATGCAATAGAAAGCAAGAGGTACAAGGACCTCTATTAATGTTATACTGTTGAAACAAGCTTTAGTCTCTCTGTTTCCCAGAGTGCATTAGGCACATATATGTGTGAACATTAAGGAATCATTCATAATCTGAGCCTCTGTTCTTTGATTCACATTTACTAAATTTGGGAAGTGAATTATTTCAAAATTCTTTGCTGTCTATACTGTTACCATCACTAAAAGAAACTAAGTGGTGAACCCATTCTGATAATCCATGTACCAAGTCCACAAGCTTGTTATACAAACTCAGGAAACAAAAGGATTTGAATTACTAGGGCCATTTGTACTTGTAAATTCATTTTGAATTGAATTTTAGTTTAAAATCTGAAAATAAAAAAGCATCAATAAAATTTTCTCCAGCTCCTTGCTCATTTAACTATAAGTAGGATGTCAGTTCTTCCACCTTATTATTTTTATCTATATCTTTGCTGGGCTTGAGATTTTAATCTTAATAATTTTTTTCATAAAAATCTGCTCTTTTTGATAAACTATTTCCTCCAGTTGCTTCTTGTCATGTTCATACTTCGCCAAATTCTCCTTCCTAAAGCTGCCAAAGGTACATATTGTTCTAAATTCACTTGTTCAGGTTTCTAAGTTGATCTGGGCATAATCATGACATTACACTGTAACTACAAAGATTTCTTATACTAACTGCTATTACCCTGGAGAATCAACCTCAACTGAATTGTCTTCTAATTTTCTTCACTGTTTCATTTTGAAGTATTAAAATCGCTATAAAGTCAAAGTTGACTTTTTCTAACCTTCTTAAAAATTGCTAATTATTTACAGGCAAGTTATTATTAGAAAACAAAGATAGTCACTTTTGCTGCCATGTGACTTCCAGGATATGATTTGTGTAAGGTACTTAGATGCTGTAATTAACAACAAAGTGAAAATACACAGAAGCGAACTATAAACACAATAAATACTTTTACTCTTACTTGTTCAAATGACTGAAAGTGGAAGTCTATTAATGATGCAATGATAAAGGCTGATATATATATATATATAGAATATTAATATTAATGATTTAAAGAATATTAATGATTTAAAATTTATTTCACTTGTGCACAAGCAATTTAACAGAACACACTGCTAACAAGAGACTAACAATGTATTTGAGAGCTAAATCTGTATTCAAGAAAAAGTCACTTAACTATTCTTTCACTAAGAGCTCCTTCCTTGCATTGCACATTTTTGTATAATTAAATTAGTTATTCATGTCTTGTCTTCAGAACAAACTTTTAGAGGCTCTCTTTGAACACGTGAAACATTTTATTTCAGCCTAAATATTTTAGCATGTGGTCTCACCACACCTTTCTTTATGAAGCAAATTTTACCCCTGTGATATTAAGAAAGAAAAATTTGGTACCAATACTTACTGAAAATTTTCTTTTATCAATAAAATATTTTGAAGGATACACTCAAAATAAAAGTATATTTTAAAATACCTAAAAGCCGAAATTAACAGTGTTAAATTACAAAGTGAATGTGCATTTAGCATTTACTTTCTTTTTATTGCAGGAGAAAGTAACCCTTACTTTGTAGAAAATTTATTCCTTCTCTTGATCTCATGATGGACTGAATTCTTCTTTTTATTCAGATACTATATAATTTATTTAAACATTGGAATATTACACAAGTATGTGAATGAACCATGTGCAAAATGCATGTAATAAAAATCTCATGAACATGTTACTGAGCTAAATAAGCCAGATACAACAAGTACATAATGTATAATTCCATTCACATAATGCTCCTAGAACTGGACAGCGGTTAATTAAAGCAAGGGAAGGTGTCACCAGGAAGGAGCCCAAAAGGGGTGGAGATGTAACTGCATTCATATGACCAACTTGTGAAAATCACTGATGTGACTATACAGATGTTACACTTGCCTCCGCTTGAATTCTCTTGGTGCAATCCCATGGCCAAAACAGAAGGGCACCCCTGCTGACAGAGTCCTTCAGGCCTGGCTGTGAGACACAGGTCTTCCTCACACTGCAGAGGTCAAGGTTCTCTGCCTCCTCCCAGTGCATTACGTATTAGATAGGTCTCTGCCCTCTCTCCAAAGCCTCTCACGCAGGAATCAACACTCTTCTCAGGGAGCAGTGGAAAAAGCACCAACATTTTGAGTCAAATACTGAAGCCCCCACAGTGAACAGCTCAGGCTGCAGATGCTGACCAGGTGAGGACTCACCTGTGACATGCAGCCAGGGTGCAGACTACTAGGTCAGCATCCTCTCTCACTTTCTTGTCATTGCAATGGGAATGATAGTGCCTACCTCAGAGACGTTAAAGGGACTGAGATGAGTTACTACAGGTAAAACACTTAGTGAATGACACAAGTTAGGAGCTTCAAGATGATAGCTGTTAACATCTGAGAACTTTGGTCCCTGAGGAAGCAGTTCTAGGGAAAGGGCTTAGGCTTCAACCAAAGTTCCCATAGCCAAGCCATGAACCACAGGCATTTTGGTTCATAACTTCTATCAAGGCCCGGGTGCCTACATTTGGCCTCTACTTTGCAGAGGTAAAGACCTTTGCAGTGCCTGGCTCCAGCTAACTCAAGTATACAGAGCCTGAGGTAGACAAGAAGCCAGTTCACACAGTGAAAACAATGCTCAGCAGCTGGACCTTCTACACTGGCACTTCCACCCCACACACAGGCCTAAGAAGAAGCCAAATCATAGTCAGATGCAACTAGAACAACTTACTCAATGAACCAAGAGGGGCTGTAGGGCACATTCCAGGGAAAGCTAGCTTGGCTGGGATCCGAACCTCTCATGACTGGCTCCCTAGTCTTTCTGCTTTTCACTGCTGACAACACTATATCCTGCCCTCAACTTCATCAAGATTGATACCCCTCTGCTCAGATCCCCAATTGACACATGTGAAGTCAAACAGCAATGCTGTTTATTCAAGTTCCAAGTGTGTGGTGGGGATATGGAGTAGGAATCGCTGTTCCCATAAGCAAACTTCCAATCTATACAGGCTCACTCTCCTTAGTGGGACTTTCCATCAATGCCATTGCTATCCAACCAAATGTCCCCAAAAGTCACACTATACCTCTTGCTTGCAGGCTTTATAAACACAGGCCTGGCCGGCCCACTTGCAAGAACAGAGTATACCACCAGTGCTGGAGACTGTTGCTGCCAGTGTCTCCCCTTAAACACTGGCCACAATATCTCTCCCTGAGGCAGATCCCAGGCCCAAAGAACGCAATGTCAGTGCTTGTGGCCACACACAATGAAGCCCTCTCCTGGACCAGATTGTGCTATTCCATAAATGGCTTCTCAGATGTTCATCTCTAATTTCACCAAGGAGGATAAACTGCTCAGCAGGTGGCAGATCTGGGACCACTGGACAACTGTCTTCCCACTACAACCCACACAGAAAAGGCCTGCAGCGTGCAGGAAAGAACAACCCTGCCCCTTTCACCTTCATGCTGTCACTGCCAGACTCAGAGTGGTAGGGGTGTAAGCAGAGCAGAAGAAGCAAGGGACCAACAGTTACAGGAACATCATGGTTGCTTGCACAACGTGCCAGCATCTACAACAGCTGACTGTGCCCAGAGCCCTCCTCTCATCAGCTAGTTTCTCCTTTCTCCACAGCAAAAGCCTCAGTCACTCCACTTTTTCTTTTCTCTCTGCTGTTTTACCTTTCAATCCCATGGAGGATTCTTCTCTCCTTGAAATAACTGAATTTTTCTTATCAGTCATTATCTCAGAAATTCTTTTCCTCTATGACATAGAGACGTCAATCTTTTTCTTCTTTTTTTAACTAAATAATTTAGTTTGCTATGCTAAATCTGGACACCAAAAACTTTTCTCTCTTTTTTAAAAAAAGAACTTCCTTCATGGCTGTATTTACGTATTTTATGCATTGTTGGGCTTTTACTCATATAAAACTTATTCTCCCTAGTTTAAATTGTTAATCACAAAATGAACAAAGCATAGATGAACTTATTTCATTAACCTAAGTTATTCTAGACAACAACAACAAAATGGATTTTGTACTGGACACAATTTTTTATGTGGTTTGAATGTATGTGCTTGAAACCACATTGAATATCTCTCATTTTAGTCTTCTAAATGTGTACTGTTTCTAATATCTTATCAATTGTTATACTCTCATTAAAATAAGTTTTTTTTTAAAAAAAGGTAAATAAAAGAGAAAGACAAGAAAAAACTTAAGGTTTCTTGAAAGCAAGTGGTAATATTCAAATATTTGTCCAATCTTGCATAACTATATATGTTCATCTGAGCAAGAGATTTGACAATAAAAATAGATAATACAACAACCACTGTTAATTAGCTATTCTTGTTTTGAAAATCTGTAACATATGTATTGTTGCATGTTTCCCTGTTTCTGTCTCTGTTTCTGCTATTTGTTTTTGATTTTGTTTTTACTCTTCAACATTAAATTAAATTAAATTAAAAAAAAAGAAAATATGTGTTTGTGTGAGCAATGTGCCTGTAAATACTATGCTGTTAGGAATTCCTTTATAAGATGTGATACTGATGTTAGCATGCAACATCTTATATTATTTCAAAGCAGGCAGATTTTAGAATTTAATATGCCCACTACTGGTTATTTTAATGTTACATTACTGAAAGAATGACTGGGGGGAGGGGACATAATTGGTCTTGCAAATACAGACAGGGCTACATTATTCCCTGACACAGATTTCATTTGTGTGTGTTCTTTTAGGTCCTAAAAACAAAAGAAGTAGACTCTTCTAAAGACAAACACATTATTTAAATCTTTTTTTAAAAGATGATTTAAAATAATTTCTTAGAGTTCTGAGTGACCGCAAGAGATGGCGATTGCACGACACCGTAAGACCTGGGCACGGTGGTGGCAGAAGACAGGGACAAGCAGGACCTAAGGCAGCTATGAGTGCCTATGCCTCCAAGGAGTCAGCTTCACTCACAGCATTTTCTAGATTTCATAGATACTTGGTGCGTATTCCAGTGTGCGAGCTCAGGTTTCCTTGCTGGAAGGGCTGACGTTCTGACAAAGGGCTTTTTCACAAGCTCTGGAGAGTTTTCTTTTCATCTCCTAGTGAGACATCTGAATACCAGAAGTCAGAAAACAAGACTCAGGCAACTAGCTTCAGCAGGCCTTCTGCAGAGGCGCAGACAGAATGTGATTGATTTTTGGTGACAGTCTTTCGAAAAGTGAAGTGAAATGCACGTGAAATCATGTTAGCAATATTGTGCCTCAAAAGAGGAGAAAGTGCAGCATGTTACCTCCTGATTAGCAGCAGCTAGTTCTTCTTCCAGTGCAGAGACTCTTTCTAAAGAAACCCTCAGTCGCTCCCTTACCTAGAAGAAAAATCAAAATATGTGCAGTAATGTACATCCCATGCATATTCAAGTGTGCTGAACTCACCATTAACATCATCAGAGACAGTCAACTTAGCAAGAAAGTAAAGTATCTATAGTCCTAACTGCCCAGAATAATCCTGGCAGGACTGCTACAAATACTTTGTCACCTTGGGGTGTCAAGGGATTTTCTCATAAGCAAATGCTTTTGCTGCTTCACTGAGAACTTCCGTTGGGGCTGGAGATTGGCCAGACTTGTTCTGATTCATAGTAAGTGGAGACAAAGTTCAAAGGTATGTTACAAATTTATCCGAAGTAAGTACTGATTAAGTATGAAAAATAGGCACAAAAATCAATTTTTAGAAAATAAGTGAATTTTCATTTGACATTTATTAGGTAGCTTCAAAAATGATTTGCTTACAACCAGAACATTTTAGATTCTAAAAATTGTCTATTGCCTCTATGTTTGTAAAAAGTTGTGGTTTACATTGTGTTTTGAGGGATTTTTAAAGTACTTAATCATACACACACATAAAAAGAGTTTAGTCAGGCATGACGGTGCATGCTTATAATCCCAGACCTTGGGAGGCTAAGGCAGGGGGGGTCGCTGTGAGTTCAAGGTCAGAGTGGACAATATAGTGAGTTAAAGGCTAGCCTGAACTACAGAGCAAGAGCCTCTCTCTCTCTCTGTCTCTCTCTCTGTCTCTCTCTCTCTCTCTCTCTCTCTCTCTCTCTCTCTCTCTCTCTCTCTCTCTCTCACACACACACGTTATTAATCATTTTGAAATTTGTAACTAGCTTTCAGACACCAAAAATTAAAAGTTATATTTTATATGTAAAATCAAAAATTATACATCTTAGTTTGAAATAATGACATGCAAATGTTTTCTAGATAACTTAAATTCAAAGATGTGTTTCTTTGACTCTTCCTGAAATTTCTGAAAATTGTTATTAGTTGTTATACATTTATTATAGCTATGATTTATTTGCAAACCATAAAAATTCAGAGAAAATGTCGAATAAAATGAAAGACTATAGCAGCTTAATTTTCCTTAAAAACTTACAGATTGCATGTTACTTAGTTTTGTATTATTTAACATAGGTTTCTTTGTCATGTTTCAGTATTTGTGCAATAAGAATTTTTTTAATATTATAGTTAAATTCCTACGAACTTTACTTTTATTAATTCAGTGATAGTGTATTTCAATATTTAGTATTTTCTTCTATTTTAATAATGTTTAATTAGGTATATATGTTAAAAATATAAGATACATTATAATCCAGATGCATAAAAAATTTAGAAATATAATTAATAGTATAACTATGTAACAATACAATTATTTGCCATTTACCAAATAAACAAAATAAATAATATATTATTTGCCTAAAATCTAATTAGAGAATTTTTTAAAGAACTGCAATCATGTATTTTAATGGTGTATTATTGGAATACATGTATTTAGGTGACTCCATACAATTAACTTCTGAAATAAATCTTAAATATGCAACACAAATGTTTGTTTTCACACTATTATATTTTTTACATTCTGCCGCCAAAAAGTATTCACAAATGCAGCAAATATCAAACACGATTGCACAGAATCATATTTAGCCATATCAGATTGATTACTAAGCCAGTGCTTTAAGTAAATTTCTAATTGTTCTTACGAATTCAGAATTCGTATTCATCAATAACCAAACAGTAGTTGTTTAGAAGGAAATTTTAATTATTTGTTTTGGAGAATATGTTTTTATGAACAACTTAGACAGAAGAGAGGCAAGTATTTGGAAGCTGTAAAAATGAGTGGTGTAGTCAAACATGGAATGAAGACACCAAGAAGGTTGTAATAGACCCGTCTTCTATCTAACCTGGGTGACTCTAAAGCATTGTATCCACCTCCTACAATAACAGCTGTAAAATACTGGTGTTCTAGAAAGGACATAAAAATTCTGGTTGACAAGAACAGAAAAATGAAGCCATCTAAATATAAATTAATGATCTTATTAAAAGCAAAATTGACCAGCTCATAATTAGAATGCAGCAGAGAGGGTAACATACTTTACTTGAAAAGACATCTAAGAGGCATCCAAGTCATGTAAAGAGTGGTTGAATCCAGATTGTATTATAGAATACAGTATCTTTCTCACTGTGGCTAAGTTGGAAATCTGACTTTATTTGCCAAAGAGTAAGCATTTTGAGAGCTCTACTTTATAAACTTTCAAGAAATGAAATTAATTAAGCTTATCAAAAATTAGGAAAATTGAATAGTCACCAATCAATTTAGAATTGTGTTTACAAATCAGATCATCTTACCCACAAAGTAATGCCAATCTCAAACTGTCTTTATAAGTAAATAGATTTTTTTTTCTGAATAGATTTCAAGTTATAAATATTGGTATTGCAATTATTAACCTAATGGAGTAGAAGAGCTTTACTCAGTTTATATATGAATTATTCTCTCTACTTTCAATTTTTGGAAGAGACACAGATAAATGGAACACGTTGGCTTCATTTTTTGCTTATTTCTGCTAAACTTAGCACAATCTAAAAGCAGTATACAGTGGGATTCAAGAGGGGTGATCCAAATTAAACTTTCTGCGCTATAAAGAACACTAACACTTTATCTGATTTACTTGATTCAAACTACATTGTTAGGACGATATGGTACAATATCTCAAAGCACTTAGTTTTATGTTTTCTCTTAATAATCCACCAACAGAATGCTATCCTTATTCTTGATGAATTTTATGTTCTTGTAAAGCTAGATAGCTATGCTTGGCACGGCATAGCAATGACAGTCTGCTTTTCCTAAATCAAGTAGACAGTTGATATAGCTGTTGTGTACTTCAGTTATTGTTTTAAAAAAATTAATTGACTTCAATTAATCTATTATCTAGTTTTTTTCTCTTTCTCTTTTTTTAGAACCAGGAATTGAACTCAGAATCTTCCAATTGCCAGGCAGTTGCTTATGTTGCTGAGCTATCTCCTCGACCCATAGTTTTTTCTCTTGATAGTTTGATTGCTTATTTATAGAACTATACTGTAACCTTGAACTATATATTATTTGTACCCATCTAGACTTTTTTGCTGTACTGGGAAGCATACACAGGGTATTAATATTGAACTACACACATCCTTAGCCCTTCTATGAATTGAAATTTTAGACAAGGTTTAAGTTGCCCAGGCGAGGTTCAGATTTATAGTCCTCCTGCCTCAGGCTCCTACTGTGGTGGGATTACAAAAGTGCAACACTGTGCCCAGTTTACATGTAGAATTTTCGATATCTACTTTCATCTGATAAATACATATTCTTAAAAATGCTATGAAAAATACATAGAGAAGGTCTTTTTCCACTAACATGTAATTCAAGTCCATAGAAATTTTATCCCTGATATTAAAAGAATCTGTATTCTTGAACATGACAAATTTGTTGCAGGATGAAGAGAAACTCATCCTGTAGTGATGAAAGACTACACTAAAAGCTGAAATTAGGATATGATGGTATCATTCTGGGAATTTTCAATCCTATGCCATAAAACTTTTGTGAAGAAATCTGCTTAAATTTTAAGTTCAAATCCAATTTTGACACTGTGATGTTGGATTCTGAATGTAATTAGAAACAATATATATTTAACCTTTTTTGAGTTATATTTATGATACATGTACAATGCATCTGCTTTTTAAAAATAGTGCTTTTTTAGTAATTGGAAAACACATGGGTATTTCTCAGTGCCTCCAGCCCATGAAAGCAGCAATCATGTTGGAGGTGATATCAAAATTACTGTTGGTGTTAGCCCATTGTGGTAATTATTTCCTACAACTCACTGGATGTATAAGTACGTGGCAAACAATATGGATATTTGAGAATGACTATAATTGTTCACATCTGTGCTCAATCTTTATGGTGGATTTAATTCATGTAATAAACTGTTAAAGTTGATAGTTCTCATTCATCTCTCAGCATAGTGAATTGCATCTTCTTACCTTCTCTCCATATTTTGACATAATAGCTATAGAATCTATGTTACTGTATGTATCAATGTCTACACCTCTCCCCATCCTTACAAGAAGCTGTGATCTGCTGTTTGTTGGGGAAATCCTCCATGAAATCACTTGGGTATATATTCTCTCACTTATCAAATGGAATGCTACTTAGAGTTGCCAACATTTCCATAATAGTTTGAAAATTTAGCCAATGTGAAAATTTACTCATGATAAATGCTAAAAATTCTGTTCATTGACATTAGTTGGGGACTTTTCATGTGAAAAGCCCCAGGTAACATTTTGTTTTATAACATAACTAATTGTCTCAGTCACTCTGATGTAAGTCTTGTTATTAGTCTCATCAAAATTATGGGAAAATACATGAACACAGATGTTAAGAGACGTGTTCATGTGTGCCAGGTTTGGACTTTAAGATCAAGGTATTTTTCTTTAAACTACTGAGAATTATTTACTTCATAATCCATTGAGTTGTCCCCAAACTTACTTATGGATTGGGCAATTCTGGCAAGTTAATAAATACTGCTGTGTCTCCTAGGATTGTATTAGACAATATTTCATCTAGTCATGCCTAGCTCACAGAATTTCTATGTAGTGAACTATTTTTTTATCCTAAGTTGTGCAAGAGCCATTTCTTCTTAAATGGTACTTGTACCATTAGATTTTTAACCTTAAATATTGATCATTACAATCACATTTTCATAAATAACCAATCCTTTATGAAAGCACCCCTCCCATAAATGTCAGAGAGTTTCCTGGGAGCATCCAGAATCACATAGTCTAGTGTCTTCTTTTATTCATTCAAATATAACATGGTTATAGGTCTGAATTATTTTATATATTTGGCCTTCTGCTGAAAATAACTTTCTCTACTTACTCAACTTTTAATATTCAGATCACCTGTAATTCTCTCTAGAATACAATCACTTTATTGTCACTCAATCAGAATTGCTCACTACTTCTTTTATGAGTCCAGGTCTCCATGATACTATCCACATATTATTTTAGCACCGCCTATTATAGATAACAATATTTCTCAGTCTGTGGGTTGAATGCAAAAATATTCCACAAGATTGTGGCAAATTTTAGCAATGTACTTCTTTGATGAAAGAAGGAATGTAATAGAAACTAAAACTAAAAAAGTAATTATTTGTCATTATTTCAGCATGGGTTTTTATATGGTAGTAATTTTTATTCAGAAGTATTTATAAACTACTCATTTCTCATGGCTAAAATGAAAAAATGATGCATGATTTTTTTCTTAATAATCTAGAAGACAGAATTATAATTACTCTTGTACACATACACTTCATATAGCCTATTCTATGAACATCTGAAAGACTGATGATAAAATGTGTAAGTATATAAATATTAAACAAAATGAAAATCTCTACATGCTCAATAATTAGAGATAAATAGACAATAACCCCTAGTTGGAATTTTAATGCTAAGAACTTGGCATATGTTTTATAGCAAAGTGGCCCAATTCCTGCTGAACTACATCCTAAGACTTTATTATTTTGCAACATTCATTCTTTGAAACCTCACAAAATTGAAATCATGTCATAAACCTTACTAATCTCTAAAGGATATTATCTGTTGGTTTATACACTAGTGCAATTTATTTGACTAGCAAGTAACAGAGGCTTACGACTACTTCTAAAAGTCCTAGAAATGAGTTTTTCTTCCAATAATTTATGCAGTTTCACACAAAGACTCTTAAAATACATATTTCAAACTAAGCTATCAGAGACCTAAAAACTCAGAATGCTTCTAATGTAAATGCCTAAAAGTCAAACTACATCCAAGTTTTACCTTGAAGCAGATGTAAGAGTCAATTAATAGTCTCCTACATCGCGTCTAGGACATGTATTTCAGGGATAGAGTGAAGGCTTAGGGGAGAGAGAGAGGTACAGGGAGGGGGTGGGGAGGGAGAGAAGTGAATGATATCAAACAATCTTAGATTTCGGATGGCCATGTAGAATAGGGCCATAATGTATAATGACAGAGGTCTAATTTGGATAAGCCATAGATTCAGTGGGATAAAAATAGTAGGTGGTCATGAGCATTACTACTGTGTATACAGTCACCCATTTTCTTTTTTAAAAGTGTTTTTTTTTTTTTTTTCATATAACTGAACTGTGTGTCTCTGAACTGACTTAATCAAGCAGTCAGGTGAGTCAGTGGATGAAAACAGGATCTTCATGCTATGGAGAAAGGATGAGTCACCTTGAAAACTGTCCATACTATACCTTCTCATCCAAGGCTTTGTGGTGCTCAAACAAAGACTTCAGTGCCTTGAGGACTTCAACTTCACTCGATACTCCCGAGGGGGACTGGGCTTGCCGCTTGACCACCGTCATTCTCAGTGACCTTTCATGTCGTGACACGAGGCACTCCAAATGCTCCAGTAACAGCTATGGGATTTAATAGAAAATATAACCTCAGGTTATACAACAGAAGTAACATAGAAACAAAAACCTATTTCAACTAGGGTTCATAAGATACATTAAAGATAAGGTACATTTAGGGCTGGGGTTATAGCTCAAAGGCATAAGTGCCTGCCTGGCAAGCACAAAGTCCTGAGTTCAATCCCTGGTACCACACAAAAACAAACAAAGAAACAAACAAAAAACGATAAGTTACATTTCAATCATATAACATACTATTGAAATTAAAAACAATGCAAATATGAGTTCTTTCAGGAGGTTCAGAATGCCTGATAAAATATGTATGATCTGACATAATTATTGAAGAATATTTTTTCTTTAAATAAATACAAAATTCACAATGACTTTTTACAAAATAATATTAACAATAAAATATTATTTTAAAGTATTATTTTAAAATCTTCAGTCATTGGAGAACTGAGGATACAGTTCAGTGGCATAAGCACCTGCCTCACAAGTACAAGGCCCTGAGTTCGATCTCTAGTACTGAAAAAAAAAAATTAAAAATTAAAAAATTCACTGGGCTAGGATTGTAGCTCAGGGGCACAGCACCTGTCTAGCAAGTTCAAGGTCCTGAATTTGATTCCAAGCGCGCACACACACACACACACACAAAAAAAAAATATTTAATTTATACTACATCATTTAAAACTTTGAGTTATAGGAAATGAACATGAAACATCAAAAGGGTAACTTACATTGTAGAGACAATCACAAGATTTTTTTCAAAATTAATCCTTGTGCTACAGAAAGAAAGATATGAAACCAATTGTAACATAGTAACTGACACTTCCAATGGTCATTATGGGAAAAGAAAGTTAGAGGCATCAGCTGTCCGTGTTGGAACACATACCCACCAGAGAAATCTCTGGGCCCAGGACAAAGGTGAATGGAAACCCCAGGAACCAGTTTCCAGAATGTTCCAATCTCTGTGTTTGGATTTTGATGAAGTCTGCTTTTAAATGCTTTGTTAATTGGAATTTCACACTTGTTTTCATTTTAAAAAAGAGTGTTGGAGCTAGAGTCTCGACACATAAAAGAAAAATAAACTGGGTTATTATATAAGTTTAGCCATTAAGAACAACATAAAACTCATAATTTTTAATAGAGGATACCTTGGGGGAAAACCCACTTGGGCCCCCCTTCTGTCCCTCTCTGGGACAGGAACTTTCTTTCCCCCAATAAATATATTCTGTGCTTAAAAAAAAAAATAGAGGATACCTCCAAAAGAATAGCGAAAAACACATGCTAAGGAATAATACCACTGCAAAAGAAAGGTAAAAGTAAAGACATTGAATAGACAAAAGATGAAAATGGAGATGTACGAGGGGAGGAGATAAAACTCTTTTTCTTAAAATGCTATGCTATGAAAATGTCTTTGCCAACATCACTGTTGAATTCAGTATTATATCTAAGTATCGCATTTTTTTAGTGCTTAAAAAGTTAAGTGTTCCACCTTCACTATCAACTGTGCTTCAACATGGCAAAAATTCTTCTGTCTTTGGCAAACAAAACACACAAATATGTGGGACTGTAAATGCACATTCGTAAATAAAAGTCATACTTAAGATTCAAAAAGTAGTACAGGGTAAGCATTCCTAACCCCAAAGCTAATTAAAGTACCCCAAAATCTGAAGCTTCTGCAGCCCCAGCAGCCATGTTGGATTTTGGATGGTGTGGGAAGGGAGGCAGAAAATTCCACTGCAAATATTCCAAACTCCAAAAAATCCCTGAAAATTAAGAAACTTCTTGTTCTAAGCATGCCCGGTAGGGGATATTCAAGCTATAATCATTTTTTTTCAGCATGAAGATGATACAATTCATCGGTGCATGGAGTGCTCCTTGTATTTATTTATCCATGCATCTACAGCACTGCTCTCTTTTGAAGCCCACAGATACACTTGTGCAGGAGTCAAATATCAGCTATGGAATTTACATGGATTTTTATACTGCTTGTTTCTCTGGCATCATCAGTGGCCAGTGTTTTCCTAACAATGTTCCAGCTACATCAGCAGGTACTTCATATGCCCTGAATTTGCCTGTGTGGTACCCTCTGCCTGGCCTACTGTTTCTTTGGCTCTTCATGTT
>NW_004524580.1:9008082-9009608 GCF_000260255.1 Octodon degus
TCTTTCAGGCTTTTATTTTTTCTTCATAATATATCATTGCATATAATTTTCAAAAGTTTTGTTACATTTCATTCTATTTTTCATAGGAAAATAAGACCAGTGAGAGTAATCAATGTCTATCTCTATCTTTTGACTCTCTCTGTACTGGGTATCAACTTGGTTCTGGGTAGCTATACAAATTTGTTGTGTATGTGCTAAATATTTTTCAAGTGAATAAATGAAATCAATTATCTTGTGTAAGGGGCTGGGGAGATGGCTCAGTGGAATAAGCGCTTGCCTGGCAAGCACAAGGGCCTGAGTCTGAGTTCAATCCCTGGTTCTAAAAAAAAAAAATTGTGTATCCTCTGCTCTATTTTAAAAGTAAACCTGCAAAAAAAAAAAAAAAGTAAACCTGCAGCTATGGTTAATTATCATTATTTAATAAGGCCATAGACTAATTAACATTGTTATGTGTATACATGTTTCAGCTAGATGATACACGGTAACAAAACACAATCATATATATATGAAAATTATTTCCCCAACTGTAAACATAGATGTGTCAGATAACACAGTAGTTCAGTAAATATTTGAACATCAAATACTGCATGTTATAATGTCTCTTTAACTCCAGGAAAATAAATCACCATTAGATATGAGGCTATAAAGGACATTTGTTATGAAATGCTTCTTAAAACTTTTAGTCACATGTTTTTCATTTGGAAAGCTCTCATATTAACAATTCTACCTGCCTACCCAATGCAAAAAACACAAATTAAACTTTTCAGCTTTTTATGGCTTATTATTTATATTAACTACAGGCTTGCAGGATGCAACTATTATTGTGATATATGTTGGGTGAAGTATACATTCTGCTTCATAGAAATGGGAGAGAAATTCTGGTTTTATGCAAATAAGGAGAAACAGACCCTGTAATAGCTTTGCAGTAGGGTGCTGGAATTGAGTCTTGACAATACCACCTTCTGGAGTTTGTGAAATCTTTGTAATACTTTTTATTATCCACTAAAAAGGATTTATTTCTTAAAGTAACTAGAATGAATTCCGACCTCAGCACCTGAGAACGTAACACCGCACAAGTCACTAGATTCTACTGAGCAGTGGCCATCCACCAAGCCCTGGGGCAGTTCCTCTTATGCGGTCAGCATGGTGGCTCCCCAGGCAATATAAATTTTCTAATAATCCAGTCATAATTCTTGGTGATCTTTATTATTTATTTTTCTAACATATTTCCTTAAACTCTCTGAACTTTTATTGTGTTTTATCTTGCTTATTTAAGGGCTCAGTTCTAAAACTACTTTAAACTCTTCATCTTTGACTCATAGGAACTTATTCCTTCTCATCATGCTCACATCTTTTCTGACTTCTTATTTATGTTAAAATTTACAGATCAGTTTTTGCAATTACATTTTTCCATATTTCCCAAACTTTCAGAATCTGGCCACTATATCCAGTACTCCACATTGTAACCAAGACCCATCATCTCCTTCTGAGTCACTATTTCTTTCTCTCTGTCTCTCTGTCTCTCT
>NW_004524580.1:9009708-9052986 GCF_000260255.1 Octodon degus
TCTCTCCTTTCTTTCTGTACTGAGAATTGAACTCATGACCAGTGAGGCCGGTGCTGTCACTGAGCTATATCTCCAGCCCTTTTTGAGTTATTGTAGTAAGTGTAGCTTCTTAAGTGATCTTCCCAGTTTCTGTTTATCGAGCTACTTGCAAAAACAAAGTTAAAATATAAGGCATGTCTTCCTAGCATCATTTATTAAAGAGGCTATCCTGCTTCTAGAGAAGATATTTGGCTCCTTTGTCAGAGATAAGGTGACTAAGTATGTCTAAAGTTGTTGCCAGAGATTAAAACTAGACCCATATCTTTCTTCCTACAATACTACAAAATCCAAACAGATCAAGTGCTAAATAGTAAAACAAAAACATAAATCTGCTGGAAGATATAATAGGTATAAACTCTTGAAGATATTGGTATAGACAAATACTTTATGAACAAAACTCTAATCATACAGAAACTATCAAGAGACTCAACAACTGGGATCTCATTTTATTAAAATGCTTTTGCACAGCAAGAGAAACCACCAGTAGAGGGAAGAGTCAACCCAGTGTGAGAAAAAAAATTGCCATCTTTTCCTCCGACAAAGGACTACTCCCCAGAATATATGAAGAACTAAACAAACAAAACAAACTTAGAACCCCAAATTTATAACTGAATCCAAGCATGGGTATCTGAATTGAATAGACACTCTGAGATGAAGATGCAGAAACAGCAAATAAATATATAAAAAAGTGCTTGACATCATTGGTCATTCAAGAAATGCAAATTAAAACAATACTGAGATTCCATCTCACCCCAGGAAGAATGACTATCACCAAAAAATTAACCAGTAACAAGCATGGATAGGGCTGTAAGGAAAAAGGAACCCTTCTCCACTGTTGGTGCGAGTGTAGACTGATACAATCACTGTGAAAATCAGTGTGGAGATTTTTCAAAAAATTAGAACTCATTTTAATGAGTTTAATTTAACTTCCATTCAACTCAGTTATTCCTTTCCTTATCTTACCAAAAGAATCAAAAGCATCATACCACAACACTATATCCAGTGTTTTTTTTTTTTTTAAACTGGGGATTGAACTCAGGACCCCTGTGCATGCCAGGCAAATGCTTAGTCTACTGAGCCATCTCCCCAGCCCCTCCACATTTTAACAGCAGAGTTTATGACAGCTAAGTCTTGGAAAGAGACCCTAAGCCCATTAGCTGATGAAAAGATAAAGAAGATGTATGGATTTTTTAAAAAATGGAGTTCTACATAGCCATACAGATAAACTTTAGACATTTCTAAGTAAATGGATACACCTTGAGACTTTACTCTTAGTTGAAATCAAGGGGACACCTATGTGTAAATATCACATTATTTCTTTGATGTGAGAAGCCAAAAGTGTAAATAAAGATCAAAATTTATAATAGATTTGGGGAAGTAGGAATAAAATGTTCAAATGGGACAGGAAACTAGGTAGTGGGAGGGAGAAAGAAAGGAAGGGGAAGGAAAAATTGAGTAAAGAAGGAAAAAGTGGAAACCAAACTTGTAAACAAGGAGGGGAAGAGGTGTTGAAGGGAAGGGAGAGAAATTGGAAAAACAAAAGAATCAAGCTATATTCTGCACAAGTACAAACTCCTTATGAATGTGATAATTATGTATAGCTAAAATGTACTAAAATTCATTAATGTAAAAAAGAATAGAAGTAGTTCATTTATACCTCTACGATATTCTTGACATCTTCTTACTTGGCTTAGGGGAACTGCTCACAGGCCCCGAGGCATCACAGTTCTCTAACCTCACCACCTGCTCTCTTTCTTGTTCAGTGCAGCGAGGCTGCATAGGCTTCCCTGCACCTGTTCATTCATTTTTGAGCTTTGTTAAGCTTTCTTTTAAAATAGTAGACAATGAAGGACATCAATGCCCACATGAAGAATCTATAATTGTTGTCCTCTTTACCAAAATAAAAGTTCTTTTCAGTTATCTGCATAACTATTTTACTTAACCATCTCTTACATATTTTTCCTCAAATAGCACTTTTCAACATTCAAGTTTTCTTCTTTTTAAATTATCTTTCTCTTGCTTTGTGTCTGACCCTACCTAAGGCACAGTTTACCATGTTTACTATGGATATCCTAAAATTAACATATAGCCAATAAGAAAAAGAAGTTTTTCTCTATTTTGTTCACTTCTGACTTTTCAGTCCTTAGGAAACTGGTACATAACAGAAACAGATATATATTTTTCAAATGAATAAATGCACCATGATTGAAGCAATGGTTTTTATATTTATAGGCCATGACTTCAGAAAAGCGGAACACTGGTGTGTATGTCCAGGAAAGACTTGAGAGAACAATGTCCCCCTTGGATGACGGAGGAGAGATGCTACTGAAATGCTCACCTGTGCCCTCTTAAAGTGGGATTCCTCTGAAAGGAAGGCTTTGATAGACTGAGTCATAGCTGTAATAGACCATTTTGACGATCAAGAGGAATATAAGGATAATGAGATGAATTTGGCATTTTAAAATGTACTGAAAAGTTTAAAGAAAGAAAGTGACAAGATTAAATTTTAAAATTTTAGGTCAAGGTTCAGAAAACCTAAGAGGCAATTTTTTATGGCTTGTTCATAGAGAACAGAAAGAAGACAAATAATTGATCTTAAAAAGGTTATTTAATTATGATGTATGATAAATTCGTAACCTTACCTATGTCTTATGTGGAAATCTTCCCACAATTCTAAAAAGAAAATAAAGATACATAGCAACCCATGAACTAGAAAAGACATATTTGAATAGATTCAGAATTCTGAGTTACCCTGCAACACCAAACAAGCCACCATGAGTCTTCCTGCTTCTCTGACAAGGTCAGTCTTATTTGCCTTCATGACTGTGGCATGATTTTATTTAAAGGAGACATCTTGCTAAAGGATACCTTTACCTATCACCTCCCATTCTAAAACCTCTCCCTGTCTCCAAACTAGTGGGTAGAATATGAAGGAATAACTAATAAAATCTAATCCAAGAAGAGGCTTCCAAAATGAAAGAGTTCCGTGCTTTTGCTAAAGAGCTTCACAAATAGGGAGACAAAGGCAGAAACAGGTGGCAACAGTGTCACACAGGAGAAGTGGGGCAAAAATGGTGATCTGGCTTTTGCTTTCAACTCTAGCTCTATGTGGCAGGCTGCTGTAGGAACTGCAGAACCATCAGCACCCTCTGCTGCCACCATGAAGTGTGGAATCCTCTAGGCTCCTCTGTGCCACTCACTGGCCACACATACCACTTGCATAAACCATCATCCCAGTAAAGTTGACAAAAAAAAAAAACAAAACAAAAACAGTAAAATGCAAGGGCGTCTGAACAATGGCCCCTTCCCCTAACAGAAGTACTTGAAGACAATGAATATGAGGAACTGCTTAGAAGATGAAGTTGCTAAGAACAGTGGGAAGGTTGCCAATCCTCAGAAAAAATAAAAGGCAAGAAGGCTGCTACACCTCCAGCAAAGAAGGTGGTAGACTCTCCAGCTAGGTAAGGTTGTGAATGTGATGCCTACCAAGGAGCCTCTAGGCTAGAGGGTACCAGCCTCCCATCCCAAGAAGATAGGTACCCCAGCCAAAGTGGTCTAAGCCGGGCCGGCTAGATAGCTCAGCGGACTAAAGCACCTGCTTTCTCAGAGCACAGAGGCCAGGGTTTGGTCCAGCCTGCTGCCGGGGCACACTGAGACAGCAATTGAGACTGGGTGTGGTGGTGCGCGCCTGTAATCCCAGGCTTGGGAGGCTGAAAAACAGGGAGGATCACTACAAATCCGATCTATGTAATGAGACTCTCTAGACCCTAGACTCTGCACTAAATACATTAAATAAAAAAACAAATAATAAAAAAGTAGCCCAAACCCATAGCAAGGGGGAACCACACTAGTCAAAGCACCAGCAGCAACTTCTCTGAAAAGGGAGCTGCGGTCCCATCCCTGGGACAAAGAACAGCGAAATGTCGCAAGGGAAGGTAGGAATGAGAAGGTTAATGATCACTGGGGTGAGAGTGATGAGGAGGACTGAATAAGGACGAAAATAATCTGCAAGCAGCCGTTGCTGCTCCTGCTGCGGAGGACGAAAGATGAGTAGGATGTTGCTAAAGATGATGCGGATAATAAGGAAAAGAGGGAAGATGCTTCTGAAGAAGCAGCTGTGAAGACCACAAAACTGGAAGGAGTCAAGCTTCCACAAAAGGGATTCCTGTGAAAGTAAACAGGGTGGCCAGAGATGAGGCTGACGAAGATGGATATGAGCAGGAAGTAGAGCAGGACAGAAGGGGAGATGACACAGGATGAGGATGAAGAGGTAAAACAGCCTGTCCAAGAAGCACCTAGAAAATGAAAGGGGGCCAGCCAGACAGCTCAGTGGACTAAAGCATCTGCTTAGAGAGATGCAGGAACTGGGGTTTGATCCCCAGTGTGGTGTGCCAGCCCCACCCCCGGGGCATGCTGAGATGCAATTGAGACTGAGCATTGTGGTACGCACCTGTAATCCAAGTGTTTGGAAGCCTGAAAACAGGAGGATCACTACGAGTCCAATTTGTGTAGTAAGACACTGTAGTCCCTGTACTAAATACATTTTTTTTTTTAAAAAAAAAAGACCAAACAGAAGAGGGTTCTGGAAACGTGAGTTGAAAGCCACAGAATCAACCACATCTTTCAAACTCTATGTTGGAAACTGAAATTCTAACAAATCTGTTTCCAAATTAAGAAATGGTATCAGGGATCTTTCTGCTAGGTGCTGATGTGGATGGAATAGCTGCTTTAAATTGGACATTTGGTTACATGGATTTTGAATCTTTTAAGCTTAGGCAAGTGCAGGGACCGGGGTTCCCTCACCAGTACTACATGTACGGCCACCAGCCCTGCACTTGGGTGTGCTGAGCTGGCCACTCAGACTGGGCATGGTGGCATATGCCTGTGAACCCAGCACTGGAGAGGCTGAGACAGGAAGATCACTAGGAGTCCAAGCACATAGTGAGACCCTGTGTCAAATACATAAAAAAGAAAAGAGCAGGCCTTGGATATCAGTGATTTAAAAATCATTGACAATGAAATTAAAGGGTCTAAAAGGAAAAGAGAATAAGAAAGATCAAGATGTAACAATACTTTTAGTCAAAATTTTCACTTATAACATTATTCAAGATGAACTAAAAGGGGCCCAGGGAGATAGCTCAGTAGAATAAGTGCTTGCCTGGCAAGTACAGGGTCTAAAAGGATTGTTTACACTGATTGTAAGACACAAGCTGATACAGAGAAATCCTTTGAAGGAAAGTAGGCAACAGAGATCAATGTGTGATCCACTTTCGTTGTACTACACTGAAGAGAAAGGTCAAAGTAAAGCCTATGGAGTGGTAAAGAACACCATTTGCAATGGTAAATCAAACTCTGTGGTTTCAAGCAACTTTCCAACAGTGAAGTCAAGGAAACTCTTGCAAAAGTATTTGCGAAGTCAATCTTTGTGAAAATATCTTAGAACCAAATTGGCAAGTCCAAAAATACATATTTATAGGCTTTGCTGCATTCGAAGATTCTAAAATAATTTAATTTTCTATATACAAGAGAAATTGGGGGAAGAGAATTGGGCCAGTGTTGCAGTGATCCCAGGAATCATGTATTGCAAGAACCCTTCCAAGAAAACTCTAAGGTCTGTTTAAAGATACCACCAAAGAGACATCAAAAGAATCATTTAACATTTATTCCCAGGCAAGGGAAGTCATTGGCTTGGAAACTGGATTTCATGGCAGGTTCGAGAGCTCAGAAGTGTCAACTTTTCATGTGAGAAGAGAGTCCTGGGGACTCTTGCTTGAGAAAGGGTTCTCAGCAATGCATTTCATTGGGTTCAGCCTTTCAGACACTGAGAAACTGCTTTCACGATCCAAGGAGATTGGACTACTTTGAGGCTGGTGGTACATCTTGGCACTGAAAATATCATGCTTGTTTCACCGGTACTCAGAATGCAAAGGTGAAGGGCTTCAAAGTAGATTTCATAGGGAGGCTTGGGAAACCCAGGAGGCAAGCTCTGTGAGGGCACTGTTTTAAGATGTGGGAATAAAGTGAGTCATGCAGTTGGGACCCCAGGGATTCAGAGATTCTAATACAGAACATCTGCCAATGAAAGCGGAAGGCCAGGAGTGGAATGAGCCCATTAGCTGAAACTCACAAAATCACAAATGTCAACTACCGAAGCCCTTTGCAGCTGACATTTTACATCTGTGTTCCCCTGATGCCAGGCATTCAGGTATGAGACATGTTTGCCCTGCTGAGTTTCAGTCTTGCTTTACTTTGATTATTATTTTTTTTTTATTCTACTACTTCTCTCTTTGGGCATGTGAATGTTTACTCTGTTATTGCACCTTGGGATCATGTAACTTGTCCCGATTATTTTACAGATATTCACAGTTAAGAGTTTACCTTGAGTATCAGAAGAGGCTTAGATTTAGATCAGAACATTAGAGACTTTGGGGAAAGATTATGGCATTTTATTTTGTATGTAAGACAGATATATCACACTGGGTAGAACCATGAACTTGTTATCTTTTTTTTTTTGTTTGTTTGTTTGGAGATAAAATGTGGTTTGTGGGGATGTGCTTTGGTATGAAATTGATAAGGGATGGTTTGCAACTGTTAATCCTGATATATCACTTTCTTTGGGTTGAGAAATGCCTACTGAGATTAGTAAAGCATTCTCTTAGTGATGTATTGGGTGGGTCACAGTCTTTGATACTTATCTTGCTTAATTTTCTCTCATTGCTGAGACAAAAAATATCTGATGCTCAGAAGTAAAGAAGGAAAGATGTATTTAGCTCACAGTTCGTGAAGGTTTTAGTCCATACTCAGCTGATTCTAAGGCAAAGGCAAGGACAACAGTTAAAGGCGATGATAAACTGCAAAAGGAGAGAACAAAGAGGGAGGGGCAGCCAGTGGAGCTCCTTTCCCTCCCTATTTTGTATGCAGGTTGCCTGCCCTCAGGCAGGTGTAGCACTCACACTTATAATCTCAGCATTGGACCATGAATCAAAGGCAAGCTCTAGAAGCCCCCCTGATGACTTCTCAAAGCTTCAGGGGAAATCTAGACACAAACCATAATACTATATAAGGTCCCTTGCATTTTCCACACTGGCATACTTTCCCTATTCTATCCCCCAACTACCTTTTTTTTTTTGTTTTTTTTTTCAAAACCAGGAATTGAACTCAGGCCTTGCACTTGCCAGAGAAGCATTTATTCTACTGAGCTATCTCCCCAGCCTGGGCATTGTGACTTAGCAGCAAGAAACCTAATGCAATGGTTAATTGCTTATAGGATTCCCAACAAGACAGTAAGGATTAGGTTCTTCATAACATAATGTTAGTATTTTTTAAAGTCTCAATACCTAGAAGACTATGACTTGAGCTACATAGTATCTTTTGCATTTCTATAAATAATGTACTTGGGTCATTTTATAGTTAGAGATTTCTTTATTTTATTTTTTGTATCTTAAGGAAGGGCCTACAGGGTGTTCATGGTCTCACTACTAGATCGAACTTGTAGTGATCCATCTGTTTACAGCCTCCCAAGAGATGGGATGACAGGCATGCGCCATCACACCCAGGCTTAGTTATAGATTTCTTTAAATCAAGTCAAGTTTGGGTATTTTCACATTATATTTTATTTATTTATTTTAATGTTGGGCTGAGGATCAAACACAGGATATTGTTCATATTGGCTAAGTATTCTATCACTGAAATAAATGATTAGCCTGAGATTGAATATTATTGGAAGGGGAATCATGTTCTGTGTCAGTGTCACAAATAGTTGGTATATGTCTTTTGGTGATCTATAAAAATTAGCACAAATTCTTTGTCCTTTCATTAAGAGGTAGGAGACGATTTTCCATACCTCCTGAATTTAGGTTATCCTGTGGCAGAGTTTGACCAATATACCATGGAGGGAATCACACTTATTGACTTCTGACTCTAGATCTTAAAGAGTCACAATGCTTTTCTAGTCAGAAAATTTTTCTAGTCAGCTAGACATAGTGTACTTTCCTTTAAATTTGTGAACCATGATGTAAGAAATCTGACTCTTGAGGGCACAGTGATGCACAGATGACATGTGGGTTCTATATCACAATTAAGCTTCCTTGTTGTTCAACAAGCCAGCCCTAGTACCAGACATAAGAATGAGGAAGAAGCCTCCCAATCAAATCTTTCTGTCCTCAAATATTTCAGATATTTGAAATGATGGGCTAGATATGGCCTATTCACACGTAGAGAGTGTTAATTTTCAGTTATTTTGTGAGCTGGTCATTCAATGACACCATTGTTGCTTTCATATTAATCATGACACAATGCTCTCATCATGAAAACTGGCACTGTAGATCAGTACTTTTCAATTCATTTTTCTGACAGAAGAAACAATACATCAGCACGTTTTCTTGCCAGCCATCAAGATGTCCAAGCTGAGTCTTCTAACATTATGTGGGAGAAAAAGGCCATTCTACCTTTCTGGCGCACAAAATAAATGAAAGTAGTAAAATATTGCTTTGTCTATTAAGTCTTAGGACAATTTGTTATAATGTAATAGAAATCAGAAAAGCTTTCTTAAAAGGCCTCTGCAACCATTTATGAGAGTAAGATTACCAAAGAGAAAAGACGGTCAACATTTCTTTGATGTTGGCTCTGGGCTAAGACTGATTCTTTGGTACTCATTAGTATATATATATATTTTTGGTACCTATTATTGAAGACAGTTTAATAATTGCATGAGTGAAAGGATTTCTCTTGAAGATAGCAGACCACTTCCTTGACCCTCTCAGCATTTGCTAAATAGGCATAAAAGAGAGACCCTGATTTCAGAAGTTATTCATTAACCTGACAAAATGGGATTCTTAGAAGTAAATTTGATAGGGTTATTAAGACTGTTGAATGGCCAACTCGATAGCTACAGCTGTCGAACGCGAGTTTCTGTTATGATACACATAGATATGAGCTAGATTGCATTAAATTCTTTTATCAAAGGCAAGATAGCTATCTGCTTTACACTGTAATGCTTTCCCCCATTGTAATAAGCTCTTTTTATTACTTCTGATCAAAGCTTATTTTAGGGCGAAAGGGGTAATTCAAGTGATGGATGTTAGCGTGATTCTTGGTTTTATCAGATTATCACAGTATTCAAAGGAAGCTTATCCTATAGGATCATTAAATGTTCCAAGAAAGACTGGCTTAATTCAGACTGAGAGCTAACACACTGCTATTTTTGGAGGTGTTATCATCCTGGAACTAGTACATGCTCAAATTTAGTGAAAAGTTAGGTAAAATGTCTTTCTTGGAATAACTATAGGCCATGCATGCACATTCAGGAATCAACATTTGGAATTATAATTGATAATCATAGTACCACCAACTAGCACCCCATGGCCTGATGGACAGAGGCAGATAACTCCTTTTGTGTTCTCTAATACATATAACACACACTAAATGATTCTCTTTTTTAAACAACTTAAACCACATTTTATATTGGATATGTTGGATCTAATTAACATTAGAAGATCATAGATTACAAAATAGAGTATATACTATTGCAAATTAACAAAAACAGGAATTGACACAACACAGAACTTGGATGAATAGAAACTTAATATTTTTTTCTTTCTTTTTTTTTTCTTTTTTGTGGAGCCAGGGATTGAACTCAGGCCCTTGTACTTGCCAGAGGAGCACTTATTCTACTGAGCCATCTCCCCGGCCCTTATTCCTTTTTTTTTTTTTTACAGAGAAAGTGATACATTTTTTTTCTTTTTTGTCTAACAATTATAGTTGGTTTAGTAGATACATGTCAGTATAACTGTTTAGAATTAAAATTAAAAATGTATTATGAAAGATTATAGTAGACATTTGCTAATTTTAGCTCTTCAACATATTTTGAACATACCCTTCATATTTTTTTAATTTATTTTAAAGAGAATATAAAAAAATAAGACAATAGAAATGAAACACGTGGGCCAGGGAGATAGCTCAGTGGAATAAGTACTTGCCTGGCAAGTGCAAGGTCCTGAGTTTGATCCCTGTTATCATAACAAAAGAAAGAAATGATATAAATTTTTCAAAAAACAAGATAAGTGATAGTCAAGAGTGGGAAAGTTATGCAAGTATATGCACAGTATAGCTAAGATGATTGTACTACCAATTTCTATCCATATTAGGGGTCAGCAGTTAATGTTTAAATTTTTTACTTTGACCAATTTGGTATGCTCATATCCCTTCATATTTCATAGTTTGTCAAATTCTGAATCACACCATCCCAACAAATACACAAGCTGGTGGTCATGCTGTGATAACCACCAGGTGGCAGGTACTTGTCAGTCAACAAGAACCACTCTTACAGTGCTATAGGAGTTGGAACAGAGACGGCAACTTGCTGGGCTGATCTTTCATGTTATTATCACAGGTAGCCAGAGATGCTATACTCTTCTTGGAGTAGAAGTGTGAGAAGAAATGACAAGGTTAAGAAGTATAGGAATTGTACATGGAAAGCCAGTTTAGAGAGTTCTCACATGCCGTAGTAGCTTTTTGATTAAAATAGCTAAACTATACGCTGTTTTGCACAATTATGAGCCTTTATGTAGATAATAATGAGATTTAAATTTGTTTTTACAAATGTAAACAGACCCTTTAAGAAGTGACCAATTTAACTTATCTTGAATATTCCTCAGTGCTTGAGAGAATAATCTATATACTACATGCCTAATACTTACTGAATTGAATTGATACACGTAAACTTCTCTCCTGGACAATGTGGCCAGAATCTTGTCATCCAGCATATATCAATGGGTTTTAAAGTTTTAAGATAAGTGGAATTGACTCTCTGAAAGCACCATGGCATTTAAACTTTACAGGGCATGAAAAAAGGAGCCAAGCAGAAAGTGGTTGGTTTATTTTTTATGGAAGATTGGTATGCTATGAAATTGCCCTGTATGTTCAACATCAGAAATGTTGGGAAATGCTTCTTACAAGAACTCAAAATTACATCTCACTGCCTCAAGACTTGTGTGCCTGCAAGGAGCCTTGATGCTGTATAGAATGCTGAGGATGAATTTGGAAAATACAGGTCAGAGGTGTTCAAGGCAAAACTGTCTATTTACATGCTATGAAACTCTTGAACAAAGAGTTCCTTGGTCAAAAAATGGCAGAGCAGGGCCTGGGAGATAGCTCAGTAGCTTAAGTGCCTGCCTGGCAAGCACAAGGAATACAAGGTCCTAAATTTAATCTGCAGTACCAAAAGATATACATAAATAGATAAATAGGGCAGGCCAAACAGTTCAGCAGATTGAAGCACCTGCTTAGGCAGACACAGCAGCTGGGATTCAATCCCCAACCTGCCGTGCCAGCCCTGCCCCTGGGGTACACTGAGAAGGGGATGGAGACTGGGTGTGGTGGTGCACTTATAATCCCAGTGCTTGGAAGGCCAAACACAGGCGGATCTCTATAAGTCTGATCTACATAGTTAGACCCTATAGACACTTACTAAAAAAAAAATAATGAATGAATGAGTGAAAGGCAGACAGTAATCAAAGCCCTACAGTAATCCAACACTACAGAAATGGTGTGCTTTACCTGTTCTATGTTAGTTTTATTACAAAGCACACTAGTCAGACACAGAAGATCTTTTATGCTCAGCACCAACAGGTCTGCCAAGTTGACCAGGACATGATGTAAATCTGGACCTGAGAGCTATAGACAAAAGTATTTTTGAAGAAAAAAGAAAGGTTTAACAAACTGTGTCTGTATAACTTTGGAAGAAACACAGAAAAGTCCTTCCCATCTATTAATTTTCTATGATATCTTCTTTGAAAAGAGAAGCACTGAAGTGGTCTAAATGAGAATCAGAAGACCTCATGGAGCTCCCTGGTGATGGCAGGATTTCTTGCAAAGCTTCTGGAAACGACCCAATTGCATGCATTCAACAAGTTAACATCTATATAACATCAGACTAGGAATCTGTCTAAAATTCAGATTTTAAGAGTGACAAATGAAAAGTCTACTATGAAAATAAGCATATCACACATATAAAACCTCAGGGGATGTTATGGTTTGTGTCTAGTTGTCTCCCTGAAGCCTCATGCAGTCATGGGGTGGGGCCTTCTAGAGTTTGTGGATAACTCATGATCCACTGGGATTATGGGTGATCCAAGGCTGGGATTATGGGTCTTTGTACTCCTGGGATTATGGGTGTGTGTACTTCACCCAGCCTGGGGTGGAGACCCTGGATGCAATATAAGAGAGACAGAGAGACAGACTCCCTCTCTGTTGCCATTGTTGTTCCGCCACCATGAACTGGATGCTTGCTACCCTGTGCCACTCTGCCTTGGAACCAGCTTAGTATGGACTGAGACCTCCAGTAGCTGTGAGTGTGATAAACCTTTCCTTCCTCCATTTTCAGTGTCAGGTATTTGTCCCAGCAACAAGAGAAGAGTAACTGAGACAGGGGAAAAATTGATCTGACATACCACTAACAATCCAAGAATTGTACACCATTGCTGGGAGTCACAACTTTAGTCTAATACCTAAAACTGATCCAGAAGGTGCAGATGACACTCTTTGACATCATCAGGAAATGGCAGCACCATTGAAAAGATCATCAGTCCCATGTTAGAATTTTTTCAAAGCACCACGGACTACAGGTGTCCGCTCATAGCGACACACACAGAGGTGTTTGGCACATCCTTCATAATCATTAAGAATTTCAACTTTTGGATCATGTTAAGATCAATAAAACAACCTGGATAATAATGATCTTTATTTTACTATGCTCTTGAAAAAAATTTCCTGATCTGTACATCTTCCTTTTAGATATGAATTCAATATAAACTTGTGTGCCAGTATTTTCAGTTACAAACACCATTTAAGTAGAAATATTTTCTGCCCCGGAAATTCATTTGCCCGTGCTAATGGGATAACACAGCACAACACGAACTTCTGAAAGTGAAAACCCTAAAATTGCTTGCTTTCATATCTAGTCCCCACACTGTCACCACCTTCAAATGTTGTTGAAAATTGATGTTTTTTTATGTACATGTCTGATTATCACATTGAAATAGCTGTTGGGAGACTGTGTGTCCTATCTTGTCCATTCCTGGGTTATATCTAGCTTAGAACTCTCATAAATAAATATTCAGGCATAGACGTGCACATGCATGCATATCCTTACCTGCTTAAACCTGCTGGAGTTTACTTGTTTGAATTAGGTTTTATTTGCTGTTCATTGTAGAAGAATGTTTAGAGGCAATTACTAATTTGTACAGGCATAGATTTGTCAAGAATAGGAAGTTTTTCTTTCTAATAGCAAGTGCCTGTTCAGAGTCCATCTGAATATTTATTAGGGTGACTCCTTTGGCTCAAAACAAAAGTAAAGGCCAGGTAAGAATGTTCCCAGTGCAATTATGTCTTTCTGTTAGTTTTATTACCTATGACACTTAGTCACGGTTTTATTATTTATAAATTGTCTTACAATTGGCTCTCAAATCTCTTCTTTTTCAAAGTCATACAATAGTTACATTTGAAATCATTGTCAATAACTTATACCATATTTTGAAATCTTCAGTCACAAAACCACTTCCAACAACAGAAAATAGTCTTGATTCTGATACTAATGGGTAACAACTGTATTCACATTCCTAATTTTTCTTTATCTTTTAATTAATCTATATGATTTTCCCAGAGCATGATAAGTTTTACTGATCAACTTGAGTATGTTGAAATAAATCAGGAATAAGCTATTAATTTTTAAATATTTATTTATTTGGTACAGGGTCTCACTACACAGCTCAGATTCATAGTGATCCTCCTGTCTCAGCCTCCTCAGTGCTGGCATGATAGGTGTGCACCACCACGCCCGGTTGCGGTGTCTGATACAGTACACCTGGGATTCCAGGGCCTACATGGCGTGCAGTAACAGGGATCAAACCTGGTTCCTTGCACTTGCCAAGCAGGTGCTTAAACTGCCAAGCTATCTCCCCAGTCCAGGAATAAGTTATTTTCTATAAAGGTAATGTGTCAAAGTATTGACACAGTAGCTTTAGAAATAATAAGTAATTTTACAACTTATATTTATTTCATAATTTTGATTAGTGGGATTTATTGTTTTCTATTTGCAATATTATAAATTTTAATTTACCTGTCAATTATTTCATTTTTATATATGTCTTTCCCTATGGAAATGATAAACAATAAGGCTCACTGTATGATTCTGTAAATATCCATGTAATTTTTGAAACATATTTTTTGTATAAACATGAGTGATAATAGGATGATTTAAGAGCAATTCTAGAATCTACATTAACTTAACTCATTCATTTATATCTTTGAACTGCGGACCACATATTTCTGTAGTGAGAAAAATAGTTCATGATCATAACTTTCAGCACTGAGATCAAAATAAATATATTAATTTCACACAATTGGTATCTACTGACTTATGGAAATTTAAATGAATTCTTCCCTAAATATAATCAGTTGCTTTGCATCCATCACGATTTGTGAATGAAATAAGAATATGACTTCTTAAATATATAGCCTCTGGTTAAACCAAGAATCAGAATCGCTAGATGTGTAACATGCAAGTCATGGAGCTTTGGCAGGTCACTTAGTATCTTGATTTCCCCATTAGTGATATCGGGACAGTGATTTGTGTGAAGACACAAGAATGAAAAATGTAGAACATTTAGAAAACTATTTAGCACTCAATAATATTGGCTATAGTATTTTTAATATTACCTTATATATTAAATAAACTTCAACTCCCACTGAAACTTTCTGTTTCGTGAGACAACAGAATTTACTCAACTTTGATTATGAGAGAAGATCTTTTTGATAATTCTCAAAGTTAACACACTGAGAATATCCACTCAGGAGTGGTCTTTATGGACTGGCTTTTTTGTTATTTAATCTCAGTACATAAACATGTGCAAGCTAACTCCTAAATATGGAACTAGAAGTTTATCTAAACCCTGGAAATTTGAGCATGGAATTCTTCTTTTGTTGCTGGCTCAGTCCACCCTGGGGATGGGGCTGGCATGGCATGTGGTGCGGGGAATCAAACTGTGGTCACTGGTGCTTGCCTAAGCTTGCCTAAGCAGGGACTTTAGATCATTGCGCTATCTCACTGGCCCTGAGCATTGAATTCTAGTTTAAACTTTCTCACATTTTAACACCAAACACAGTTTCTTTGGCTGTAAAGGAACTTTTTCTTTCTTTCCATGACCAGTAAGTACATTTATAGCAAGAGAAAGAACTGTAACAATGAAAACATATATATATATATATATATATATATATATATTCAGCACCATAAGGCCTTTACATCACTGCTTTAAGGAAGGTAGAAGACTGTTCCTCGGTTTTGTTCATATTTTCAAAATAACTGCTATTCATGCTTAAATCCATAGCCGCAATTTCTGTCATCCTAAGAGAATTTTATAATTTTCTTACTCTAACTACTGATGATGTATTTGAGTGTAGTCCTCTCAAATAAAGGAATTTTCCCCCCAAGGGACATATTCAAGGCAATAGCTGAAGATGCTTGTGGGCCTTGTTGTGTTTAATATGATGAAAATTATACGGATGCTGAGCCAAACCTCCTAGATTTGGATTTCGGAAAATAGACAGTAAGGACTAACGTGGCCTACATGAAAGCAATGGTTACATGTGTGTAGCTTTTAGAGAATGTTTTCTCTAAGCCGTAGTAAATCTTTTCAGTTCTCTCAAGGCTATAACCTGAGTAATCCTGCTGATTACCTCATGGCCAACAGTTCAGGCTCTGGATTTAGAGCTCTTTACCTTTCAATTCCTTTCTCTGCTCTTTACTGTATGATTTCTGCTGAGTTAGCTGACAATTTCTGAGCTCACTTCCATTATAAAATGGAGATTATCATAACATCCCTTCACTAGGGTGCAGAAAAAGGAAAGCGCTATAGAAAAAGTAACATACAAAGGTGAAATACATATTCGGCTAATAAAGGTGTTTGGTGTTGTGCTGGCACAATAGCTCAGAGACTAAAGTGCTTGCTTAGGCAAGCTTAGGCAAGCGCAGCGACCATGGTTCGATCTCTGGCACCACATGTTGTGCCAGCCCTACCCCAGGGAGGGCTGAGTGGGCCACACAACCCCCCCAAAAAAGTGTTTGGTGCATTTTACATGTGAGCATTCACTGGAAGAGAGAGAGAGAGAGAGAGAGAGAGAGAGAGAGAGAGAGAGAGGTGTTTCCTTCTATTCTCAGTTTCCTGATCCTACTCTTACAGTTGGTTTTACAGAATTCCATCAAGTCTAAAGTATTAAAATATAAAATAAGGGCAGAACAAATTTCATGACAGAACTAAACTTTAAATTTATATGAAAGTGTAATGTTAACATAAAACTGAAAGTGGGAAAAACAGAGAGGGAGAGAGAAACAAGAATAATTTCATCCAACACCTATCATGTGATTGGAACTGCCCTCATAGTAAGCTATTTGTGGTGATCTGTGTTAAAGTTCATCAAAATCTCAATGAACGCACAAAATAAGACCCCGATGAATAAAGACATGAATTAAATTTGATTATATAACTGTTTTACATGCAATTCCTACTCCTGTTAGAGGCATATTTTCACATTTCATGAACCTATGATTTTACTCTCTAAGACCAAGCAAAAATGAAACAGATCATTAATGATGCTTTATTTTCTTAACACTAGTTTGTTAAACTATGGTGTTTAAAATATTTTCAAATACTTAATATTTAAATGAAATGTATATCTACAAAAAATTTGTTTATACTGTAGTAAACAAGTCATTTATGAGTAATGTAATTAATATATCTTACAAAAATTCTAAACTAGAATTATAAGAACTTTGATTGAATTCTAAACATTAATATTACATGACATGTCATATAATTGAGCAGACATGTGAGTTCCTAGAGTAGAATATATCAACTTTTATGAAATCAGATTTCATAAAATCAGAATGTATATCAAAACCCAAGGTCTCTTTTGTGACCTTTTAAAATTTAAATGGTAGGCTTCTTTCCATTGGCAGAGATCTGCTGCTATGGCTTTCCATTTGTAACTCTCGTTTTCAGATAAAATCCAGTGGAATGAAATGACCAAATCCTCACAGAACTCCAGCATCCAAACTCTTAGCTCTTCACCAAATCTCCGTCTTTATCCATTTGTAGCCTCGGAGTTATCACAACTCCTCTGATGCAACCATATAAAAGTTTGAAACCCATTATTGAAATGCACTCCTTCTTTTTAAAGTCCAGTAAAATAAAGGACAAAAGAATGACAATGTCTTCTAAGGCAATGCACTGATTTAGTAGCCAGGACTATAATTTAGGTTTCTTGTCATTTTGAGTTTCATGATATGTCCTTTCTTTTTAAAGTAACTGTTGGGGCCAGGGAGATGGCTCAGTAGAATAAGTGTTTCCCTGGCAAGCGCAAGGGCCTGAGTTCAATCCCCAGTTCCGCCAATAAATAAATAAATAAATAAATAAAGTAACTGTAAATTCCTATCTGCTTATAGTATTCCTAAAGTTTCTAAATGCTTGTGTTTTTACATCAATACTGAATATAAGGTATTGGACTATGTACAGCATTAATTCCAAAATACACTACTTTATACTTACTCTCGTGTTGTTTCTTTCAGCCTTCAGTTCAGAAATTTCTTCTTCTTTTTCCAGCAGCTGCTCCCTGCAGGCATTTAATTCTTTTGTCAGTGCAGCAAATTCCTGAAAGAAGGATAAAAATATTTTAAGACACATTGAAAATAAAAAAATATAGTTCCAGTAAGGAAAACAACATGAAAAGTATAAATTTTGAATGAAAATAATAAGAGAGCTGGCAAGATAGCTCAGGGGTCTAAGCTCCTGCTTGGGCAAGCACAGGGACTAGGATTCAATTCCGGGCACCATGTGCTGTGCCGGTTCTGTCCCTAGGCACACTGAGCCAGCCACAAAGTCCAGGGGTGGTGGCGAGTGCCTGTAATCCAACCACTGGCGAGGCTGAAAACAGGAAGATCACTGAGTCTGAGCTGTGTAGTGAGACCTTGTACAAATACATAAAAAAAAGAAAGAAAGCAAAGAGAAATAGAAGAGAAAGAGAGGAGAAGAGAAGAGAAGAGAGGAGAGGAGAGGAGAGGAGAGGAGAGGAGAGGAGAGGAGAGGAGAAGGGACATAAAGAAAAGAAGAGAATGAGAAAAACTAACCTAATTGGATGGTCAATATATATTACTATTATTGAAGTACATTGATAACATTTTTCAAATTGCTACTTTGTGTTCTTATACATTTCCTTACAATAAGCTGCTGAGATGGGCATATAAAATACTTTTAAAAGATACCATAAACTTCATGTTGAATTTAAAATTTACCTGACAATTTATTATAAGAACAATTTAAATTGGCTACTTTTATGAAGAGATTAAAAAACTGTTTGTTTCCTCTATAGCACCGATCAAAGTATAACAGATCTTTAAATCAAGAGCACAAACATCTGACAAGGGAGTTAAAGATTAAGCCACTTTTTGTTACCAATGTGTAGAAAGACAACTGATCTACCGACTACAAAATAATAAATATACCGAAGACTTGAAACATTATGTAAGATTTTCCAGTTAGTGTGTGTATTGTTCAGACTTCCTGAAGGTAAGCTCCATAGACACAGGGACTTTTTTTTTCTTGTTGTACTATCAGTATCTGAAGCATAGCAAGTACACAATTAATATTTATTTTCATAAGTGAAAAGTGGTTATGTTATACCCTCAAAATGGAGTCCTGGAATAATCCTATCTTCTTGTGGTTAGTGACACTGAGAAGAAGACTTTAGTGTCATTTTCATTTCCCAAATGACATTAGAAATTACATGATTATGAGTAATTTTGCCATTAGATGGTGACAAAAATTTAATTCAACCTTTCTGGCTCTGTAAATTATACTCAAACATTATTTAATTTTTTAAAAAAATTATAAATATAGCCAGATTATCTTAAGCCATTTAGAGAATCCTCAGTAATGAAAGCAGTGTTTATCAAATATTTGAGTATTTGGGAAACTTAGCCCCAGGTCCAGGTGACAGCCCTGAGAAGGGAGGAGAAGGCAAGAGAGGGAAGAAGACAGGTTTGGCTTCCTAACCCACATGCATGCACATTTAGTAAGAGGTAAATGAGTGTGATAACTCTGCAAAATTGGGACAAGTGGACTATTCATATTTTAATGAAAATATTAAAAGTTAAATTATTATTTTTGCTGAGTTTCTCTGAATGACATCAACCTCAAGGGTGCTTCACACACATCAGAGTACACTCTAAGGCTTATAATCTAGCTAGCTGCAAGAGCTCACTGTTACACCTGGCGGACACCACAGAGAAATATTTTCTCCTCTTATTGCTTCCTGTTCAAATGTTGATAATACTTTCCAAGCCTATTATTAAGAGGACAATGGAAATAAGCAGATGTCCAACACAATAAATCTCTACAAAAATGAAACTGTAGATGCTATATAGTTTAGACAGAAAACTGATATGTATAAATATTCTGAATTTTACATTATTAACCTAGAAGCATATAAAATAATCTTATATTCATTTATCATAAGATTAACTAAGATACAACATGAATCAAATTTTTACATGTAGCAACTAACTTAAGAAAACCTATATTTGTCTATCTTTCTAAGGATTAGCTTGCTACCTATAAATATTTAAAGAGATCTGAAATAAATATTTCAGAATTTTAATATTAGAGCTCCGCAGAAGTGAAATCATGAGTGATTTTGATGTTTGGATGCTGCATATATATTTGTACTCCCAAAACACTGTACATTGGGGAAATATGCTTTTGCTTAAAGAATAAGAGAAAATATGAAGCAATAGTAGATGGAAAGAAGCATGTATTTAAAATAGAAGATAAAAATTTGTCAAGATGTTATTGGTAAAAGATGATATAATTTTGTTATAGTGGCACTGACAAATTAGTGAATGATTCTAATTTCTAAGATTACTTGTACACTTATAACTTTGTAGTAAACTTCAGGAAATGTCTCTATCTTCTCTATTTTATCTTGCTCATTAAATTCTCAGTTGAGGAGTCTTATGCTAAGCTGATGGATGTGAAAAATGAATTATTATCATGTAACTCTGAATTTACAAAGTCACATGCTATCAGGATTGAATTAGTTCCTAACAGAGACCTTTACACTGCAAAGTGTTTTCCTTGTCTCTCACTTTGAACCTAGTTGTTTATTTCATTTCTCACTCTGACATTTGGAATGTATTTAAAAGTTCCCTTTTTCCTTACCTGAAACATAAAAAAAAATTATTGCAGTATTTTGCATAATCTACCTTAATGAGTCCGATTAGGTGTGAAAATTGAGAGGCCCAAGGCAAGGCATTCCTTCCACACAAGATAACCCGTATTAGAAAAACATATTTCGTATATTTAGGGTTTTAATCAAAGTGTGTATCACACATGAAATTATGCAACAAATACTGTTACATTTTTCTTCTGACATATCTTTTTATATGCTTCCCCATTCTTACTGTCAACAAGGGTAATATAATCTTATAAAAATAATAACCACAAATATAGTTAACATTGAGTTCTTATAACAAGTCAGGAACTCTACTAAACAACATATATGTCATGAACTGATTATTTCATTAATCTTAAAAACACTTGTAATGAATATCTAAGATCTCACAGAGATACACAGAAGTTTTATCTGCCCAAAATTATATGCTTAGTCAACTCTGGAGCTCTGCTTCGAAGTCAGGCAATTCATCTTATATTGGATGATACCAAGGGTTATTTTTCTCCTTCTGGACACAGGCTTTTCTTTTCCAAAATATTCTTCTTCATTCTTTGTAAAACTTGTCTCTTCCATGTTCATAAAACATTAAGAACTTCCTGTCACTGAACATATTAAGTTTAAATAAGCTTTCACTTTTGAAATTCAAACCACCCCAAACATGACCCTTTCCATAATATATATCCTAAGAGGGCAAATGAGACTCGGCATGGTGGTGCACACCTGTAATCCCAGTGTTTGGGAGGCTGAAAACAGGAGGATCACTATGAGTCTCATCTGTGTGGTGAGAACCTGCAGACCCTCTAAATACATAAAAAAGAATCAATTATGTTTTGCTATGCTGTAAACTAAATATTTATGTAAATTAATTTATTTAATCCCCCCCCTTTTTTTTTCCTTGAAGATACCAAAGCTTAGTAAGGATGGTTAACTAATCAAGGTTGCAAAGATAAAAATGGCCCAATCTCTCTGATTCCAACACTACCTAATCTGCCTGGAAATGGAAAACTTCTCATCAGTTTTCTCCAGTTCGCCTAGAGTATCCTCCTTCTACCCTCTATCCTTCAGTAAGTGTTGTGACACTTACTGGACCCTTCCTGAGTACCTGGTCCTGCGCTAGTGGCTGAAGGTGTTAAGGTAAGTTAGGCAGGGCTAGTCCACAGGACCTCATAGCACTTTCAGAACGTGAGGCGTACTGGATTTCAGTCCTCAGCAAGCATTCCTAGCCCATCCCAAAATGCCACACACGGGTGAGTACTACTAATGCTGTGTGTCACCTTTCGAAAGCCTTCCTCATAGAAGGTCTCTCTGTGGGTTTCTCCTTTTGTCTCTGTGCTCTCTTTTCTCTTGTTTTCCTGCTCCTTTTAAATATTAACTTTTCAGGCCTGGGGAGATAGTTCAGCGGTCTAAGTGCCTGCCTTCCTGGCTAGTACAAGGACCCCAGTTTGATCCCTGGTACCACATGTCCTGCTATCCCCAGAACCCCAATCCTCTAATCCTAGAGCTAGGGAGGCTGACAAAGGAGGATCAGTATGAGTCTGAATGGTGTAATAAGACCCCATATCAAATAAATAAATAAATAAATAAATAAATAAATTTTTTAAAAAAATTAAATGCTAACTTTTCTAAAAAATACATTTCTTAAAGAATCAGCTGGCCTTTGTTAATGCTTCATGATAAATATCTCATGGGTTTTTATAATAATTAAAATATGTGTTTAATTCCTCAACTAATATGATTCTTTAAGACATTGTTATTTCATTCACTTTTACTTCTTGGGCCTTAGCATAGTGTTCAGAAATACGAAGAGACAATAAATTCCTATCATAGATGAGTTACCCCTTGGACTCTAATATCAAAATAATTTTAAAAGACATTATAGCTTCATTTTCTTTGTTTCTCTGAGAGATAGCATTATACTCTAGACAACATATAACATATAGGATAGACTTTAACCTGTAACTTCTGCTTTGATCTGTATTACAAATGCACCCTGCTCTATTCTACACAGCAGTGCTCTCTCACGTTTTATTGCATTGATGTGATATCATACAGTGACAGCCTGGAAACTGCCAAATTAAGCACAGTATTCAGAAAATTGCCTCTGACCCTGGTAACTTTGCTAAAGCAGTGTGCAGGAACAGGGCAGTGCTACTGCATATGGCCCTGAGAGCAAAGCGGCAGGTACCTGCCAGTGCTGACTGCACAGATGGTGGAGTGGAAGAGAGCTAGTATATCTGAAGGGTGGCAAACGAGGAAGAAGTGATACTCATTTTTTATTGCTTAGTGCTTTGCTTAGTAGTGTGTGCATTTGGGTTTATCTTTTGCTCAATGGACATATCACACTAGTGACATTCATTCTCAAAGGAAAACACATATTTAATCCACACACTATTTCTTTAGTTCAGCTAGCATTTCTCCAAACTGTTCTTAAGACAATATTTCTACAAGATTCTCTCATTTTTTCCAAAAAAGTTATAGCCAACAGATTTCAGAAATAGTATATGCTGTATATTTTGATCTTGAAAAGTTATAAATGGGCATGATAATATAGGAAATTCTGCTCCGAGTTGCTTTTATTGCCAAGAATTGCGAACAACCTAGATTTGTGTATGAGGAAATGAATGAATTAATGTAACAACTACGCATGAAGGGATATTGTGAATAAACAGAATAAATAGGTTCAATATTTATATAGAAAAAATGGAAAGATATTATGTTTCAAAGATATTATTTTAAGCAAATGGTTAAACAACAATGCAACATCTGACAAAGTATCATCAGAAGTTGAATTTAGTAAATAATGCTAGAAGAAAGGGTAACTCATGCTCCATTTGTCTAAATTAAAAGAAGCCCTTAGGAAAACCTGAGATTGCTTTGACATAAAAGAAGTAGAACAGTTACTAGTAAAACACATACTCAACAACTTTTCAGACTAGCCATTTTTTTGGTTCAACTATAGCTTTGCAAATTTTTGTCTTCCCTAAGGCACAGAATTATTTTCTCCACTCTATATTTTCTTTTCTTGGAACTTGAAAGAGTGGTCAGGAACTAGAACACACAGTGTCGTGAGACACCTTCAGACCTAAGAACATGGTGCCCTGTTTTTCAGTAGTATATGCTCATGCCTGAGAACTATGAGCATCCCTAAAAGGCCCATGGCATATCCCACATTGTTCTAAGCACTGAGAGAATGACATTTATAAAGCAAGCTAGAGTCACTTCCGCTGGTGAGCTTACATGCCTACAGCCGTGTAATGCTCAACCTACTTTTCCTCTGGACTAAACATTTTCTAGCCACATTAAATCTTTCTCTGAATCACATTATGATGTAGAGTACTAGTTCCTTTAAAAAACAGAGAAAAATAACTTTATCCTATTAATACCTTTCATCATTTCTTAAATACCAACACATGTCATTTAGTTTTTTCTTATTCTACAAAAATTCTGCTTCTACTTTTAAATTAAAAATATCTTAAATTATATAAAATCCCAATTCTCTTATTTCAGCTGACTTCACAATATTACCTTATTTCCCCAAATGACGGGCATCATTTTTTCCCATAAATTATTGCTTTGGGGCACCTATTTTATGCTATGGGTATATTTCAGAATCTGGCATATGCTGTATCATTTATTAATCAAGACAGCCCGGTTATTTGCAGACCACAAATAAGAACATAAATGAAGGAGACTAAATTAAGGACCATTCCAGTATAGTATCAGTGGTGCCACCCACATCCCCAAATCTGTCAGATCCCAGGAAAAATGTCACACTGGGTCGTGGCTTAACTATGGTGTCAGTCTTGTGTACTGCCTTCTGACCCAAAGAGGGTCCTGACTCATTTATAGGTGAAGCATCCACATTGCCCCTACCCAACTGACAGCCTGGAGGTCGACGTGTTGCTCTTCATCCACTGAGCGCAAACCAGTTTCGCTTGGTCCCTGCATGATTTATTCCCAAAAGGAAAACTTCATTGGCAAACAAGAGTCCTGCTCAGTTCTCTTACCTATTTATATTCTATAGAAGACAGAGTATGCAAATCCAGAACTTCCTCGGCCTCCCTTCCTATTCTGCTCAACTCAGACCTCTTTCAACCTGACGAGTTATAGCATGCTGTCCTGCTGTAGCGGCAGATGCCAAAAACCCCGCTATTCACCACAGTCCTCCTTAAGCACATTCTGGTGTTTAGTATTAAACATAGAAGAACTAAAAGAGACTTTCAAATTCCCTGCCTCATTTCATATGTTGTGTTTATTTAAGAAGGTAGAATTGGGATAAAAAGAACGCATTTTCTCATTTCCCAACTATCTGAAAGGCTTTGGTTGAATAGATGTATCCTCACCTCAGGAAAGCAGGTCAGCGGAAGCTGCATGACAAGAATGAAATTGATCCTTTCAATTTCTTTTCTTTTTTTTACTTTATTTTTTTTTATTTTAGGAAAGGGTTTACAGGGTGTTCCGGGTCTCATTCGTAGTGATCTGCCTGTTTACAGCCTCCCAAGAGCTGGGATTACAGGAGCGTGCCACCACACCCAGTCTCAATTGCTGTCTCAGCGCGCCCCGGGGGTGGGGCTGGCACAGCAGGCCTGGAAAGGCACCCCCAGCCTCTGCACCTGCTGGCAGGCACTTTAATCCACTTGGTTATTTGGCTGGTGCTACAGTTGAGGATTTTTTTTTTTTTTTTCCTGGCTCAGGCTGCCTTAATGGCATGTGTGGTATGGCATGTGGAGCTGGGGATCAAACAGCGGTCCCGTAAACCTGACTGCGTTTGTCCAGGCAGGCGCTTAAACAACTGAGCTAATCGGCAAGTCTCCTACCCTTTCAATTGCCAGGGAGTGACACCAGCCAGTCCCCAGAGAAATATTCAGCAATCTATTCATTTTGATCACAATTTTACTGCTCTTTACCTTCCAGTTAAAGCTGCAATCTCTAACCTTATGGGTCACATAATTAGTAAACTGACAATAACTTCATTTCTGCAATCATGTGTCTGAATGAACCAAATGATTAATGCCTAAAGAATCATGAGTGCGAAGCAGTCTGACAGGTAGGAGAAGAAATGAATGGTGAGTTTAATTCAGTTTCTTTGGGGACAATCTACTCTGGCCACCCTGTCCTTCTCTCAGACAGTAGCTTTCTTTACTCCAATAAATATATTCTACTCTTAAAAAAAAATCAGTTTCATACAACACCATCAACACCCTCACCAACCATTTAAAAAAGCATCTTTTAAGTTTCTTCTTCAACCATTTGTGCAAATGCAAAATAGCTATCAATAAACATAATAGTATCCAAGCATGTCAATTTGACCACCTAGTATTTAAAGTAGACAAATCAATCACCTTAAAAATGTTTTCTTAATAATGACTTTCCTAAGCTATGCCCCTCATTTATTATATTCTGGTGTTACTTCTCTTGGAAATGGAAACTTCTAGCAATTCCATTTGTGATACTCAGTGGGAATCTTTAGGTTTAAAATCTATTTTCTTTGCATATAATTGAACATAAATTTGCATGTATGAGGACGCATTCCCTTTCTAAACCACAGTACATATTTTCAGAGCACATTAATAATAGAAGTATTATGTTAGCTGGAAACAAAGATGTAATATATTGCCAAGATTTTATATCTATACACATCTTTAAATTAGCTATTAAAAATTCACACAAGTATTTAGAAATTTAGCTCCGAATTAATTTCGTTTGGAATGAGAAATGTGTTTCTTTCACACAAATCAACACCCTATCATTATATGAATTTCTGTACATAGAAGGTGGTGGACTTTTTGCATTATTATGTTACATAATCAAATGCGGTGTTAATGACCTCTGCTTTTATAATTGGCTTCTAGACTCCCACAAGCCCAGGGAAATCTGTCATCCAAAATTTCTATGCAAAATGACCGTGTCTTCCGGTTAGCCCTGGGCAAGACAGCTTGAAGGTGAAATCGCTTGCATGACTAATGCAATTTGACAGGCACAACTGGACTCAGGATTTTCACAGAACTGGTAGAGTAAGGATTCTCAGCTTAAAATGAAAGTGAGAGCTAAGATTCACATAAATTATAGCTTGTGCTTCCTTTCTTTTTTACTTATGCACATCTAATTAGAAAACTTTTTATCTTTTTCCTAAAACTGAAAAATAAATTATGTCAGCACATTATGATGACCCAAGGCTATCACGCCTGTTTAACATCTGAAATGTCACTGAAACCATTTTATGGTATGTGTGCATGCGGATGCTTCCTAATTCCGGTTTTCAAAAGCTTCAAATTAAGGAAATGGAAATCTTGCAAAAATGGATATCGGTTAAAAAACAAAACCTAGTGCTATCAGGAAAGCTTACACTGCCTAACGATCGAGCTATGTTCCTGCTGTGGATCAGTGACTGGGTGGGCTACAAATGTGCCTGGTTTGGATCATATTTCGTTCCTGTTTTGAGCTCTAACTTGTAAGCAGGTGTATGGATCTGCTACAGGTGTGTGATGCTTCATGACAACAGCCTGGTAGAAAAGATTTGGCTCGGTGATGAATCTCAGGGGGACAAGCAGCAGAGTCATGACTGCTGGGAAACATTTAGAGAACAAGTAGAGCTTTTGGTGACCCCAAACCAGCTTCCCTGCCTCCACTCAGCTGTGTCTTTTGGGGGCTAAGGGACATTTTGTTTTGTTTTGCTTTTTGTGTTTAGTACAAGGCCTACACGGTCTCACTATGGAGATCGGACTCCTAGTGATTCTCCTGTTTTCAGCCTCCCAAGCGCTGGGATTACTGATGCCCACCTCCACTCCTGGTCTCAATCACTGTCTCAGTGTGTCCAGAGGCAGGGCTGGCACAGCACTCTGGGCATCAAACCCTGGCCACTGTGCTCTGCCTAAGCAGGCACTATAGCCTGCTGAGCTAAAAAATCTAGCCGGACCTGACTGTTGTCTTAATGAACAAGTTTTTGTCAAATATCATGTTTTTTTTTTTTTTTTATTTTTAAAAGTATTCAATAAATGACATCTGCTCAGTTAACTTTAAGAAGTACATGGCCATTCTAAAATTTTGACATTCTTCCAGGTCAAGTTTTCTAATTTGAGGAAATGTAAGACTTTATTAGGTGTATCAGGATGTGCAAAAATTACATATTTTTTAAAAAGAAGGGAACTATGCTCACCACTATAGCTCACCACTAACACTTATAATTTTTAAGGAATCTGTAATAACTAAAATATACCTGAGAATCACACATACATTTCATTGTAACTCATTTCATTTTTGGGGGGATGGTCCTAATACCAATCTTGATTATAAATCAAAGGCAGCAGGATTATCCTCAGGAATAATAATAAAGGAGAGTGAGTTCCAGTGTGGTATTAGTGTACTAGCATAATAAAAATTGATGGCTGTTACTGTGATTCAGTGAAAATACTGACATACCTTTATTATGGAAAAAAGATATTGTACCCTTTTGTGTCTTCATACTTAGTAAATTCTCTTTAATCAAATAATTAAATTATTATTACCGAAAACACATCAAATAACACTCTATAATAATGTCTGTAGAGATCGAAACTATCAGGAAATTCTGTAAATGTCAGAAAACTGTTTTTAAAAGCCAAGCTCCTTCAACATATGTTTCTAGATTAATCTACTATTATTCTCTTGGCTCCTCTCTCACTGCATCAATTGCCACTGCCCCCGGGCTCACAGAGTCCTTGAATACTGCCTGTTGTCCAAAATGAAATGACAACATAAAAGATATTTAAGGAGCTTTCAGTGAGTCATTGTATGAGTGTAAAGATGCAGTTCATGAGGAGCCAGCTCCCTGGCCAGGTCCTGGGGTTGCATTTGTGTATGGGTTGCCTGGTCCAGGTAAATGGAATGGGCCTTGTTAAACCAATTCCCTCCTTAGATTCTAGCTGTAATTTTGAATAGCTGCCTGTCTTCCAAATCCTGCCCCTCGGTGTATAATTACAGTACTAGAGGGGAAAAGAGACAAATACATGGTTTAAACAAGCCTGGAGGTACCCACTTCAAGTTTGCTTTTTCTTTAATCTACTCTGCCTCCCTCTTCACTTTTCCCCAAATAGAAACACCTCTAGGCCTGGTCAGATTATATCAAGGAAATGAAAGAAAAGAGGATGATCATCACACAAAAATTCTACCAGAGAAACCAAGACTTCTAGGTCTGCAGTCAAACTGATGAATTTGCCCTTGATCCTGATTCATTTTGATGAAAGGAGAGGAAAGGAAACTTTTATGTCTAGAAATCTTCAAGAGATATTGTTGTGCATGTGCTGCTTGAATGATTTGGAAATTTATTTTCATCCACCATTTAAGTACATTAGTAAAATCACCTGGCCCAATAAGCACTGTAGCTAAAGCATGTCAGGGCTGAATCATTGCCAACCAAAAGCTCTGTTGGCAGGAAAAGCCAATTTTCAACAGCTCTGACAGCGTAAAGCAGGAGGCATGTTTGACAAGATGCTGTGTATTAATTTAAAAGGCTTTAGCATCTGGTTAGGTAATACCCGCTGTGGCAAGCACTCCCAGACACATAAAATAACATTCAAGCTTAATATTTGAATCTCCCGACAACACACTAATTCTAAACAAAACGAAACAAAATCATTTCCCTTGAATCATCAACAGATTATAATTATATAAGCAATAATATTTGGGTTAGAACATTGCTAGCTATCCATTGAGCTAAAATTCCGTAGTGGGTGTCATAGAAATTGTCAAGCACACTGAAACATGCTGTCCTGCCTTGAAGACTGCGGCTTTGTGTGGCATTTAGAAGGAGAACGTGGCTCAGATATGCTTTGTGTTGCAATATGTTGCACTAAGTATAGTTAACACAGAATTTTTCAGGAAGAATTGGCGGTATCAAGTAACAGAGAAAACTGAACCATTGGAAAGAAAGCAGGACTGTGCTTTCAAAGCGTTCTTTCTATGAAGGAGAGTTTTGGCCCAAGGATTATAGTTGCCTGGGAACAAGGGCAAAGATATATATATATATTTCAGAATTGCTATGACATATTAGCATCACATGGTACCATGAAATATTCAAATACTTTAACATATTCTGATTCCATGGATACCAAGAAGTATTCTTGGAATAACTGGATTCTTTGTGTGTTTTAAAAGGGGCTTGTCACTCCCCATTTGCATATTTTTTCTGTTTGATAATTATAGTTCTTGCTGTAAACTAATGAATTTACATTTTGGGCATTGTTTACTGACTTCAAAAATATTACTGTGTGCTTAATAGGTAGGACAGCTTGTAAATTTTTCAGACATGGTAATGCATAGAGTGGTGAAAAATACATAGTTAAAAGTAACAGAACAGGAATTACAGTGCAGTGCAATGTGAGGGGTTACACCGACGTGTTGGATACGCACAGGAAAATTCTAGCACGCTTTTCAGGGTGTGGGGGGAGGGGCCTTTGGGATGAAATGTGAAAAACCAGTAAGAATTAGTTGGGCAAGATATATGTTGAAGAAAAAGTTTTCACACAAAGAAACAACAGATATAACTTCTTAAAATTCAAGAAACTCATATATACTGAAAGTAGAAAACTTGCTGAAAATATAGTATAATATGGTCTTGGAACAAGCAATGATTACTTAAATTTGGAAACAAAATTTACAAAACATGAGCAAAAAGAGTTAAACTGGTAAGCACCTGCTAAGAAATGAACTATGTCAGCCAAATTCATATTTTGAAACGCTAACCCTCAACATGATGGCATGTGTGGAGACAGGGCTTCATTAGGCAGAGCATTGGGTTCAGATGCAGTCATGAGGACTCTGCTCTCATGTTGAGATTAGTTTGATAAAAGTGGCTGCTGTGTTCCCTCTCCCTTCTCTCCACCCCTCCCCCCACTCTCCATTGGAAGACTCAGAGAGAAAGCAGCCATCAGAAAGCCAGGAAGGTGCCTCACCAGAACCTGTGACATACTGGCACTCAGACCTTAGGCATCACATCTCCAGAACGCCAAGAAAGTAAGTCATAGTTTTATAAGACAGTTTGTCCTTATTTTTACATTTATTGCCTGGAATGTGTTTATAATATACCTAGATATAAAATCAGCACAATGTATAAATTTTGTGAAGCTTATTATAAACCAACTATATACAAAATAATGCTGAAACAAGTTAAATAATATAGAATATTACTGAGCAAGAAAAAAGCAGTAATGTGTGCTATGATGTGGATTAATCTTTTAAAATATGCTAAAAGTATGTCATAAAAGAGAACTAGTATGCATATATTAGCATGCAATGTCCATTATAGACAAATACATGCAAAGATAAAATATTTTAGGGGTTGCCTACGGCCTTGGCTCATTGTGCTTCCTTTTCATTTGATTCTGGAAACTTTTAGAATTTCTTTCCCAATTTCTTCTGTGATCCAAGATTCTCCTGGAGTGCGTGGTTTCATTTCCATTTGTTTGTGTAGTTTTTGGGGATTCTTTTGCTGTTGGTTTCTTGCTTCATGTTACTATGATCCAATCATACACAGGGGATTCTTTTAATTCTTTTGCATTTATATAAGCATGCTTTTAAGGTAGTCTGCTTTAGAAAAAAATTCTATGTATAACTGAAATAAATGATTAAGAAATGTTAGTTTTTATGAAGTAATTAAAAATGTTCTTGATAATGCCAAATGAATTTTAACATATGTCACATCTTTCTCACTCTTTTAAAATGACTATTCCGTAAACATTTCAAACTTATTTATGTAGGTAGATCTTTGATAATAAATAAAATTCACATTTATGTTTTTTAAGATTTTTGGCACTAAACAGCTTAGTATTTCTGGTTATTTACAATTGGAGTGTGGGACTGGTAAGATAGCTCAGGGGACTAACGTGCCTGTGTAGGTAAGCTTAGGCAAACACAGGGACCAAGGTTTGATCCCCAGCACCACATGCCATGCCAGCCCCACCCCAGGGCACACTGAGCTGGCCACAGAGTCCAGGAATAAGGGTACAAGCCTGTAATCTGGTGCTGAGGAAGCTGAAAGCAGGATCACCATGAGTCGGAGCTGTGTATTGGGACCCTGCAATAACCAAATATATTAAATAATAATAATAATTATTAATAATAACAAAATATTTTTAAAAATTGGAGTGCAAACACATATTTAATTTTCTTAAAGAGTAGAAAAAAGTATTTATTTCTTTAAGAGTAAGACCATGTCTTGAGAGACGGGATGCCAAATGGGCTGTCCCATATTTGATTTTTGTAATCCGTATGAATTCTATAACTCTATAAGAGTTATCTGAAGATCATTTCCTCAGAAAAAATATATATCATATATTCTACTAGGTGCTGTAGAGCAAGGAGTACTTTAAATTAATGCAAGTTTGAAAGTCAACCCTTGTTAAGGGCAGAGTTGCGCCGACTGCTGTCTCCCTATGCCTTAGCTGAGGTCTTGCTTCTGAAGATGGATTTCTTTGAGAATGTTCTCCTTTGAAGTAGAACTCTAAATGTATGCAAGCCTTTGAGTTCCTCTTCCCCTCCTTTCCAGATTGAAGGCTTTGTATCCTACCCTCCTCCCAATTTGTTCCATGGACCAACAACCCCCCATACACACACCCAGTTTCTAGTTTCTAAGATTAGTAAATATCTCTGGCTTCTTCAGTTTGCAGAACACTGTCTGTTGATCTGTCTGTCTTTCCTTCTCTCTTTCTCTTTCCTTTTTCCTAATTCCTTGCAAATGTTATATGTTTAAAAGTTCTGTGTTACAATTTCTCAGGTTTTTTTGGGGGAAATCCATTAAGACTTTGATTTGCCACATTGGCAAAACCAGAAACTGAACATGATGAAATATTTATAGATGTTGAGTCGATATGTTTAATTAACATTAGACATGATTCAAACCACTGGAGAATCATGTCTGGAAACTTTTTCTTATCCGTCTGTTATCTAGTTTATGAGATACATGATTAAGTGTGACATAGAAATTAATAAATTCATAAGGAAAAACACAGGAGTCTAGGTTTCTGTTACATAAGTATGAACCGTAGGATAATTCAATTGACTAGTAGGAAGTTACATGTCAACAGTGAAAGTGCTTTCTCTTAGGAAATTTGGTGTGGATAAGAAAATCCATATCTCAGGGTACGAGTCACTTTCCTCAGATGAGAAACAGTTCCCCAATATCCACTGTGGGGGTTTGAGGCCGTGGTCAGTTGTTTCAGAGCAGAAATGTCGTGACAGAAAAGCTGCTCACAATGTGGCAGCTAGAGAAAGGGCAGAAAGACAAGGTACGTTGGCCAAGAACGAGTGCTTCAACCTACGCAAATGACCTGCCTGCTCCTGCCAGGCCCTGCCTCCTGATATGCTTCCAGCCTTGCACTCATCAAAGCTTTACTCCACTGGTGACTTCAGTGCTCCCACAGTTCTGTCCTTTTCCACAAGCCCCACCTCTCACATGAGACCTTTCAGGGACATTCTCTGAATAATAACACCCAAGACTGGGAGGGAAGGAATGATGAAACAAGAGCTGCCTTCAGTTATCTGAATGGCATTTATGTGGAAATCTGAAAGAATTGCTTTCAGAGAATGTGAAGAGAAAATTGACTAGATAGATAGAGACATAGATACATAGAGATATATTCATGCCATCATTTATTTACTCAGTATTTTGCAAAGTCTGAGTTAACTATCTTGAAATTATAAAGCTGCATAAAGTGAGTTTCATCTCTGAAGTTCTACTTACTGATGAAGGAGACAGGTATGTTTCAGACGTATGGTGATATTATATTGTAATACAAATTAAAACTTATTCTATAAAAGGGAAGAGAGAGACCTCTTCTGCATCTCAACTGTGAATCTTAAAATGTGTATTGAACCCTAATGCATTATTGCTGGTAGAAATGCAACATAGTGCAGTAATTTGGGGAAAGAGTTCAGCATTGCCTCAAAATGCTATTTATGTACTAATCTATAAGCCAGAAAGTCCTCCACTACTTAGGTACCCAAAAGAAATGGAACACACACGCGCATACGCGCATACACACATACACTGTTGGCCACAAAAAGGTCCACACAGGGCAGCGGTTCACCGTACTAAATGTCTGGAAGCTAAGGACCACGACTTTGAGCACTTCCTGTAACTGTAGAGGCCAAAGGTCACTTGTGATGTCTCAGTAAATATAGTATGAAAATATTAACACAAGAGTTTTTTTTCCTGATGTACACTTTTTTGGGCAGACTATATACTCTTTTGTAAATGTATTTTCATATGTTCTTAGTAGTCAAAAAATGCAACAACTGAAATGTTTATCAACTAATGATCATGGTTAGCCAGTTGGACAAATGAAAGTAGTATAATAGAATGTTATTTAGCAATAAAAATGTTATTTATATGTATATGTATGTAGTCTCATGTATATGAATACATACAAGGATTCTGAAAAACACTAAATGAAAGCAGCTACAAAAGACCACATCAGGGCCAGTCAAGTAGCTCAGCAGATTAAAAACACCTGCTTAGGCAGAGGCGTGGGCCAGGAGTTGGATCCCTGGGCCTGCCGGGCCAGCCCTGCCCCCAGGGCACGCTGAGACTGAGATTGAGACTGGGCATGGTGGTGCATGCCTGTAATCTCAGCTCTTGGGAGGCTATAAAGAGGAGACTCCTTATGAGTCCAATCTACGCTGTGAGACCCTGTACACCCTGTATACCTATCCTAAATACAAAAAGAAGACCATATCTTATAGTTTCAGCTATATGAAATGTATAGAATAGACAAATACATACAACAAATTAAGTTATTATTTGCCATAGACTTGGGGCAGGCAAGAAGTAGACATGATTCCTAATGATACAAATTAAAAATTTTTAGAAGGGTTATGAAACTATTTTAAAATTAGGTAATAAGATTTGTATAACTCTGAATATGCTAAAAAAAAACCCTAAAATGTACACATAAAAAGAAGTAAATTTGATAGTGTATAAATTGTGTCTTGATAGCATTTATAAAAAATATGAAAAAGGTTACATATAATATTTAAAAATTAAAATGGAAAGGTAAAGAACCTTTACAGAAGAAAGTTCTCTTCCATTTCTGCAGTCTTAATATTTTCATTTCTATAAAATTTACATTTAAATTTATGTAAATTCCTGTTGTACTCTTGGGAACTTATGTCATTTTAAATGTCATCGCTTTTAAATCACTTTGCTGAATAACCTCTTTCTCCATCTCTTTCTCTCTTTTTCTTTTTTTGGTGTGATGAACATATGAAAGTAAATGAGTTATTGCCCATATGCAGGCATGTGGAGTATCCTGGGGGCAGGAATCACCTTTACAGTGCCCTCTGTTTCATTCCTACTCTACTTTGCTGGAAGGGCACTAAAAACTGTAGCGCCGTCTAGGTGAAGGTCATTTTCTCATAACAGCTCCAAAGTATTCTTGTTATTGTAGCCTTTCTTTTCACTGCATCAGACTAAACACAGAACCTAAAATGCCACCCAAGTATAGAGCAAAAGTTCCTAAGGTAAATACAGTGGGCAAACTCAAACCATTGCTTCAGATTGTGTTAAGCACAGCACTGGACTGGATAGTTTGGAATCGAACAGTTTAAACAACAGTGATTCTGATTATCTTGTGACCTCAGTTAGTTTTAAGGCCAGAGAAAAATATTTAGCTGGAGCTATCTTTTAAAAATCAGCAAATGGGGGCCTGGCCCTAGCTCCGTTCTTTAAGTGGCAGTTCAATCCCCAGGACCACATGCCAGCCAGACCCGCCCCCTGGTGGGCTGAACTGGCCACACACACACTAAATAAATAAATAAAGTTATAAAAAACAATTTAAAAAAAAAATCAGCAAATAAATAATTTTTTAAAATGAAGTGTTTGTCATCAAGTGTTTAAGCATCTTATCTGAAGTGAGAACTCCATAAACATGAATTCCATGGAGTATTTTATTTTCAGCTGAACCAGGGATTGAACTCAGACTCTTGTGCTTGCCAGGGAATCACTTATTCTACTCAGTCATCTACCTGGCCCTGTACTTTTATTTTTAAAAAGCTATTGAATGTATCTTAATCTCTTCTTTCTATCAACTGTTTTCTTAAGTATGTTTTCCCATTGGTTATGTTTCAGTCTTATTTTTGTTTTGCTTCCTGGTGATATGAAGTCTCTGGAACCATGAACCAAAATAAAGTATTCCTCCTTGTATACTGATTACCCCAGGGCCTTTGTCACAGTATTACACAGCTGACTGATGCATGAGCTTAATCTGATCCTACCTGCATATCTCACCATATTTTTCCTCTAGTGCTAAAATATAACCTAAGATCTCATCCTGGTATGTCACAGCCATGTTCTCAGGCTCATAATTCTAACATAGTGAATTCTATTTATTTCTGTAACACAGCCCTAGTGTCATGGGACTGGCTAATGTTTAATGAGGAGGCAGATTTTGAAGTTGCATACTGGCCTGAAAGAGTAATTAAAAGAAATCATTGTGGAAAGCAAAATGCAAAAATATTGTGCCATATTGATGAATAATTTGATGAGTATGTGAGGACAATAAACCACATAATCCAATTTTATTACTATTTGTATTATCTTTTAAATTTGTATCCAGTATCACATTTAAATTATTGATATATAAAACATATAATATATTTGAATACTTACTGAATGCATTAGTCATTCCTAACAATTCCTCCATTTAAACTGAAGAGGGCCAGGGAGATGACTCTGTGGAATAAGTGCTTCCCTGGCAAGCTCAAGGACCTGAGTTCAATCCCTGATTCCGCCAAGTAGATAAATAAATAAAAATAAATAAATAAACTGAAGAAAGCAAAGGCACACAACATTATACAAAAGAAGTATGGATGGTCTGGATGCCTATTTTTCATAGTCTTTTCTATTAATACATTTCTCCACTTTTAGTTCTTATTTACATTTAGAAAATAGGATCAGATAAATGTGGCCCATGTGCCATTTGAAGGGATTGATCATAATGTAGCTACACTCAGTGAATTAAATAGATTCACCCAATTGAACACAGTGCGGTGACTTCACAATTGCAAAAATGAGCCACATCAACAAGTTCTTGTCCTAATTTGACGAATTAATCAGTAATAATCACCATCAATTTCTCTGACATCTGATAAAATGATTGCCATATTCTAAATGTATTTTTAAACTTAATAATATTGAAGTTCTTAAAAATGATTAAGTATAGCAGTGTGCAATATTAATTATTTTGATAGTGTTACTAAAGAATTAGAAAATGAAAAAAAAAGGTTTCTCTAGATGCTTGGTATTATATCTGTTAATACATGCGGGGGAAAAACTATTATATTATCAACGTATTAAAATATTCATAACATTTTTTCAAAGTAGTTTACAAAATATTCTTGAGATGACAAGAAGATGAAAATAATTTTCCCATGATCAAAGATCATTTTTAGCTTTCTACTTCTGCTTCTGCAAATGTTTGAAGGTGTGTATGTTTCAATGTACTTGTTTAAAGGAAACAAATTAATAGATAAAAATTAGTAAACAACTTCACAGATGGGGTAGGCTAAAGGTTAAAAGAGGGCTTCCCCATGCAGAACCTGGCTGGGCCAGACCCTGAGGATGCCTTGCTGGGGATGCTCAGCTGTCCTAGGCTGGGCTGGCCTCCTGGAGGAGAAAGCACAGCAAATGCGAATGTTGGAGTGACCTGCAGTGAGCTGAATCCACACTACTCCTGTCATGAACAGCCAGAGTGCAGAGTACGAGGAAAAGGGCTTCACACGTCTGCTTGCTTTGTGTTATCTTGCTTTGCATTTGCTTCTTTACTGTTTCTGTTGCTTGAAGCTAAACTAATACTAAACAAGACCTGGGGCTATAGGTAGTTTTGTACATAGTGAAAGGGACATCTTTTGAAATTTCTGACCAGTATTAAAGCAAGGCTCTTGCTAGGGAGATAGTTCAGGCATAAATGCCTGCCTCGCAAGTGCAAGGTCCTGAGTTTGATCCCCAGTACCACACACACACACACACACACACACACACACACACACACGCAAATCTCTTATGGTATTTGGAATAACTGAACTGTGGAGTACAACTTATATCACCGTGGATACTTTTCACAATTTCTCCAGTAATTCTACATTTTGTAGCATGTGTCTATGCAAAATATACTCCAACTTACTTCATCCTAAACACATTTGAAACATGCCAGATACATCTCTTGAATGTGCTTCTTTCAAAATGCTACAATTACATGCTCTTGTTTGGAGCTGTGGAGTTAATAAGTATTAAAATATTTTAAAACTAAACAAAAAAGTTTTCTTAGCAATGGGGTTTCCTATAAGGAAGGAACTACAGTTTCTGTGACTGTGTGAAGTGAGAGGCATTTATACTGGAGGACCCATGACTGTTTCTTCACATGATGTTTTGAAGGACAGGATTCTACTGAGAGATGCCTATTTAATGCATCCACTGTATTTCTGGAGGGAGGCTTTATTGGCAGCGTGGGCAGGACTGGCTTATCAATTCAAGGCAGCAGTGTGTAAGCATAGTGGCTAATCTAAGGAAATATGGAATTTGTAAGAAACTTGAACTGACTTAACTTCACATGGGTGGCTAGGTGAGAGGATCTCTGCCCTTTCGTGTCTCTCAGCCAGTGGCTGCCTTAGGAGTGTGCTTTGGGGTTTTGCCTCTCATTGTTTTCTGTTGATTAGAAAAGAGCAGTTCTGCATACACTGCACCACAAAGTTCATGAAGCCCTCCCTGCCTTCATGACTGGCGCAGAAGGCCCTGGAGTCTCAGGGGCAGACACTGAGGAAGCATCCTCGCTTCAGAACAACTATGGTTCTTACTGCTTTTCCAGATACAAGGCTGCTACAGAAGTTAAGGAAATAATGGATTCCAAGCAGCTAAAGTGCATGGTAGTTTAAGAGTCTACTTATCGGTCTTAGCAACTTAACTGGTAAAACTTCATTCTTTACAAAAGATAATATAAATTGGTTAAGGAGATAGCTACCTGAGGTCTGGCAGAAAGTGCTTCTGCCACAGGAATGGAATCATTTTTAAATAGGTCTCCCGGAAAAGATGACACTGTATTTCTTATTACTCTTGCCTTCAAGTTCCGTACTTTTCCCACTGTTTGTCTTTAAATAAGTAGATCTTAGGATTGATAATCCAAAGTGGTAAAAATTTCCAGAACAATAATGATGATGAATTCTTATGACTTAGAGAAGATTCCTATAATTGCTAATTTTAATTATAAGAAAAACTATATATGATTCAGAGAAGTAAACACATCCCCCCAAAAAAAGTTTGATATAGAATGAGACTGAAAAAGTTCATAACATTTATAAATAAAATTGAGTGAAAAGTGTTCGAGACAAAGTTAAAATCAATTTGTGTCAATAAACTGACAGAAGTAATAATCATTGTTCTGTTCTTTTGAAAGATTGAATTTAAAAATCAGTTGTACGATACAAAAGAGATTTTGTATGTTTCCCTCTTCCCAGGTGTTTTTGAATAAGTGGCAGTCTATAATAAATATTTTTATTGGTGCCAGATTAAAAAATAAAGTTTTAAAATATGGCATTTTCTAATCTTTATATTAAATAGTTACACAGCACTACTGTAAAATCCTGAGAAAAGCAAGCTCTAAATATTTTGGTAAAAATTGTATCTGAAATTAATCAAGTTGAAGATTTCATTCCTTCAATAGATTTTTTGAGTGAAATGAAAATTCTTTAAGGTAAATCAGATTTAAAAGACCTCCTATGGCATATATGAACAAAAACATACTGTATTGTAATACCAACTACATTTATACACTTTAAGAATTCAACGTATTTTAAGTGAATGTTGAAAAGATTGTCCTTCTAATTCTCAATTTACAGATTTCTACTAATGTGTTACCCATCTTTCATGACAAATTTTTGTATTCTACCACTTAGAAGTAGTCTATTTATCATTTTATTACCCATTCTGACTTAGGTATGTGTGTCCAGTTTCCCCAATACATTTTCCCCATTATTTAGACTTAATAGTTCTGTTGTCAAGAATAAACATTTTAGCAGGCCTGAACACCTACTAGGTGTTGAATAAATTCATATTTTATTGAACTAACTAAGTCTATTGTTTTTACAGAACCCAAACTTTCTATGTTTGCTATTCTACCAGTAGTTTTATCCATGAAAATGTAAGACTATAAAGGCAAGTTTGAGAACATTCCAAACTAATTTTTATTTACTTTTCAGGAAATTTTACTTTCTACGCTATTCGTAGAAATACAATAGGGCTAGCCAAATAGCTCAGTAGATTAAAGCACCTGCAAGTAGGCACAGAGGCTAGGGGTTCGATCCTGGGGCCTGCCCTGCCAGCTCCACCCCCAGGGTGAGCTGAGACAGCAATTGAGCATGGTGGCGCATGCCTGTAATCCCACCTCTTGGGAGGCTGTTAAGAGAAGGATCACTATGAGTCTGATCTAGGAGTGAGACCATGTATGACCCTTCCCTAAAATAAAAAAAATAAGATATACAACCCACTGAAAATTTCAACTCTGAACATAAATTATCAACACAAACATAAAAACCAGCCTCCTTGAGAGTTCACAGTTGTCAGAGTACAGCAGATTCACATAAGCAAGCATTGCTATTTTTTCTGCATATTTGCCTAGATACACATTTTGCCACTACTTTTATTTCTGAGTGGACAAGCATCATATCACTTCTTCTAAACCCAATGTTTATGCCCAAGAAAATGCAAAAGTATGGGTGTCAATACAATTGGACATTCATTAAAGTTTATTTATTTATTTAATTATTTGAAGGTCTGGGTGCTCATTGACAGCACAGTTCACACACATTTACTTTTGTCTCTGATTGATTCCCAGGGCCCAGAAGGGTGGCTTACTGAAGAGGAGTGAAAGGCAGGATGCAGTCTTGAAGTTTGTATATTTGTACCATCTAAGTATTTGGGGAGTCCAATTCACATTCATCAAGTATAGGTAAATGTTAAGGGGCTTGCACTGTAGTGAGTAGAGCAACAACTGAAGTTTCCTCAGGCTTCTAAGACTTCCAGTCAGCCAGAAACTTCTCTGACAGTGTGAGCCTGAATCTTTCCAACATTCCATTTTTCTCCCGATCTCATCCATCTTTTTCTAGTTTGTTCTCATCAGTCATTTGCTTAGATGTTTCCCACAGCTTATCCTCATTGTTAATATGCTCAGTTGATTCAAATTTCTCGGAAGCATAACTGCAGTGCTAAGTATCAAACTGAGGAAATGATATCCCAATTTATTAACTGGAAGGCATTATCAGATTTCATTTCTTCAAGGACCCTGGCTTTATTTCTCAGCCCATCTCCTCCATTTCCTACCTGAGCAAAATGTTATTTTTACCTGTTCCTCTTTTGAGACTACAGTCTCTCCAAGAAGACAAGTTTTCATTCTTCTAGGAAAGCTTTCCTGCTTCTATGTTATCTTCTGAACAAAAGCTTCCTTTTCATCCATTCTCAGAATGGATCCCTTTCTGACCAGTGACTCTCTGATATTTTTTATGCCTTAGGAAAATCACCCTCTGATAGTTTCCTGAACTTATCATTTATTTTTTTTCTTTTAAGATCATGCTCATGCTATTGAAAGTAATTACTTATAAAAAACTCCTATCTTCAAGATTTCTATTTAATTTATCTCAGACCTAGAATATCTCTCATTTCAAGGTCTTAGACACTTTACCTCCTTACTCTGCCACAAAGATAAGTCACACCCAGATTTCATGAATTTTGTAAATAGAGAGGACAAAAATGAATACCTCTTAGTCCTTTCTATAAACTTCATTTATGTCCTACCTTTTGTTTTAAAATGCTGACCTACAGTGAGGACTCAGGACATAAGAGAACCTCTGCTGTGACATCCTGTAAGTCAGTGGTGTCCCAAATTTTCTGATCAAGGAGATTGTAGGACCACAGAAGAAAACTATCAACAATGCATAGTGTGCCTAAGAACAGTCACCTAGTGAGAAAAAAATCAGGCTTTCACAGAGATCAAATTGGTCAAGCAAGAGCAGTGACTCATCCAGATGGCTGACACTGACAAAATATGTACAAGCTGCTGTACATGGCTCCAGGGTAAATCCTGAGGGGATTTGGCTGACCTTATCAGATAGCAAAAGTTACATTTGTAGTTATATAGGTCTTGCTTTAACTTGGTTTTAACCATCCAGTAGAAAAGTGTAACCATGAGGTATAAAAAGTAAAGCTACATTAATATGCTGAGCTATAAAAGGCTCAAGTCAACAACTTCTGACAATTGCCAGATGTGCTGATAACTCATTACCATTATGGACTATTTGACTATATTGGGTTATTTTGCTGAATTCAACTACCTACAATCTTTAGACTTGCATCAAGAATGAAAAGGTCCTTTAAACACTTCTCCATATACAGCTTCTGTAACTACAATGGAATACTCATCTTTGACAAAACAAAACAAAAAAGGTCAAGCAAGGGCATACACTGGGAGCCACCAAAGCTAGGAAATTGATCAAATGTGTGTAGGTGGGACTAGGCCTAGATGCCTAAAGCAAACAAGCTACCTCAGTTCTGAAATAAACATTCAGTCTGGTTAAAGTCAGCTATTAGTCACTAGGCGACTTTGTGTCACAAGTTACTAACTCTGCAAAAGTATAAATGAAGGACAGTATTGTTGTGGGAAAAAAAGAAAGAAAAAGGTATGTATACACAAGATAGTTGGGATAGATATACAGTTACTTTCTTTTAGTTCTTTGAGGAGAAAGTTTTGTACTAGTAGTGTTTAGACAAGATATCATGTCTGCATCTCGTCCTCTGAATAACTACTATGAAGACAAAATACAATGCATTAATTATTGTAACTATCCTACTAACCTGTTTTGAAACTATTTCATTGCTGTTTTATCTTTTATCTCATTAAAATGAATAAAAATAAAAATAAATAAATGAATAAAAAAATAAAACCTTGACCTTAATTTGATGATATTTGACAATTAAGCAGTGTGGTAAACCTACGGCACATGTGCTGCAGTGGGTTGCTTGTTTCTGAAAGGTTCACTCACCATCACTGCCTCAGACCATAATGGTAAGACCTCCATGATGGGATTAATGTCCGTACCAAAAACAGAGACCCAGAATCTCCCCAACCTCTGTCCCGTAAAGATACAATGGGAAACAATCTGCCAGCAGACATCATTTCTGTCAATGCCTTTAACTTGTGTATCTCTCTGTGAACCTGCAAGTTTGGCTGGAGAGTTACAGAAAAAAAGCATAAGAGATATAGAAGAGAAATGTGGTAGGCAATCACAATCACCATTTTTCAGTCATTTTTATTTTATTTTTTTTGAGTCATAGCCATAAGGAAAATAAGAGCAATGGGGTAGTATGCAACTAAAGAAATGGATGATGTCAAGAAACTGTTGGTTTTAAGAATACATTATTATTTATATTAGGAAAAGAATATCACTGTGAATATCAATGGAAAAGTCCTAATAAAAAGGAGGAAAATGGATCAAGAAGTGAAAGGGAAGAATTACTGTAACTCTGCCTATGATCAAGAGAGGAGCTGAGGACGGGGTTGCGTTGACTAGTAGTAGGTCAGTTCTTCTGGATTGAGCAAAAAGAAGACAGAACAGAGACATCAGAGGCTGGTCCATGGACAGATGTGGTACCCCACATTTATCTTTTCTCAATTTAAGAAGCAGAGTCAATGACTAAGAAGGCAAGAAGGAAAAAATGGTGTTGGAAAAGGAAAACATAGACGTGTCCTTTAGCACATTGGTCTTCAAAGGTAACTGGTTGCTTATCTTCTGAAAGAAAATTAGAGGACATGTCTCTTCATGCATCTTTCAATTAACATCTAACATTATTTGTTTACTAAATATAAAATATGCAGGGGCTGGTGAGATGGCTCAGTGGTCTAAAGCACCTACTTACAACAAGCTAAGCAGAGCACAGGGACC
>NW_004524580.1:9053766-9057619 GCF_000260255.1 Octodon degus
AATGGCTTTAAACCCACTGATGTACCATCCACTCAGAGAAGATTGCTTTTCTTTTTCTTGTAAAATCAACTATCAGTGATAAACATTTTTCATGGTTGAGATCCCCAAACCATAAAGGTCAAAACATATGTCCTGACCTATGCTTACTTCTCACACACATGAGCCGTCTGGCAGCAGGTCCTCTGCCCTGGAAACCACCAACTGCTTTATTCACCAGTGACAGTTGTGACTACAAAAATAATCCTCTTACAGACTGTTCTTTGTGATAAATAAAAAAGAGAACAGAGCAATTGCACTGAAGCCACATTTTCAGGTCATTTCATGATTATTTTGGCCTCAACAATATTGAAAATTAAGGATAAGGAAATGTCTGTGAATCCCTAAATGCAACCAGCAATTTTCCCCAGCATTTATATGATATATAAATTCATCATCTTTCTGTTGATTGGTACAAGTATTGTTATATGTTGTTGGTGTACGAGTAACATAAGAAAACATAGTAAGGATGAACTATGAAGTGTTTGTGTTTTTCACACTTCATGTAACTCTTGCATATCAATGATTTCTCCACGATTCATTGGCTTTTTTCTTCTCTGAAAAACAACTCAGATTTCTTGTTCTAGAGCATAATACTCAGTTTCCTTTCCCAGATATTCTTTCAGATTCTTTTTTTTTTGTTCTCGAGGTCAACTAAAATGTTTTACAAAAGACAAAGATAAGGAAAAGACACAGCACTGCGCCTGCTGATGAATACAAAAATCCTACTTTTTCACAAATTGATGGAGATACCGAGGCTCCAGGGAGCAAGTTGCGCTATGTTATGAAATATTTCTTTTCAAATAACTTTAAATGAGTAGAAGATTTATTAAGATAATACAGGGAGATTTAATATTTTTCATTCACCTTCATTGCCGTAAGCATCTTAAGTAACTGTGGTAAATAAATCAGAGACAGTAGCATTGGTGACAACTCTTAACTAAACTAATACTGCATTTTCTGTTAGTCTTTTGACTTACAGGATCTATGTCACTGCTACAAAGTAGCAGTAGGATACTGCAGGAACAGTGGCATGTCTGTGCCACCTATGCCCATCTTATGGAGCATCTGCTGCTAGGACATGCATCCTGCCGCTCTGCACCAGACCCTGGAAGGCCACTTCCAAGAGCACGCTCTTCCACCTGGGTTCTCCCACTTCCCTTACCAACTGTTATGCCTATTAAAGGGAGTTCTGAATTACTTTTTCCCTTTGTGACAGCTAAGAACCCATGGCTAATCACAAAAAAGGGATATCAACTGTCAGGCTCTCACTGTCTTTTAACCTATATCAGAACAGAGGTACAGTGAAGAGCAGTACATGAGCTGAGCTCACATTCTTTAGTAAGATAGCACTGGCCTCGGAGGTCCAGATGTAGCTAATAATAACTACATTGTTGAGGGGCAGAAAAAAGGAGGAGAGGATTCACCTTTTAGAATGGACTATTGGAATAGCTTTGAGCTGTGCGTAGCATTTTTCTTCAGCTACAGTTTAAATCTGAGAAGCCTCTAAGCATTGTTTTCCCTTCTTAATAGATGAATGGATGAAGTTCAGGGTGATTTTAAAAAGTTTCCAAGGTTAGCCAGGTATTAAGAGGAAAAGACTAAAGGTATCTCAGGTTTTTCTTCATCTAGTGAAGGTAAAAATCATGTTTTTTTTTTTTTTTTCAGTACTGGGGAATGAACTCAGGACCCTGTGTTCACCAGGCAAGCACTTATTCTACTGAGCTGTCTCCCCAACCCACGTGCTTGTTTTGATTTGTGTCTAGATGTCCCTCCAAAGCCTCAGGTGCTTGTAAGGTGTTTTTAGAGATGGCTGAATCTATAGTGTGTGACACGCTGGGATTAAGGATGTGAGATTGGTAAATCACTTAACTGATTGGTTTGGCATCCTGGTACATAGTATAGACAAGATAAAAGGGGCCAAAAGATGCTGTTAAGTTCCCTTGCTGCTTTTGTGATTTTGCGGATGCTGTAAATTGTTTTACTAAGAAGCCATGCTGATTTGGAGCCAGCCAATTATGAACTGAAACCTCTACAAACCATTAGCCAAATAAATTTTCTTTTCCTATTTAACTTTGGTTGTTGAGCATTTTTTTTTCCTGAACAATGAGAATAGTAACTAAGACAATGCTCTCTGGGTTTGTAATTAAATGTCAGACATTATTCTACTATTAGCCTTCTCAGATCCTGATCTTTGTCCCACAGAGAAAGAGATGTACCAGTCATTGTCCTGGATAATCTTAAAGGCTGTCTGTGCCTTCGACCCATTTTGAGAGGCAGAAAATGTAAACAATAGCATCCACGGAGCACAATAGTTTCATATTGTCCTTATTCCTCTCTATGCAAGTGAAAAATATTGATTATAAATCAGACACTATTAGAGGCAGAGGAGATTTTTATCTGTGCACCATGAAGGGCCTAGAGCTGCTCCTTTCACGTGGCCGGTCCAGCACGGGTATGAATGAAAACTATAGATGATGAATTCCTTAGTGCAAACAAACAGCATATTTTCCTCTCTTTTTTTATTTTATGACTCCCCAAGGTGCACTTAACAGGAACAGAATTTCTTGCAAGAATATGGCAAAATGAAAAGCTAAATACAAGTGCCTTCACCTTTCCTCTTAGTCTTATTATTTGACTGAAAAGATCTTCAGCTTACAGAACAAAGTCTTCCATGCACAAGGTTTTACTGAAAATGAAAAATCTAGCACTTTAGACTAATAGACATACACCAACTTAGAACCTCCTAGAGATTTTTTAAAACAATTTTTCCACAAGAAATTCTGAGTCTGGGTGTCTGATGATTCCTTACAGATGTATATTTGATTTGATAATCAGTCTGAAATACCATTCTTCTAGCTCTCTATATTTCTTTTATTGTCACTTCTGGAACACTTAAACCAAAGGACGTGAGCCCCTGCACTGCTTCCTTCAGCCAGCTCACTTTTGGCCATTCCTATTGCTGTCATTAGTGCCACTCACATACATCCCAGGTCACCTTTCCTTTCAGGCACTTGGCCAATATGCTTCTCCCTTCTTCCTTTAGGTAAGGGTGGCTACACTCAAATCTAAGTCCTCCTTTTTGTAGTTATAGGACTTACATAAAATAGTTAATTCTCCTGAATACGAGTTTCCTCTTCTGACAAACAACAAAAACATACTCGAGATAGTTGTGATAAGGGTTAAATAATACATAAAGGACTTGGAACAGATACTTTCAGGATATTGTTTTCATTAAAGGTTGCAATATGAGGCTACTTTCCTGGATACTTACAAAATCTTTAGTTAGCACGTATTCACCTTGTGTAACAGATGATTCTTAACAAGCTTTTCTTCCCTACTATAAGGGGAAATGGGGACAAAAATTGCATAACAATTGTCATTCACACCTTTCCCGTTCCATTTACCCTGTGACAAATGTTTCTGCAGGCTCCACTGGTGATAAAATGCTTGGAACCCAAGGAACACTCATGAATTATCTTAAACTAAATAACTTGTTTGATTTCTGTACACATTTTAGTTCATTAGCATATTTTCCCCCAAATTCTACACACTCTAGTTTGGAGATGTTCCTGGACAAATAGACATAATTTCTCTGCACAATGCACCTGGATCTATAAGCTCAATATTTGATCAACCTAACAATGTGCTCTATACATACATTTTTTTTCATTTATTTATTTGTTACAGGGTCTTGCTATGCATCTGGATTTGTAGTGATTCTCCTGTCTCAGCCTCCACAGTACTGGTATTACAGGCATGTGCCACCATGCCCAGTTCTGGGGCCTACACAGCATACAGTACTGGAGATTGATCT
>NW_004524580.1:9057749-9063895 GCF_000260255.1 Octodon degus
GGATTCTGCTTCACCATGATATTCTAGTTCATTAAGTATTTATCTAAGCAGTGCAGAGTTGGCTGTCAAAAAACCACCCATCCATTTGCACTAATGATGGCCCTACATCCAGCTGCTGTGTGAACTTTACCTTTGGATCACAAGTTTTCTGCAATTTATCAGTTAATTTGAGCATGGCTTCTCAACCACAGCTTCTGCTTGTAAATAGACTTGACTCCTCTGCTTCTGACCTATGCTCCTCTTAATCAGATTAACTCAGATAAAGCTGCTTCAGAGAAGAGGTCAACATCATTGCCAATAATAGTACTCGCCCTACTTTATTCTCCACACACATGTCAGGCGATCTTGCTCATACTCAGAGCAGCCCTGTCGCTGCCTCTCTGCTCCTTATGCTTGAGTGGTTCCAGGGTCTTCTGACCTCATTGACAGGAAAGCCAGAGACTGTTATTCCCTACAGTACCCTCCGCTATTTGTACTCTCTGCCTCTCCTTGTATCCCTTAGTTTTGTTCTAATCCATTCACGTAGCTAAAGGGTTCTGTGCTTCAACATCTCAGGAATGTGTTTGTGCTGGCTCTTTGCACTTGGTACTTTTTTCCTTTTCCCCAGATAGTTGCTATGTCAACTGTCTAATTTGCACTCAGAGGCCCCCTTTAAATGAAGATGTCCAGTGGCCTTATTTAAATTTGGAACACTTCTTGGTTTTATTTTAGCCAGTAGAACATTTCTTCCTACCACATTACATTGTGTATGTTTGCTTAAAATAGTGTTTTGGTTTTTTTTTTTTTCACTGTTTCCCCTGAACACTGTGTGAGCCCCATGACATAAATGCTTTTTCTCTATTTTGAACCCTGTTGTATTACAGAATCTAAAAAGATTCTGGCACCTAGAAGGTCTTGAGAGTATATTTATCAAATGATTATGAACTTTTGCAAATACTTGAGGGATGGATTGCTACGCTAAATAATGCTGACATTTTAAAACTTGTTTAAAAACTAATTTTTAGGCTTAAATATCATTCATAATATTAGCAAACTTAAAATGCTAATAGTCACCTTTTACATACCTTTGTCACATTTTAACATTTCAGTGAGAAATTAATCATGTTTTAATTTTAAAATGTTAAAAGAATATTTTGAAATACGCTAACTATAGTGTTTTCTGAAGGCTTGAGGCCCCAACAACAGGGCTTTTGATGCTGCTGTTGTCAGTTTGCTGAGAAGGAGGATCGAAGAAGGAGACTCTGACAGCCACAGATGCTCTGAGCGAGGCACACTAACGTGGCTTTCAGAGGAAGATCTCTGACTCCGGGGGCTGAGAGGAAGGTACGCAACAGGGAACATACTCGCTCAGAAAACAGGGTGAGGGTTTCGGAGCACTTCTCTGTTTCCCAGGGGAAAGTCATCTTTTCATGGAAACCACGACATGGCCTGATTTTACAACGTTAAGTAAACAGAATAAATGACCACTTTTTCATTACAGGAGGATCACACTGCAGCCGGCACAGCATTCCCTTGGTGACAGTGTGAATACAGACCAAGAAAGAACCGAGGAAGCAACTATAACTGCTTGCTTCATGATTATTCAGCAAGAAAATTGGCCAGCAGTTGCTGTTACATAAAAAAAAAAAAAAAATGGAACTGCTAACTCTGTCTTTCAGAGAGAGTAGGGCTTTCCTTAACTACAATGACAAATAGCAACTGGCAATAGATTAGGGAGGAAAATACTGACACAGTGGGTGACACTCTCAGTTTTTGCCACATCTTTAGATCTCCTGAGAACTTTTGAAAATATTAAAGTTACAGAAATGACTTCTCACACTTCTCCCCCGGCCCAGTCCAGACCCCTTTCATTTGAGTCAGAGTCTCTGTGTGCGCCAGCCTGGCTTTGAGCTTTTCAGAAATTCAAGCTGTCCTCAACTTGTCAGTCTTTTCGTCTTGTCCTCTGGCATTCTGAGGTTATAAGCATCTTTTACCATGCCCAACTATGCCATTTCTAAAATTATTCTGACATATTTGGTCCTAGTAGGTCCCGGTAGTCTGTTTCTGACAACGGTTCAAATTATTTAATTTATAACCAATTTTTTGAGAAACATGTAGTGAAAAATGCACACAAGGCATTCTGTTTAGTGTTCTTTACCAGTTGGGTTATTCTAAACTGTATCAAGTATGTATGTGTCAGGATCCTTGGGGGAATAAGTTCCTGAGGTTTATTCTTAATTCATAAAAAGTATTAATCAGAAAAGCAGAAAGCAGGCCAGCCAGATAGCTCAGTGGACTAAAGTGCCTGTTTATTTTTTTTTTAATTTTATTTATTTATTTATTTTTTAATATTTATTTATTTCTTTATTTTGTGTGTGTGTGTGGCCAGCTCAGCCCACCAGGGGGTGGGGCTGGCTGGCATGTGGTGCTGGGGGATTGAACCGTGGTCCCTGGGCTTTGCTTAGCTTAGCTTGTTCTAAGTAGGTGCTTTAGACCACTGAGCCATCTCACCAGCCCTAAAGTGCCTGTTTAGGCAGAGCTCAGCAGCCAGGTTTTGATCCCAAGCGTGCCATGCTAGTCCAACCCCCTGGGGTGAGCTGAGACGTAATTGAGACTGGGCATGGTGATGCGCACCTATAATCCCAGCGCTAGGGAGGCTGAAAACAGTAAGATCACTACGAATCCGATCTGTAGAGTGTGACCCTGTATGCCGGTAGATCCTGTACTAAAAAAAAATGCAGAAAGTATTAATCAAATGTACCACTGCTCTATTTAGCTCAATAGAACACCGACAATCCTTTCTGTCCCTGGTAGCCTCATTCTTACAGAACCTTAAATCACTAATCTAAGTTATTTTCCATCATAATCTAGACCTAAGAACGTCCCTATGCATTAGGGCACGGCTACCACTGTTCCCCTGCTGTCTCTTCTGGGAGTACCTCCTGTAGGAGACAATGAAGCTGCCAGAGCTGCCTGCCTACGGAAGATCTAAGAGGGAAGGCGGTGTCCCGTCTTGACCCCCGTGTGGCGCCTGACTCCAGTCCGCACTTCTGGTAACGACCCCTTCTCTCTTATTAGCCCTTTCCTTTCTTGCACTCCCTCCCACTGCCGCTGCCCTCTCCAGACCGATACTGATGAGAACTGTGGTCAAACAACCTTTAACCAATATTAAAAACCTTGCGCTGGGGAGCTAGCTCGGAGGTCTAAGCCTCTGCCTGGCAAGCTCCAGGACACATTCGATCCCTGGTGCCACGTGCCATGCTGACCTCGGAACCCCTGGTGCGTGATGCTGGGGCCACCAAAACCAGCCAGCACTGGGGACGCTGAGACAGGAGGATCACGAGTCCGAGCTGCATACAATCTTTACTTTCTAATTAGTTTTCCACAGTTCCAATAAATGTTTCAGAAATAAGCAAAACATTAGCCTAATTCTCATTTTCTACATGATAAACACCAACTGAGCAAGCACTGCGCTCTATTGCCTGCGATCTGACTGGAAACAGATTCTCCAGGGCCCTAGCTGGTCCCATCTAGACAAATAGTACTGCTCTGTAGTGATTTGCTAATGAAAAGGAGTTTTATTAAATGAAGAAGTGACACAACAAAAGGAAACATTGTAGGCATTTGTGTAATTTTAGTAACATAGTTTGTTTAAAAATGAGTTCCAATCTACAGCCTTTGTACAGGATTTACTTTTGTTTACATTTCTGATATATTGCATGAGTCGCTGATTTTTCACTAATTATACATCTTACATATTTAATTGACCTCAAAGCCCAGATAGTCGTGCAGATGTCTGTACTAAACTAAAAAGAATTATTCTGTGCACAATCTGCAAGGTATAATAAAGTGGGACACACTATGAAGTAATACTTAGTCCTTAAACTCACTAAAAAAATATATTTTAAGTTGTTGAAGCTTATGAAAAAGATACCAAGAAAACAACTTGAGCAGCATAGTAATATGGAAGATGAAAAGATTAAGATTATACATTACTAGCTTGACAGGAGATTATCATTTGTTGTAAGATATTTTTATGTGAAATTCATAAGAAATAATTTAATTTAAATTAATTATAAATAAATCAGCTATTTCTCAAGTATATGCAGATTTAAATGAATGCAGAACCTTCTGCTTTATAAATTCTAAAAGTTCCATGGAAGGGGACTATGGAAAGTAAAAGGAAAGAAAGAGCTAAATTACTCAATAAAGGGGTTCCTCTCAATGTGTTGAAGGTACCCTAGTGAAGCAGCTATGTGTTACCTCTGTAAAGAGGGGTAAAGTCCTGGAAAATCTAGAATATGGCCTTCTTTCATCCAAGTGCCTTTTTCTTTATCTTTTTTGTTTTCTTTTCTTTTTTGTATTTAGGACAGGGTTTTCAGGGTCTCACTACTAGATCAGACTCATAGTGATCCTCCTGTTTACAGCCTCCCAAGGGCTGGGATTACAGGCACGAGCCACCACAGTCAGAATCAATAGCAACGTGCCCCGGGGGCGGGCCGACATGTCAGGCCAGAGGTTTGAACCCCTGGCCCCTGAGTCTGTCTAAGCAGGCACTTTAATCCCCTGAGCTATTTGGCTGGCCCCCAACTGCCTTTTTCCATAGCTGGTTTTAGTTATCTTATTAAGCATTTTGCTCCTGTATAGATGGATGTGATCAATTTTGAATTCTAAATGCTTTCTGGTGAGTGGCTGGTACCCATGTTTTGCCATCTCCCTGCATCCATGTCTACTGCCTTTGGAGGGGCTGCAGGAGGACAAACAGCAGTTCAAGGCCATCTTCTCTCCCCACCACCACCAACTTCGCTCCACACAGTGGGGGAGGCCCCAGACACACGTGTACGCATGCGTATCCTGGCTCTCACACACAAGCTTCTCCACCAGGAAGAGCTTTCGCTTAACCACGTGGTTCTAAAGATGAGGTCTGCAGACGAAGGAAGAGGCTCATTCAGGCCTTGGAAGCAGAACTAGACCATTGTTAGGGATCCTCCGTTTTCTAGTGTATGTCGACGCGTAGAAGCCAATAAGATCAAAGGAGGATCAGAGCTGGGATCACTAAAGCAAAAAGCCTAAGACAGATCTGCCTTGATGTTCTCAGACCTTGCTAAGAGTGGAGCACCAATAAGCCATTCAGCAGCTGCTAATGTCATGAATACTTTGCCAGGTCTGGTGGAGGAGCAAGACTGAGGAAGCCAAAGGTCATCACAGAATCATCCCAGGTTGCAAAGGTAATCTTTGCACTCACTTTCAACAAAGACTCCATCTAGCTTTCACTTTAGCTCACACATAACCCTCTTTTAGAAATTTTCTTTTTTGTTCTGGTCTGACTGAATATAGTTCAGATTTATTTTAAAACCTCAGGTCAAAGACCTTCTCTCATTGAACTGTCTGCAAGCCACCATCAGCAGGATTCTCGTATGCTTAGATAGCTCTCGCTCTAAGTTAGTAACACCACATAGCATTATGCTTAGGCGCAGATTCTGTACATGAATATAACTTCATTGAGAACGTGGGCTGCAGCTTATTCTTTCTTTACTTAAAATCAAATACAGTGTCCAGCATGAACTAAGGATGCAGTTAATATCTGATGAATTGAATTAAACAAATAAATTATATTTTTCATCCTATACTATTAGATTCATCTTTTGCTTGAAACATTTTTTTATTCAATCTTTTTCAGAAAAACATGATATAATATTCTAGATCTTGTAGTATGTGGATGCCAACAATAGATAGGTTTTCACTATTCCAGACCATTACTGGGAAACTTTATTTTTTGTGAAGTTCCAGATAGTAACTAAAATAGACTTTCCTCCCCAGGCTCTTTTCCACCACTCAGTTCTGCTGTTGTACCACAAAAGTACCCTACATAAAATGTAAACAAATGGACATGGATGTATTTTGATAAAATTTTATTTACAAAAACAGATGGCCAGATGTGATCTTGATGTGCACCAGCCTTTCTCAGATATGATTGTGGAGAATAAGCACTAGTGTCATAAGACATCTATTTATAAGTTGAATTAATTTATTTAATGAATCTTGAATGGCAATAGATATCTTCCTTCTTAGGAAATGGAGAAAATAATTACTCAATACTTTCTTTTCTTTGAGGCATAGAAGAGCAAACCAGGTTAGCAGAAATATCCCCCCAGACATTGGCTTGC
>NW_004524580.1:9065890-9067677 GCF_000260255.1 Octodon degus
TGAAGCAGGAATGCATGAGATTTCATTATGTTCTGTAGTAGAATGGTGCCCAATTTAACCTTAGGAGTTGTGGGCCTTTTTTCTGGAATTTTCCATGCAATATTTTTCAACTATTTTTTACCTCAGGCTTCCAGGGAAAAAATAGGGGGCATTATTATAAACAGGTAACACTAAATAAATAGAAGACAATTAGCAGAGTACACAGAATGCTTCAGGGCTTATCAAGGTGCACTTTATGCTTTTTTTTCCCTCCCTGCCTTTAATCTTTTTTTCTATGGGGTCCATCACTGTCACCATGGTAGCTGAGAGTGTGTGCAATGTCCAGGAGATGCTATGTTTTCATCCTTCCCTTGGGATCACTTAAGGGGTCCCCAGTGTCTGTAGGACAAAATCTAAGCGGCTCAGCCTCAGACCATAAACACTGATGGAGCAGTCTGTCTGCTTCTCTTATCTCAGCCCTCCCTGCCCTCTCCTGGACACCGTTAGCCAAAATACACTTTTTAGATTTCTGAAACTTTCTTTTCTTAGACATTAAGATGCTATGCCCCCTGCTTGGAAAACAATTTCTTCCTTGATGAAACTTGAAATCTCTCTTTAAGTTTTACCACCAATATTGAAATTTTCCATGCATTCTGTCCTTGTTTTGGCATTTCCTCCTCCATGCATGCTTTGCTTGACCAACTCTTTCATAGATTGATGCCTGCTCAAGGTCAGGTTTTGGGTATTATTTTATCTTTCTGATCTAGTACAGCATTTGCCCCAAAGTAGCAGCTCAATATATAACTAAATAATGAATAACTTCTCTAGTATTTTCAGATAAATTAATATACATAAAGAGGTACAGCTTGTACACTTGCTTTATTGATATGCTATGTTGAATTAGAAATTAAAATGTGCACATACAAGCCAAAGAAACTTATTTTCAAAGAACATTTTAATTATTTGGGGCAGATTTGCCAAAGGGGACAATTAAACATAAAAGCACTTTCATTATGAACATAGTTTCCAAGTTGCCTTGGATATTAGAAAGAAATCACTGTATGTCCATTGGCATCTCACGACATAGTTCTCTTCTAATGCAGCACTTCACTGTTATGTATTGGGTCAAATGCTTCTTTTTGTCATTGGCATATAATGATGTGATCCTGTGTTTGAAAACAGCATTTATCATGGTCCAAGAATCACTAAGACTCCTTTCCAATTTTCTGTAAGAATTAAGCAGCTAATAGGAAGGACACTAATGCTTTTTTCTAACAAATTAGAAGACCCACTTGATAGCCAGTGTACCTAAAATGTAATATTATTAGAACTAAAACTAGAATCAAGAAAAAAAAGTCAGTGACTTGTTTATTTTTGCTTTGAATGTGTGAAGAGTGTGCTTTTAATTCTTGGGTAGACACATAAATTCCAATGTATAGTCTTGGATAGTGTCTATCAGTGAAAAATAATGATTTGGTTGAGGTAATCAGACAGCCCATTTTAAGTACCATATGGTTTCTCTTACATGAGTAACCCAAAATAGAAATAAAGAGAAAAAGGAAAGATATGTAACAAGAAATAGGAAGCTACCTCTCACAAAAAGGAAAAGGACTAAGAGATGGAGAAAGAGAGAAAAGAGAAGAAAACAGAACTAAGATCTGCCATGTACATGTACCAACTCTGTCAAAGGAGTCTAATCATTATACGTTGAAAACATCTATCAATAAAAATTAACAAAGGTGGGGGCAGGGAGATAAATGCTTCCCTGGCAAGCACAAGGGCCTGAGTTCAATCCCCGGTTCTGCCAA
>NW_004524580.1:9068873-9069864 GCF_000260255.1 Octodon degus
AAAAAAAAAAAAAAAAAATCCTCACTTTTATATTTAAAACCTACTCTTCTCTAGCGTGGTATGCACATAGCGTCAGGTTTTGAATTTTATTTACTCTTTTGGTCTAGCACAGAATTTGCATCACATTAGCAGTTCAATATATAATTAAAGAATGAATAAATTATTTATTTTTTTATATTTAAAAAATGATTTCATGTACTCTGACAAGTCCAAACATCCGTGCTGCCTACATAATTATGTATGTGTAGCAACCTGATCCTACACACAGGGAGGCAGCTTCTCTAGGTCAGCATAATTTCAATGGTTGTCCTGCGTTTGCCTTTAGCAAACTTAGTAAATATATGAGTTCACTTATCATCTGTGAAGCGTATGTAGCTATCTATTGGCAGTCTATCTCACACACTATTTTAATTTTCAAATTGTTGTTATTTCATGCTGGCAGTCAGTGCTTCCACTCCTTGTGGGGAAGTGGCACTTAGAGCTCTCTCATTTTAATTCTTCTCTCTTTCTCTTGCCCACTTCTTCCTCCCCTTCCTCCGTTCCTTTTTCTTGGTGCCATAATAAGGCTTCCTGCTCTACAAAACAACAACAAAGTGATATTCCAGGGGGCTTTATGCTCTCATGTGTACAGATGATTATTTCCTTACGCCCCCAGGTCCACATTCCTGGAGCATGTGGAACTGCAATAGTCAGGATGGAAGAACAGCCTTGACAGAGTTTCTGAAACAGAAGTTGAAGCTTTACTTGTGAGCAAATTCCACTCTTCCGTCTCAGCTCAGATTCTAACCTTCCTCCCCCACACCAGAATATTGCACAGGGTCAGTGCAATGAACAGAATTGCTTGGAACATTTCTGCCTTCCTGAAAACCCGCTCCTACACTCACACACCTCCTGCTTGAAATACCTAACTGCTCTTTTACTCCGAGAGAAGATGGAGTGGTATCAACCGCCAGCATAAAGGCCTTGGCTTTGCAGCCTGTGCTAGCACAAC
>NW_004524580.1:9071374-9075887 GCF_000260255.1 Octodon degus
TGTTATAGCAGTCTCATAAAATGAATGCAGCTGTTTTATTATGTGTTATAGAGTTTATATCCACTTACACTGTTGGATTAGTTAAGGAAAGATATGAACTGGAAATATATGATCAATTGCCATACCATGTAGTAACTAGATAATTGAAGAAACTGATAATACAGTCAAACTTAATCAAACCTAGAGAAACATATGCTAATGAATTTCCCTTATATTTCACAGAGGTAAAGGAAAACCTTATGATCAAAAGAGAGCCTAACTGAAAATTTATTCATCAATTTCCTGAGCCACATGCTCCACATGTAGCATATGGAGTTCTGGGCAGTGATTCCTAACTTCTCTGTTGATAGACCTAATAAAGAGACCAGAAAGAAGGGCTGCAAAGACAGCCAACATTCTGGCCCTCGCCTTTCAAGGTCAGTGAAGACTCAGGACATAGGAGAACCTGTACTGTGACATCATGTAACTCAGTTGTGTCTCCTGTATATTCAAGGAGATTATGGGGCCACAGAGGAAAGTGATTGATGATGTAGAGTGTGCCTAAGGAGAGTCACATGGAGAGAAAACATTCTCTCAGGCTTTCACAGAGAGCAAATTGCTCAAGCAATGACCATGACTCATCCACAAGGCTGACACTGACAAAGGATCTACAAACTGCAGTACAGGGTTTCAGGATAAATCCTGAGGAGATTTTATTGACCTTATTACATACAAAATTTACATTTCTTGTTATATAGGTCTTGCTTTATCTTGGTCTTAAACATCCAGCAGAAAAATATAAAAATGGAGTACAGAAACTAAAGCCATATTAATATGCTGAGCTGTAAAAGGCTCAAGTGAACAACTTCTGACATTGCTAGTCCTACGGAAACCCACTACTGTTATGGACTACTGGACTATATTGGAAAATCTTGCTGAATTCATGCACCTACAATATTTAAATGACAATGGAATACCTTTCTCTGACAAAACTAAATAAACAACGAGATACAAATGAAGGATCTTTTCTATCTGTATATTCAAAATAGTTAGGATAGACATACAGCTACTTTCTCTTAATTCAATTAATAGAAATATTTTTTTGTAATAGTGTTTATGGACAGGATATCATGTCTGCATCTTTTACTATGAATAACCACTAAAAAGACAACAATATGCACTGTATTAATTATTGAAACTATCCTTCTAATCGGTTTTGAAACTGTCTCATTGCTATTTGTTTCTCAATAACATTATTTTAAAAAGATAAAATATATTTTTTTTTAAAAAAGAAAGAGACCAGAATGGACTCAAGCTAGGCAGTGATCTGTCTCCGTATAACAAATGGCTTACTGAATGAATCAGGAGGAGGACTAAAAACTCACTTTAGGCTGACCATCTAGTAACTAATCCTAAAGATGTATTACAGAACAAGGATTCCAGAGTTGTTGTCTCTTCTCCACTTAGGAAGATAGCAGCTCAGCTTCTCAATCCGTGCTGCTGTATTGAGCGAGAAACGCTGGCAGCGGTGGCAGCTACAGGAACAACATGCCTGACACACGCTGCAGAGTGAAATCCTTGTCACATACTCTACCTCTCAACATCCACGACCGGTGGACAAGATGCAGAGCTCTCCGCAGATACCTCCGCAGAAACCAAGGGTGTTTCTTGGCAGCACGGAATGCCCAGAAAGAGGCTTTTTTCAAAAGTCATGAGATGGACTGAATCTAAATTCAGTGACACTCCAGGCTGTAAAGGAATCTTGAAAATGCGAGCTGTGGCTTTCTATATTGTGCTACTCACGAAAGCCCTGCAAACGCGGAGTGACACGGTGCTGAGCACTAATCCACCACATGCGCCAGCTGACCTATCATGTGGATTTCTTATGAAAATAACTGAGGTACCTGGAGCAGCTTCTATCCCTATGTTTCACTGCCACTTCCAGAATATTAGCCTTCCTCCTTCTCGACAACCTTCACTTTTAGATTCTCCACTCTCAGACTAATATTGCCCTTCTTTATCAAGGCAATTTTCAGGTACCTAACAGATTTGAGCACAGGGCTCATCACCACTGTCATATTCATAGTTAAAATCCTGGTTGATTTTTTTCAGTGCAGTAAAACCTTGACTTCTCTTTCTTGTTGGCTTGGTTCTCAGGCATAAGATTATAGCCATACTGTTATTAACAAGAACTATAACCCTAATTCCTATGATCTCACTTTTAAGCATTTCATTCTTTAGTATCTTTGATATTTTTTACATACTTTCTTAGTAAAATTTCAGCAAATCTCCACATCTACAAAGACTCACACCTACCTACAAAATATTCTTCTGTTTTCTCTCTCACGCCTTAAAATCAGCAGGCACTCAGTTTATTTTTTAGTTTATGTTAATTTTTAAGGGAAGGGTCTACAGGATGTTCAGGGTCTCACTACTAGATTGGACTCTTAGTGATCTGCCTGTTTACAGCCTCCCAAGAGCTGGGATTATAGGTGCACAACACCACGCCCAGTCTCAATTGCTGTCTCAGTGTGCCCCAAGGGTGGACCGGCACAGCAGGCCTGGGTATCGAACCCCCAGCCCCTGGGCCTGCTTGCAGCCACTTTAATCCCTTAAGGTATTTGGTTGGCCCTCAGGTCCTCATTTTTGATGCTATGACTCATTATTACTGCTCTCATGCACATATCTTCATCTTAATTGGCATTTTTTCTCTTTATCACTCACTAATCCACTTTCCCTGATTTATAATTTTCTGCCTGTCTATACTATCTATCTATCTATCTATCTATCTATCTATCTATCTATCTATCCATCTATCTGTCATCTGTAATCATCCACCTTCCTACTTGACTTCAGTTTCTATGAGAGTAAACTCTCATTCATATTGTGAGACAGTGACTGACGTAGTAAAAGTTCAATAGACCTTTATTAAGTTACTGATATAAGTATCTCATAATAATTTCTTACTTTAGATATAATACTGCTAGTCACATTAGAGTTGCTCTATTTTAATACTGAATCAAGAAATCACAGAGTAAATACCAAGCTAGTATGATAAGCTCTAAAACTATTTAGTCTACACATTAAAGCTAAATGGAAAAGTCCACTTCTCAGAGTCAACAATATACAACAAATACAAAAGTATTCTACCCTGTACTGTATGTCATACTTTTTTTTCCTTTTGTACTGGAGGTCAAACTCAGATCCTCATGCTTGCCAGGCTAGTACTTAAGCCACTGAGCTATATCTCTGGCCCTTACATGTCACAGTTTTAAAATGTTGGGTCTTTTAACTTTTTCTCCCATATTTTCTCATTGAAATTACATAAATTAAAATAACAATGTAATTTTTATGAATTAAAAATATCTGTTCTATCTAATGGAATGAATCTTAAATTGGCCAATTAAACTAACCATAAGTTAAATTCATATTGTACTAAATTACTGATTATCTTCAAATTGATTCCATTCTTTTCAGTCTGGAAGGAAGAAAGTTAAGGAAGAAAATTAAATGGCTTGAAAACATTTAAAGATTCATTTTTTGTGATTCCATTGAGCAGCCATGATGCAGTTCCCAAAGTATTAATTAAATCAGTTAAATCAACCATGATGCTCAATTAATAGGAAATGTAGAAGAAAATTAAATTAGTAAAAACTATTTAAACTGATTAGTTCATTATAGAGAAATCCATCTTACACAAGCAGGCACCAGAAGACTATAGAGATCCCCTTCTAAGCATGCAACTTTGATTATTTACAATGACACAGCTCTCATTGCTATAATGAGCCATCCAGGGATCTATGATACAGCAAATGGCATGAAATTATGTAGTTAAAGCTATGTCTTGCGTCCTGTGTGGCTGACAGGCTGCTATGACCTGCACAATCTTTCGCTGTTGAAGCATATCACACAAAATGCTATCTAGAGCTCATCATAATGAGATTGATGAAAGATTAGTTCTACAATAGAAATTTTTGAATCTATACCTTTTTTACTCTTCAGAGTACGCTTTTTTTTCGGTTCCTCTTTCTTTTTCTCCTTCTTTAAAATAAGTAATTAATGGTCACTTGTGATTTGCCAGTCACTTGGACAAGTTAGGTCAAATAATAATAGGACAGAAAAGGTGGCTGAGATCCAAAAGACAGGAAATGAGTAGGTATGAGGGAAGGGTCCACAGATGCTGGTGAGCTCTCCTGAAAGCACCAGTACATATTTACTGTTGTGGAGGAATGCGGCACATTCTAAGAGCCTGTATGCTGAGATCAGGATGAATGACAGTAAGTATGTCAAGAGAAGAAAGACAGGGGCAACAGAGATAGCTCAGAGGGCTAAGCTCCTGCCTAGGTAGGCGAAAGGACCCAGGTTCAATTCCCAGTACCACATGCTCTGCTGAGCCAGCCACTGAGACTGGGCATGGTGACACACACATATAATCTCAGCCCTGAGGAGGCTGAAAACAACAGGACTACTACAAGTCCAAATACGAGAGAGAGAGAGAGAGAGAGAGAGAGAGAGAGAGAGAGAGAGAGAGAGA
>NW_004524580.1:9076034-9086124 GCF_000260255.1 Octodon degus
AAAAGAGGGTCACACTGCAGGGCCTGGTAGCCCAAGAAGGCAGCGTGGTTTCTGCTGGAAGAGCAAAGGGAACTCGTTCTGTGTGGGAAAGGGCAGAGGGTACATTACGGTCTGGATATTGTGAAAGGGAACAGCAACATCATTCTACTTACATGCCGTCCTACTGTGCTATCACACTAGAGAGGTACACACATCTAAAGTCAGGGCACTTGGTTTATAAAAGAGAGGCGCTAAATATCTACCGCAGAATTAGTCGACTATACTTAATGATCAGAGGTAACAGAAAATACTGCACTCCTAACATGTTTGAGAAATTGAAGGAATCACAAAGAAGAAGATGTCATCTACTGGTCACTAACAAACAATCAAACTGAGTTTTGAACTTTTGTATAGGCTGCATAACTGTGCCTCATACATTTATCTTCATTGTGGTGAACCACATTTTAACACGTTTCTCATCTTGTTGAGTAAGCACATATATATACTGATATTTAGTAAATATTATCAATTTTTGGCAAAGATCCAATGTGTTGCTGGCACCTTCAATATATTGTCCATTGTGGTAAGCACAGTTTATATATACAGTAAGTACTACTATTATCAGCATCTTATTGATTAAAGTTTAATTTTAAAAGGCAATAAGGCATTGAAATTGATTTTAAAATATTAAAAAACTTTTGTCAAAATTACTGTACCCTTTGATATAAACTATTAAAAAAATTTAATTATATTCAAGATTGCTCCCCTGTATGATGAACTTTACCTCATACACTGTCATGTAAAGATAGCAGCAGGGTCAGCCAAATAGCTCAGCGAATTAAAGTGCCTACAAGCAGGCACAGGGGTCCAGGATTCAATCCCTGGGCCTGTCCTGTGGACCTGCCCTCGAGGTGTGCTGAGAAGGTGAACAAGACTTATGGTGGGCATGGTGGTGTGCACCTTAATCCCAGCTCTTGGGAGGCTGTAAACAGGCAAATCACTAAGAGTTTGATCTAGTAGTGAGACCCTGAACACCCTGTAGACCCTTCCCTAAAAAGTACAAACAAATAAAAAATAAAAAAAAATAAATACACAGCAAGAATTAATTTTTGTGGTTCCTCTTATTGCAGTGTAATGTAACCACAGCAAACAATTATCTGGAGGAATATGTATGAATGAAAATATTTAAATGCTTTCTAAAAGCTGAAAATATTGAATCTATAAATTTGAAAGAAAAAACCTATAGGGAATGTGATATTGTGTTGGAAAACTGGTTATTTAATTGCTTCAAAATAGTTTGTTGGACACTAGAATTTTCTTTACTCCAGCACCGTACTAGGAATGAATAAGTATTTCTTAGACATACACATATTTCTGCTTATTTAGAGATAATGGTGCATACAAAGCGTGGCAGAAAGTGTGTTGTAGGTGTCTTAAATGTTTAGAAAGATTTAGTACATCAAAGAAGTGTTATATTTATTTGAAGATCAGCTCACAAAAATTCTTTGAAAGTACATAAACACTTGCAACAATACCATATTTCCGTGAGTATGCCAGGCCTATACTAATATTTCTGAAGGCAGCATCACGCACACACACTGCCTCTGGGCTGCCCACTTCAGGCCTACGGTCCTTTCCTACATCGCCACAAGCCTTGTCTCCGTGAAAGTTGCCACTCTCACGCTAAGGTCGGCTGCCTCACTTCGCAGCACTTTAAAATAACTGCTTGCCTCTCCCCCTCATATCTTTACCAGAATTTTCTTCTGATGAGTGACTGGGAGAATTACTTTGATTCTTCATGCAAGAACTTTCTACCAGCTTGTTTTGATCGAAACTCAGTTTTATTTTGAATGTGCCGCTCTCTTCCCTGACCCTCACTCATGGAAACAATATTCAGTATAATTCGTGGGAGCAGCAGCTTCCATCACAGAGACACGCTGAGTCCCAGGGAGACTTTCTGATCAGTCTGTGGGGGACAGCGCTCCGCAGGCTCAGTCAGTGACCCAGCCTGGTCATGGCTCTGTCCTTTTTTTTCAAGGTGTTTTCTCATTTGCTTGGAGGATCAAACCTCATCTTCAGAGACATCCATCATTTTTTTAAAATCCGGGCCAGAAGCTACTGTATGCTATCTTTGTCACTGTTCCACTGACAATGCGTCTGTCACATAGCTGTCACCAATCGCAGACATGTCACATGACGGCTGCTAATGAAAAGGATGGCTGAACATACACTGTAGCTTGTACATGCACACACGTGCACACACACACGTGCACGTGCGCATGCGGGCATACACACACACAACTTCTTCTGTAGTGTTAGCTAACCTTACAAAGTTCTACTGCTTCAAAGCAACACAAACAGTAGCTTGTTGGCATGATTTGATTGATAAATAGTTCCAGATTTGTTAGGAAGCTTGTAGAAACCACACCCTCCTACAGTTATATCCTTACTCATGTGGGAAGTTTTATTCTGCTTGTGCTTGGCCATTCCTCAAACCTGTCTTCCAGTTTGTTTACTCATTCATTTGAGTGTAAATGTGTTTTAATGTTTATATCTTCTGCTGCCTGTATCAGTGGAGATAGATAATTAACTGCACAGAATTGTCCTTTGAACATCTGAACTATTTTTCATTCTTGAAAACTATTCTTTCTCTCATCTGCATGCTTTTTGAAAATGTTGCTTCTTTTGTCAGAAATCCATTAGGAAGCCTTTTTTCCCCCCAAGACTGAGGGTATATATGCACCAGGTGCTGCTCAAGAATTTATGATCTACATCTGTAGTGAAGAAGGCTGATAAAATGTGTGGAGGACCACCTGAACAGCTCTCCTTGAAAAAGTTAGGGATCAGTAACAATCATTGTCCTCCAGGACCCCTGTGGCAAGAAGTCATGTTTGGAAACAGTGGGCTGGAAGGCTCATCTCCTTAGCTTTTCTTTATTTTAATGTTGTTTATTTTCCTTAGCTTGTCTAGGCAATCCTATCTCTAGCTTTTCTGGGCGGAGCCCATTTACAAGGCTTCTAAGGCTGGAATTATAGTCTGTGGGCTGTGCCAGTCTGCAGCTAGGGCCGGTGCCATCGCTGTGGCTCCACTGGCTGTGAGAGCCCCTGCGAGAGCCCTGCAGCCATGGAAGCTCTTGAGCTGAGCACAAGGGCCTGCAGGGTTGCCAGCTCACTAGGTCAGCCTGTTACTGCTGAGCTAAATCCCCAGCTCCCTCTGAAGCTGAGCTAACTCCCCAATTCCCTCCCTTCTTTGAAGACATGTGGAAACTAATCTGTTGCAATAGTGACAGTAAAGGAACAGAGAGGAGGAGCAGGGGCCACGTGCCGTTGAATCTAGCAAGAGTTAGGATGTTGCAGAATTCTGACTAAGATCTCACTCAAGCAAGTAGGACAGTTTAATTTTTTTTTCTCCGTAAAAATTAATTATAAAAATAAACCAATGAATCAATAAATGGCTATATCTGCAGTAATTTATTTCTCAGCACCAGAAAATTAATATAAGGGCTAACGAGACAGCTCAGCAGACCAAGTATCTGCTTAGGCAAGTGCAGGGACCAGGGTTTGATCCTGGCACCACACGCCACACTGGCCCCTCTCCTGGGCGTGCTGAGCTGGCCGCTGAGATATGGCATTGTGGTACATGCCTGTAATCCCAGCGCTGGGGAGGCTGAGACAGTAGGATCACTATGAGTCCAAGTTACATAGTGAGGTCCTGTACCAAATACATGAAAGAAAGAAAGAAAGAAAGAAAGAAAGAAAGAAAGAAAGAAAGAAAGAAAGAAATTAATACAGACCTTTCACATGCCCTATCCTACTATGGAATACAAACTGCTGATCTGTTTTTCCGGGTGAGACTTTGAATTGCCCAAAGGCAGAATTGAAGCATCATTTAGAAAATTTAATATTTTCGTGTAGGATTAGATAATACATATGGAAATAAAACTATTATAATTTTTATTATTATAACTATTATAATGATTATTCTTACATAAGAAATCTAGTCCTTTTTAAAAAGGCGTAAAATATACTAGTTTATTAAAACTATTATAATGACTATTCTTACATAATAAATCTAGTCCTTTTTTAAAATATTCCAATCAAGAATATTTTCTAAAAATCCAGATGCTGGCATTGGATATTGCTGCTTCCTTTTCACCCTTCTAAGAACTTAGATTATAAGCTCCTGGCTTAGCCCTCCTTCACTGCATCCCAGGTAGCCTGAAGGACACTCTAAGTCTCCTAAATTCAGGTGATGCTTCTCGGTTGTGGTAGCATTTTTACTCCGGCTTCAGATGTAAGCCAAATGATGCGATCACAGTGAAGCTCTTATTTGGAATCCTGGAAACAGAAAATGTTCCTTCTCTTGCTGGCTGTGAATAAGGGATGTCTAGGTCCCTAATTAGAAGGGAGCTCAGTGTGTCAGGGAATTTGTCTCTTGAGGGGCTGGGGGTGACTTTGTGGAGAGTCGAGCCCCAAGACAGAGAAACAAATGTGTCTTTAATGCTGTATCTGCAGAACCTAGTGCTGAACCATGTTTTATTTTTTAACTTGAGTTCAAATTCTGCAAATTTTGAATAAAACTTCATGATTTTAAGGCATTGGTGGAATCATCTCATTGTAACATTAAGTCCTAACTGATCTAATTCATAAAATTTCATTCTCAAGGCACCATGACAACTCAAACTAAAGTAAATATTTGGTTATATAATTTTTTATTGGTCTCTAGTATATCAAAAAGGAATGGACAAATTTGACATTTTGTTAAAATATCATTAATGGATAATAAAAACATAACTATAACTTTTTAAGCTTAATTATTTTTCTTTTCTTTTTATGTTTTTGCTGTTGTTGTTTGTTTGTTTGATTTTTGTGGAAATGGGGGTTGAACTCAGGCCCCTGAGCTTGCCGGACAAGCACTTATTGTACTGAGCTATCTCCCTGGTCCCCTTTAAGCTTAATATTGATTTACAAACTTAAAAGGAACCAATTTTTATTTAAAAATATAAAATTTTTACATGTTATTTTAATTGACAGGTGTAATTATTCATATTTTGGAAGTACAAGTTCAAAATTATGCCTGTGCTTCTAAATGGAAATATAGCCTAAAAGTTGAAATAAAATGTTGCTCAACAAAATAACTGAAATTAGCCTTTGATCAGAATGAGGGCAGAATGCCATAACTGGTGGAAATTCATTTAATTTTATAAATGGATAGTGGTAATGAAGATTAAAGTTAGAAATACCATGCCATCTATTTGATTATAACTATTTTTGTCTAAGTTATTCTTTTAAATACATAATTTTCTTTATAAGAACAAAGCTCATGAATGTTACATTTTAATTGGAATCAACAGTATGTAAGCCACCACCAGAAAAGACCCAGAAACTGGGCCTGACCACTTGACACACCATGATTTTTCTTTTTAACTGGGATTTCCCACGATGCTTTAAAGTCTACTATTCTATAAAGCACATTATTAGTTATCGAATCTTCTATTTGTTATCACCCTACTTTTCTTAATTTGTTCAAAGTAAAATTTCTTGGAGAGTGCTTTTTATTGTATTATATTTACATCTACTCTTACTAGTTTCTGTCAAAAGCTCCCAAATAAAATCCTCTTGGCAAGACCCATGGTACACACAGCCCAAATCAAACACAAACACTTGTTTTTCATATTTTTCTTTATTTTCTGTCTTTTTGTGAAGTTGTAATCCAACTGAAAAGTTTTGGATAAGCCTTCCTTCGTACCTCCAATATTCTATGCTTTATTTTTCTTTAGTACCTGATAATCATCAGTACCAAAATATAGATATAGATATAGATATTCATATATATACACATTTCTAATGAACAGAATGGATGTGTTGTTTCCCTCAAAAACTCATAGGGAACTCTAGTCCCTAACATGATGTTATTAGGAGTTGGGGTATTTAGAGCATAATCAGAATTAGATAAAGACCTGAGGATGAGGCCCCCCAAATGTGATAAGAATACTGAGAGAGCTGGCTTCCTACATACCCAGTGAGAACACAACAAGAAAGTCCAACGGATAAGGAAGAATCTACAGGCCCTCAATAGACACCACCTTGAGCTCTGACTTCCTAGAGTCTAAAACTATACAGATAAATTTGTGTTATTTCTAAGCCAACCAGTTTATCATATCTTGTTTTAGCAGCCCCAAAGAAATAATGCAATATTTAGCCCCTTCACTAATCACTCCTACTACAATGTAAGATGCACGAGAGATTACCTTTTGTTTATTTTATTCACTATAGTATCCTAATTCCTAGAACAAATCTTGGTCCTTAGTAAATGCTCATTAGTTGTTTATTGACCATAGGTGACCACAAGGACCAGGTGACCATAAATCAGCTCAGTGTGTAGACAGGGCATCTAAGATACATTTTTTTTTAAAAGAAGTTTTAAAATTTTCTTTGTTTATTCATCTGTTGATACAGAGTGTCACTATGCAGCTCAGACTCATAGTGATTCTCCTGTCTCAGCCTCCGCAGCATTGGGATTACAGCAGGACGCCACCATGCTGGGTTGCAGTGGCTAGCATGGCATGCGAGCCAGCAGGGTGTGCAGTACCTGGGATCGAATTTGGGTCCTTGTGCTTACCTTGCAGGTGCTTAGACCATTGAGCTATCTCCCCAGCCCAAGAGCACATCTTGAAGAAGACAGACAATGGGGAGATATCAAGAACCCAGATAGCAGGCAAGGGGAATTCAGTGGTTCAGCAAAATATAGGTAAGAATCATAGGAAACTAGCTTCTCTGACAGAAATAGCTAAAGCAACAGCTTTATACCTAGAATATGTGCATAAATACTACATAAATTCTAGAGACAGCATCAGTTTTAAAGTGAACTGATTTACAAATGGAAACAGGAAAACATAACTTTTAGGTATAAGATGACATAAAAGAAGCTCTTGAGAAGGAGAGGCGATCTGAACTTCGTTCCAGTTTCTGAGTGTGCACTTGTGCAGCCATAAGTAGTGGTGCTTTGTAATTGTCTGTGATTGCAAAATATAATGCAAGCTCATGAATTTGCATATGAGTAAATAAGAAAACAGAAAAAGAACACCAGTAAAGGAGACAAAGTATGATAAGTGTCATTAGAAGCATCTCCATAGCAACATCAGAATAATTATCACTATAATCAACAGTAGAGAAAATGTGCTAAAACCAAGATTTTTTTCAGACTCATGGGAGTGTAGTGCTGACCCACACAACAGAATGGTATGAACAATGACAGAAAATTTTGTTTTATGCATAAGACACTCACTGAGCACGGTACAATTATTTGAAAACCAATGAACATAAAAATATATTTTATAAACAACTGCAGACAAAGATAATTGCATTATTTTTTACTGTCAGTAAAATATAACATATTGTAATTTGGAATTTTTCTAAAATTAACACATTGCAGCTATAGCACCAGTTGTAGAAAGAATTGCAGACCAAATCAAATATTTAATTTATTTCTCATTAGCTAAACTGTTTTCTTCTCAAAATTAGTATGATTCTTTTGAAGCCAAGAAAGACACAGACTGTCACAGGCAAAGTGTCAGAAGAAAAGATCGAACCGATAAATCACTTGCAAACTCTTTATTTTGATGAACTCAGTGAACAAGAAAATACTATGAAAGTTTCTCTATGTTAAAGAAGTAGAATGTAAAAATGAAGTTGCCAAGGATATCTTTAGGCAGTCAAGCCAGACAATTGAGACTATTTCTAAATATTTCATTCACTTTTCTAGTATTACATAAAGAAGTGATATTTTTTCTTAAAATTGTATTTTCCTATGGCTTTCAAATTAATAAAACTAATGTTTATTTTGTATTGCCCAATTCTTGAAGCATGGGTAATGACAAGCCCCCTGGTCAAATACAAATGACCATTTCTTTATGGCTCATATACAAAAAGAGGTTTTGAAACGTTTTTGTTTTTGTTTTTAAGGGAAGGGTCTACAGGATGTTCAGGCTCTCACTACGAGATTGCACTCATAGTGATCCGCCTGTTGATGGCCTCCCAAGAGCTGGGATTACAAGCACGCGCCACCACGCCCAATCTCAATCGCAGTTTCAGAGTGCCCCAGGGGTCGGGGCCAGCATGGCAGGCCCCGGGATCCAACCCCTGGCCCCCGCCACTGCTTGCAGGTGCTTTAATCTGCTGAGCTATTTGAAGCCTTGAAACTTTTAAATACTTGAAAACAAATTAAAAAGCAATGTTTTATGGCCTGTAAAATTTATGTGGGATACACGTGGATATCACAAGGAATTCATATTTCAGCAGCCATGAATATAGCTCCATCGGAGTGTGGCCACGGCCGCCCACACTTGGTGACCTGCGACTGCTTCTGAGGCACAGCAGCAGAGCCCGGCAGTTGCAGCCCAGATCCTGACTTTGCAAAGCCCCAAGCATTATTAATCTACATCCTTCCAGAAAATTCTGTGAACTACCATCTGAGTTCAGCAAAGCTTTGCGAGATCGGTACTCCGAATGGAAACGAATACAACTATATTATCCGGAAGATGTGGTACTTCAAACAAGAGGGCCAAATTCTGTCTTACCAGAAAGTGAAAAGAATTTAAATATGTATGAGCCTGAAACACGTAATCCCAGCCTCTGGGAGGTTGAGACAGAAGTATAGGAAGTTGAAAGTCAGTCTGGGCGATTTAGCAAGATCTTGTCTCAAAATATAAAAATTTAAAGAAGAGCCAGAGGGAGATGTAGCTCAGCGGTAGAGCACTCCGGGTCTCATCTCCAGCGCCACCCATTAAAAAAAAGAAAAAGAAAAAGAAAAGAAAAAAAGTAAAATCAAAGTGATGCAGAGGCTGGGCGAGGGAGGTAGGCTTTCCTGACTAGCCCAGCGTTATGGAATCTGTGAGCTACCAAGCTAGAAGAGCAATTTTACACATAGAACTTGGGGCCAGGGATATAGCTCAGTGGCACAGAGCCTGCCTGGCAAGCATGAGGTCCTGAGTTTGATTCACATTACTAAAACAGTTTTAAAAATAGAAAGTACATATTTATTTATTTATTTATTTATTTATTTATTTATTTATTTATTTATTGCAGTACCGGGGATTGAACTCAGGACCTTGCGCTTGCCAGTCAAGAACTTATTCTACTGAGCCAGCTCCCTGGCTCTAAGAGTATGCATTTTTTTAAAATGAGACCTGTGCATGGCAACTGTAAAAGGCAGCAAAAGAAAATGTCAGCAGCTCTGCATCTGCTCAGCCACCATTTAGTGAGTTCAGTCAGCTGCAAGGGCACAGGCTCCTTTCAAGTCGTAAACGTGGAATGAGTCCAGGAAAACAACAATTAGGAGAAGAAATAATAAAAATTAAGCTCATCCTGTCAGTGTTTTTAGGAAGAAATCAATGCATATTTGAAATATTATATATATATATATATATATACAATATTTTTAGACAATATTGTGCCTTCCGTAAATAAAAGACAGCCCTAGTCTAATTTCCAATGTACAGCTGAGCAGTTGGGTTGAAAATGTGGTTGTAAATGAAAATCTTATCCTATTAATATACAGGATTAAATTATTTAAGAATTTAAGCTTTGATGTATTAGACTTATGAAAGTTTAAGGGTAAATATACTTTGAATATTTACAATGTGTCTGAAATTCAGGTTTTTACTCCACATTCCTGACAAAAGGTCATGTTCTTGTCCTTCAGAAAACTATAAAACACAGAGTGAAATAACAAAATGGGCACACAGCTGATGACAGTATAAGCAGAATGCACCACAGATTCACCAAAAAAAAGAAACCAAATCTAGCATTGCAAGTAGAAGAAGACTTGGAGTAAATTAAAGCATGAGTGAGATTTTGAATAAAAATTGAGAATTCCCTAGGCTACTAGCACATCACTTTAAGTCAAATTCTGTTAAAAAGAAAAAAGAAAAGAAACTTGGCTGAGGAAGATGCTGGCAACAATTGGTACTCAGGGCTGAGGCAGAGGCAGATGCTGGTGCTTGGGGAGGTGGCAAAATATGACATAAGAAGGAGGACCAGTGTCCCCAGCAACTTTGCAGGGTATGTTGATGAAAACAGGCTTTTTCCTGGTTGGAACAGAGAGAAGTTTT
>NW_004524580.1:9086807-9102102 GCF_000260255.1 Octodon degus
TTTCTCCCTGATTGAAAGAAAACTGGTTTACCTCAACTGGATTTTAATCTCCATTTATCAAAGACCAGCTAACAGTTTTCAATGGATAGTGTATCTCTCACATACCTAGTTTCATTCAAACTTTCCCTGAAATTCCAACTTTATGTCATAGTATTGGGTTAAAATGGTATCAAATGGCACGTAAGCTTATGAGCAAGGGGGAGTTTAGTTTCACACCCAGCATTATCAATACCTGGGCAAAATAAAAGACAATTATAATTTTTGATGAAAAGAACAATGGAAAAACATTCAAAATATACATAGTTAATCAAATAAGTAACTGCTATTAGTAGGGTCACAGCGTTTTAATGCTTAAAAGGTAGTTTATAAAGGTTTTGATTTTCTGAAAAATAAATTGTGAATCTAAGATTTATTAATACATTTTTAAAACTCTGAATGTGTTCAATATCCTTATGTCTTCTTTAGGACCATGTAGGTACCTCAGTGTAATGCAAAATATTGTTAGCAAACTCTGAGTTGAAAGTTTTCCTTAATGATTTTCCTGTACAGAGAACCTGGCAAACTTTATGAAGCTTTTTAGGGAAGAGCAGAAATTCAGCATAAAAATTCCTCTGAATGAGTAATACAATGTACAAGTTTTTAAAAGTGATTATTTAGAACATTTTTTATTATAATGGTTCCTAAATTGTATTTCCTTTTAGGGGTCATTCTATGCTAATTAACTTGCATAGTAATATTATAGTTATCTTTCAATCATTATTTCTTTGCTGGACTTTCCACTAAGTATAAGAACTTTACTAACTTACTCTTTTTACGAAATAAAAGAACATAGCGAAATAATCCAATGTTATGCATTATTACCAGTCATTGCCTTATCTGGGAAACAAAATAATACTTTTTTTTTTAAAATTTTGTGAAAGCTATGAGGGGAATCTGGGTACTAAATTTATTGCTTCAGTCTTATCTTGAAAATTCTTAACGGGACAGACTTTTAAGAGAGACAATGCAAGCTTTTCTAGAAAAGAAAAACCAGGACACAGTTTACATACATTAAGAGCCAAAGCTGGGTAGACAGCCCTTCTTGTCAGAAGAAAAACCAGAGAAAGTAACAGTCACAAGGATACTTTCAGGAGTAGAGAAAAGAAATAAAAAGATGAGCGAAAGGATGGGAAGGGATGACATAAGGATGACTCGCTCCCTGCTCAATATAGAAATGCTAGAGAAGTAGATGGAATGGTTTGAAAGGTTCAAGTGGCCTAAAGAAAAAAATCATTTTGGGGCAAGTTTCCTGCTTTTTTCTGTGAAATCTTGGTAAACTCCAGAGCCCTCAGAGATAGCCCAATTTCAGCACGTGCTATGGTTACCATGGCCCCAAAAGGTAATGGTGCAGATTGTCCAGGACCAGATGGTGGACCCAACAGCCATCTCTGTGAGTCTGGTGCCCAACAGCCTGGACAGAAATATGTAATGGGCAATCCTCAGGGTAACAGGTAGCAAAGTCTGAGAAGTTCAGAGGAACTCTGAGAATGCTGGTAGATCTTAGGAAAACCATGCTCAGAACAAGAGGGACCCTGAGTTGGAGCTTTTGACTACTGGCAAAGGTAAGGTCTACAGGCACTAGTTCTGCACACAGGCACCATTGAACAGATGCGGGTGACAGTGGACAGCAGCTCTTGGTCCGCATCTCAGTGGACAGCAGCTCTTGGTGCTCAGCATCCTGAAAGGTAAAAGTGTACAGAACTATAGACAGATCCCTACTGTCCAAAAAAATTAAAGCACAACAAAATCTGGGAAGTGAAATTTCCTTAAAAGACACTCTTATCTTGTTCCATGTGAGCAAATGAAGGTTCAAGGAGTGCAGAGAGATTCACAGTAGAAAATATAGAAATTGATAAGGTCTTTTCTCTTTAGGGACTATGTGGAAATTATAACTATTTTGACAATTATAACTTGAAAACCTTTTGTGCTCATGCCACCTTTGTGGTCCCTAAGTACAAATCTGCCTTCCCAATATGAAACAGAAGAGAATACAAAGTTACACTAAGAAAAACACATTTGCAGAAGTCAGTCTGGGCAGTGGTCAACCAGGTCATCAAAAACTATGAAGCCAATTTTTTTTTTAAGGAGAATAAAAATAGTTTTTAAAAATTAGGAACTGTACAGACTTTCACTAAACAAAATAATAGGAATTCAGCAATGACTTTTATATCGCGTATCAGTGTATTCAAATTAGTTGTTCAAATTTCCAGATATAAACATGTAAATTTGGCATAAAAAAGTTATAGAAAATTAAAAAAGAGAGAGAGGAAAAAAAATAAGCATTAATTTCTCCTTTGAATAGACCAGCAGAAATCAGTAGTACAGTTTCTGAAGCCATCCTGTGTATATAAACATATATTTCTTTTCCTCTTCCTTCCTTCTTTTTTCCTTTCCCTTATCCCAGTTGTTCCTTCCCTTTGAACAGTTTCTTTCCCTTTCACGGTATCTGTTGTACCTTTCAGATTTTATTTACTATTTCAGTTTCTTCCACTAGAGAAACAGTATAATATTTACATGTAGATCTGATTTATTTCACTTATGAGTATGGTCTCTAGTTGCATCCATTTACCTATAAAATCTTCAAATTCATCATTTTTAATAACCCATTCATAGTCCATTGGACCAAGTTAAATTTTTAACTTTGCTTCTCAGATTCATTGTCAGAAATCATTAAGTCGAAGTCTTCCATGAAAATAGGAGTGCTATACACATATTCAACCTGTAATATGCAAAAAATTCACTAGAAGACTCAATTACAAAAGCAGGTAAAATTCATCAGCAATCACAACAAATATTATTAACTTACTTATCAGATTAACTGAAGATCTCCACGAAACAAGGTAATGATGTCATCCACTTTGCTCAATAAGCAGGGTGATCCTCACTGGCTCAAAACAGTACACAAATGCTACTCTACCATTCTCACTGAGATGCAATTCTACATGCCACCTATCCTTTTTTTCACGATCTTAGTGGCTTATGCTTTACAAAAGCTTTGATTTCCAAACAACACTAGTGCCAGACTAAGAAAGCATAACAACTTTATTTTATTTTACATTAATTAATTAATTAATTTTCATATATTTGGTTGTTGCAGGGTCTCACTATGCAGCTTGGAGTCATGGTGATCCTCCTGCTTTCAGCCTCCCCAGTGCTGGGGTTACAGGCATGTGCCACTAAGCCTGGAGTCTGACCAGCTCAGCCTGTCCTGGAGGTGGGGCTGGTGCAGCATGTGGTGCCACTATCGAAACATGGTCCCTGTGCTTGCCTAAGCTTTAACAAGCAGGCACTTTAGTCTGCTGAGCTATCTCACCAGCCACAGCAACCTTATTTTAAATTCTAGTCAAGACAGCTTGCCTTCCCTTCATATTTCCTTTATCAGAGAAAGATAAGCAATGAACATTAACCCTTAATCTGGCAAGCATGAGGTTGTAAATTCAATTTCTGGTACCAAAAAAGAAAAAACGCTTTATAGCAATACAATTGAAAATTTTTTAATTTTATATTAAAATGATCAAATGATTCCACTTCTTTAGAGAATAACTAAAAGCTGTAAAATATACATCAGCTACTTCACATTATACAATAATAAATGCATATATTTAATTTACCATAAATTATCCTATATATATATATATATATATTTATTTATTTACAATAAGCTGCATAACCTTGCTTAATAAAAGCACAGGTTGCTTAGAATAATTTCATCATTTTAATATAAAATTTTGTGTGTATGTTAATGCATTTTGTATTTTTAGATTAACATAAATACAAAAGGAGTCTGATTTCCAATACACTATGATTTATATGAAAGTTAAACATTCTTGAAGCTATAATAATAAATGTTTTTATGTTAGTAAATATTAATTTATTGTACACACACTGTTTGTAGAACAAAATACATTCCCGAAACTTGAATGGAAAAAGAATTTTCAGGAGAAAGAATTTGAAAAAATAAAATAGAGGCATCTTTGAATGAAGAATTTAAATGTGCATGTATTTTTATATATGGGGAATTAAATATATAAACCAAAACAGTTGTAGTAAAATCAGGTAACTACAGCTAATTTCTTCCTATGATTTAGAGTCTTACATAATCTGTGGTGGGAAAATTTTGCAGGACACGAATTTTAGTATTTAAACATTAGACTGACTTTATCACTATTTTGCACATTCCCTTGCTCTTCTTTATTTATTAAAAAAAAGATGGCTGAGAAAATTGCTTATTGATGAGTGCTTATCTGAGATAAAGAGTTCAAAGGGGTAAGAAAGGAAGAAAGGAACAATATACAAATCACTACAACTGATGAAATATAAAAAATGACTTCTTTGCCCCCAAAATGTTGTGAGCTTGGATTTCCTCCTGCCCTGTATACTACAGTGTTGTGGACACTCTACTCAGCTGAGCCAAGTCATCAAGAGCCCTCCACTGCCTGCTGTAAACTTATATGATTTATCCCACTCTTACTATTCCAGTCCTAAGGGCTGTTCACAGTGTTTTAAGGGGAGGTTCAAGAGTTTTTTGTTTTACCATCTTTCAAAACCAGGTTCAGGGTCTGGCCTGTAAAGAGCTTCAGAGAGATTGAACAAACACATAGAATCATCCCCTGTGTCCCACTCATGCTCCTGGGAGTCAGTAACTAGAGGGTGAGGCCTGGAGAGTCTTGTTCCTTCAAGTGATTCTAACAAAATCTTAAGATTGAGAACCATATTGGCAAAGCAACAGTTGGATTTGAGGTAAAAGTGGAACAATTTACATTACTTCTTTTAAATATTAATAAAAGCTCATTGCACCTCTTTGAGGAACTACTCTATGAGATAGGTCGTGAGAAGCACTGAGGAGCACATTTGCCAGCAGTCAAAGACTTCAGTTCGCATTTCTACACATTTCTATATTCCTTATTTTCCCACTTCCCTTGCTGTTTGGCCAAATTGCTCAGAGTAAGTGTCATTTCCCCAAGTAGATTTCATTGATCTCATTTTTTTCCATTAAATCTGATTAAAGAAACAGTCAACTGAAGTGTTCAACATTCAAGGATAACTAGCATTTCAAACAAGGAGTTCATTTACCCAAGTGGAAACCTACAAGGTGTAGAAAGAAAGGAGGAAGCCCGAGAAGAAGAGAATTGCTTACTTTAGGTATAGCCTGTTCCTTTCAGCACCCTCTATGCCTGCCTTATCAGAGGAAATAAGCACATAAAATGACAACTTATGTGAGAATTAAAAACACAGACTTAAGGAGGAATATATGACAAACAAACGTTCTGAAATTTTGTTTAATGTTCAAGGAAGATATGAAGATTCATGACAAGATTCAGCAATTAACAGTGGAAAGAACTGTTTCTGATACTGGCCTGACAACTAATTTGGGAAAAGGGATGCAACTTTTTAGGCTTCTGCATGCCCAACAATAAAAATGTGTACAACTAGCAAGCCTCATGTGAGCTGGGATTGATCAGTCTCTCATAAGTGAAAATGCTCCATCAAACCAAAAACTAAGGAAAGATTGAGTTGATATGCCACTAGAGAGGAAAAATATTAAAGAAAGGAATTTTAGAACAGAAAGAATTTATCAATCTTAACTTTTAACACATTAGTTTAATATTCTCTTTCTCCTCTCTTTGGATTCTTGTAGCTATGATAAAGCACAAGCATTTTATCTCAAGGCTGTAAAGTTGTGGCTTAGACATAGAGATCTTATAACCTTATACATCACTGAAAGAATTTTTCTCCCTTTCACATATAAATAATAATGAGAGCCAGGTATATGAAGGAAGACAGGACCAGTGGGTTAGAGATTTTCTCTTAATGTGTTTTGGTCCCTTAAATATTGTGCTTTAAGAAATAACTCTTTCTGGTCTCATCCAGAGATCAATTCCTCACACAGGGTCTCAGGTTCAGTTTCTCAAACCTGGAAGAGCGTGCCCAGAACACTAGCCAGAGACATGGCTTCCATGTGTTTTCTGCCTAGAGGGCAAAGCTTTGATGTCTCCTCTGGTCCAGAGAAAGGCTATGTGTTCCTCAACTAAGATAACTTCCCTGACTTTGGCACTTGCAAAGGCTTATCTTCTATGGGCTCATCTATTTGTTGGCTAGGAGGGAAAGGTTGAGATACATTAGGGCTCTTTCTTCTCCAATCTATAGCAGAAACATGCCTCCAAAAACTACAAGGTGCCAGAAAGAGATCAGAAATTGATCAGTGCAAGAAGGTCTTTCTTCTCTCTGTCATGTGCCATCAGTCCTCACTCTCTGCCTGAAAAGGGGAACAAGGGGAATCTCAGCAGCAAAGATTGCCTCCTTAACAGTAGAAGGTTAGGTTGGAAAGGAAACAGAGGCCGGACAGGCTTGACATTGTCCTCTAGAGTGTAGAAGGGGTAATCAGGCCAGACTGTTAAGTGAAACCAGTCCTCCAAATGTTAAAAATGGCTGCTAGCATACTGTCTTTTAACTAGAAGTTAGAGACCCACAGTTTATTAATAGCCATGTATATATCCTAAGTACAAATTAGATTTCATCAAAAGACCTACTTTATAGCATTTAATAAATTTACTTTTTTTTAGTATCAAAATTCACTAGGCAATACTCTAAAATTGTTCTTCCTTAGTGCTGCTGTTGAAAATAAGGCAACAAGCTACAACAGACAAACAAGTCACACAGGTAAGGCAAGAAACACTAGTCCATTTAGGAACCAGTAGGTCTAAATACACAAAACAGGAATGCAAGTTCTTGTCTGCAAAAGTAAAATGTCCCATCAACGAAAAATAATCTTTACATGTTCTTAAATTTGTCATCATTTTAACCAAAAATTGTGTAAAAAAGATAAGGCATAAAATCATAAGATGTAAGCAACTCACAAATAGAGATGACAATTTCTGGTTATCTCAATGAGTCATGATCCAGAATCCATGAAAAAAAGAGACCACTCTTATCTCCTTCCAATTATGAGTGGTACCTCCCAATGTATAGGGGTCATAATATAACATTCAAACAGCTACATGTCAGATATGCTGAGTTTGTATTCCCCCAAAATCAAAGAATGAACTTTAAGGGATAAATGATGTTAAGAGTAGAAAAAAATGTATTGAAAAAGAGCTTCTGAGAGACAGCAGGAGACCTGAAAATGGGTTGCCCACAAGCCCGCTTCTCATAGGAAATTTTATAGAGCAAAATCATAAGGTGAATACAAAATAATGAGATAGGTACAACATGGGTCAAAACTTTGATCAATCAGTAAGATTATAAATATTGCCACTGGGTTTATATTGATACAATGTGGAAGTAGGTCACTTATCAAGTGTATACGGGAAGAACAAAGCCCTTCGTAGGAAAGGATAGATCAAAAGATCCTGGCCACCTGTGTTGGTGAGAGATGTCAATCTAGACTTTCTTTGAACAGGTGGTATCAATTATAGTACAGTCTACAACTTATTGTTTATACCTCAGGGAGACACACAGGCCTGGATGTACCTCTAGCCACAATTGTTCTATGTTTTTATCTTTTTCATTGACTTCCTTAAGGAGCTAGCCATGTCTGACTGTCCATAATATTTTTACCTAACTTAGCTGTCCACAACAGAGGGAAAAAAGTGCTGGTTCAACCTTCAAATAGAAGGTAAGAGTCCTCTTATGCTGGCCAAGGGCTCATTTTACAGGAAAAAAAGCATATGTCCAAGCTATTCTATATTTTAAGACTCAGGAATGTAAGAGAGAAAAGCCTGGGAAAGAAAAATATTGTAAGCTAAATTTTTTTAAAAGAACAATTTTAAAATTTCCATTTTTCGTGTTTCCTTTTCTACTTCTCTTTATTTTTTGTGTCTTACCTCAGATGTATGTTGCTAAATAGCTTTCTATAATAAGAATAGCACAACTTATTTTTACCCTTACACAGAATGTTAGGCTATTTCCACTTACTTTTTGTCTATTACAAAGAGTTCTCTGGCAGGCATTTCCTTTTTATAATGAGTGCCATTCAGATGAATTCCACCATGGGAAACTGTCCACGGCACATTCAAATCTGACAGGCCTTTCTGTGAGCTCCTCCTCAACAGCTGTCCACACTAATGCAAGATGATTTTATGTAAAATTTATGTTTCCATGAGAGGGGTTGTCTTCTGTGACAGGAAACCAAGTGCCAAAGGAAAGCCATCAACTCCAGCTACATAGTTTTGGTGGCTTCCATGCGACGTCTATAATTATTTGGAAGACTATTTTATTTTATAGGAAAATGAAACAGTTGTAAAGAAAATTATTGTTACCCAATGAATTATTTATCTTAATAAATATGGTTATACATTAATCCAAAAGAACATGTCTTTAAAACAGTTAATACAAAAACTGATGATGCATTCTTGAATATTTAGCATGTTCATGGTCAGAATGCTGGAAAGAAAAGGCTTCTATTCTTTAGCTGATGTTCTCAGACAATTTACTTGCCCTAAGTTACAAGTTAGCAATTCTGAAATCACTATGTTGTAGGCAGCTAAATTATATAGAAATATAGTAGGCAGTCAGACAGGGCCAGGCCCTCAAGGAGACAGTATGGAAGACAAGGGGACTTTGTAACTTTGGAAGAGACAGACCTGTTGTGGGCCAGACCTCAAGACAGAAGTAAACAAATGTAGCCACATACTTCCCTGGGGATGGGCATCAGGGATCGATATTTTAAATAGGTATCAATCTCCTTGAAAGAGCCAGGAAGTGTCACTAACCCAATCCCCAACAGAAAGAGCCCTATTCCATATTCAGGCCCCTTGCTGCATGACTCACTTCACAATATGAAACTGATTTAACCAATTTTACCTGAGCAATTATACTTACAGTTTTATTGGTTGCCCATAGTTTTGTCCCATGTCATGCCCATCTAAGCAAGTTGTCATGCTTTTCACCTTTGACCCACCTCACCACATGGTTTTGCTCTGTAAAAAATCCCTAAAAGTGGCAGATTCCCAGCAACTTGTTCAGGTCCCCCTCTGTCCCTCTTTTGGACAGAAGCTTTCTTTCTCCCACTAAATATATTCTGTTCTTAGCATCCATTTGTTCCTAAAATTTATTCTTTGGCTTTAGAGAACATGAACTCATCCCAGGTGCCTTTCAGGTTGGGAGTTTAATTCCCCTATATCAGCTATTTATGTTATACTTAAACAATTAAATGAAGGAATGGTGGATGGCATGAGCCAGGTTTCTCAGTGTTGGAGAGGGTGGTTATGGACAAACAAGAGTGGATGACTAAAATGGTCAATATGGGGTTGGGGAGAAGGCTCAGTGGAATAAGCACTTCTCTGGTAAGCGCAAGGGCCTTAGTTCAATCCCCGATTCCACTCTAAAAAAATAAATAAAATAAATAAAAATAAAAAATAAAATAAAATGGTCAATGTGGACTAAGTAAGGATGAAAATAAATCAATATAAAATTATGTTTGACATAGATATAGATAATGCCATAATAGGTGGTTGGTGACTTCCTTAAACTGTGTCAGTTTAATTTCTGAAAGCTTATAAATACTACCTTATTGTGACAAGAGATGTCATAAAGACTCTTAAGAGAAGCTGCTGGTTTTCATGAGGTACCATGAAGTCATTGCGTGGATCCTTGTTAAACAGAAGCCCTGAGTGTATTTCAACAGAAAGGAGGAGACAAGATGACCATGGGAACAGAGAGTAAAGTGATATGACCTGAGGTCAAGGCATGCCTGGAGCCGCTAAAGAGTGGGAGAGGGTAGGACTCGTAGGTAGTTGAAGTTAGATAGAAGTATTACAGGCAGTCAGACAGGCTAGGCCCTCAAGGGAACAGCACCGAAGACAAGATACCTCACATCTGTAAGAGAGATGCAGACCCTCCTGCAGTGGGCCAGACCTAAAGACTAAAGATTGAACAAATGCTTATCTCCCTAAAGATAAACATCAGGGTTGATCCTCACCTTGAAGAAGCCAGGGACAGTCACTAATCTCACTGCTACTACATTCATGCCTGCTTGCCACATGACTTGCTTTTCCATTTGGTCCTGGATTTAATCAATTTTACCTGAGCAATAGTGTTTGTAATTTCATTGCTTGACCATCGTTTGGTCCTACTCCATGCCCACCTAAGCAAGTTCCCATGTTCTCCACCTTAGACCTACTGTACCACATGGTTTTACCTTATAAAATCCCTGAAGGGGCCAGGGAGCTGGCTCAGTGGCATAAGTGCTTCCCTGGCAAGCACAAGGGCCTGAGTTCAAGCCCTGATTCCAAAATAAATAAATAAATAAATAAATAAATAAATAAATAAATAAATAAATAAATAAATAAATAACCCTGAAAGAGACAGCTTCCTGGGTAAACTACTTGGCCCCCCTTCTGTTCTTCTTTTGAACAGAAGTTTTTTTTTGTTTTTTGTTTTTTGTTTTTTTCCCCCAATAAATAGTCTGTTCTTAGCCTCCTTTTGTTCCTAAAATTCATTCTTTGGTTTTAGGGAATATGAACTTGTCCCAGATACTTGTCAGATGGGCAGTTTCATTCCCCTGTATCAGGACTGCCATCTTATCCCCAGCCTTGAAAGGAATCCTCTGCCAACTGTTGGCTTCTTGGCTATGAGGGAATGTATTTAAGTTGGTTCAACCATGATTTTGTAGTAATTTGTGAAAGCACATACAAGAAAACAATGCATACACACACAGAAAGAGACAAAGACAGAAAACTGGGGTGCACTTAATGTTGCTCTGTTAGTTGAGGAGCCTAGATGTGGTGGGGCCCCAGCACCAAGTGGATTGTGGCTGAGACACCTTTAATTTCCCTTCAGTTTGGCTTAACTTTTGGTGGACTTCGTGAACCCGGGCCCTTGACCTCTTTTCTCTTAGAACTTTCATTTTAGAAAACTTGTGACTGTAAAATTTTTTGTCTGTTCCTTTTTGATGTAAATCTTTCTTATAGCCTCCAGCTAGTTTCACAACCCAGGAATATCTTTCTTAAGGACCTGAGAGCCATCCCTTTGAAATGCAACCATCAAGGAAGACAGACCCTTATCTCCTCAGCTTTGTGGGAACAAAGACCCTAACATTCTGGAGCAACTTGTGCCAAGCTATGAAAAGACTTCCTGTCAGATGAGAAAAGTTTACTTTTCCTTTGTGTATGGCCAGTTATCACATGCAGGGGTCCCAGAAGCCTAGTGTCACTTCAGCTTTTAAAACCTTTCTGGCCCAGTGTGTGTGTGTGTGTGTGTGTGTGCGTGTGCATGTGTGTGTGTGTGTGTGTTCATTTATCCATATATTTTTAGCATTACTGTGGGTTGAACCCAGAAGGACATTAACTATAGCCTTTTTTAATTTATTAGTTTGAGACAAGGCTTTGTTAAACTTCTAAATTGCTCAAGGTGGGCTTGAATTTGGAGTCCTTCTGCCTCAGCTTCCTAGAGTGCAGGGATTAAAAGCATAAATAACACATCTTTGTTTTAAGAGGAGCAGAGCTCTTCTGTTACAGTTGTCATAAATACATCTACTTTGGTTATTTAATTTTCTAAGGGTAGACTGGGCTTTGATCACACCCAAACCCAAGTAGGGGATTTAAGAGCATTCTCTTGTAAAAGGGAGCTTCGCTACTTCATGAGAAGATAGTTTATTCTGGAATGAGGTGAGAAATAATACAGGAGAAGGTCTGAACACCTTCAAGTGTCAGAAAGGAAGTGTGAAAAATAGGAACAATAAGTGAACAATCATAAAGAGACACAATGACTTGACAGGGTGTGTCAAAAAGACACAATAGCTGAGTAACAGAGTGACAAGTGGCCCAAGGGGGGACAATTGAAAAAAGAAAATAAAGTACTATTGGATTATGATGCAAAGTATAAAACAAGTATCCCGGAGTCCATACCAACATAAATTAATCATTATTTAGATAAATATGGAAACTATACCAATCTTCCAAAAATTTGCAGAATTCCAAATAAATTATGCAGATAGTGGAACTCCAAGAAGTGGAACATACAGCACACCCTTGCTCCCTATGCAGGTATTGGACACAGTGATTTTCTTCCAAAGAATGCAGCATGGAAACTGGAAGAAAGAGTAGCCATGCTGAAGAGGTCTGAGAAGCCCTCTCCCCACCACGGGACTGCGGCTAGCGCCACCAGCGATGCACAGCAGCACTCACACACACGCACTCGCACGTGGTGTGATCGCTGTGGCTTTTTCCCTTGTGCTCTTCTTCCTCGATAATCAAGATGATTGTAGGCATGACAATAATCTCTGGAAGATACAAACTGAGAGATATTCTTCCAACTAGTTTACTAGTGTATTTTGTAACTGGGTCATCAAAAGCAAGAAAAGTTTGAAAAAGTAGCAGAGCTAGGGGCAGCTGAAAAGATAAGATGATTGAATACAATATGATATTCAGGAAGATTCTGGAACAGAAAAATGACATTAGAAAATGGCCAATGAAATATGAATAAAACTTAGGTATTAATTATCAACTTTGGTTTATTAATTGTGACAGATACATTGTTCTAGGACTAGATGCTATTAATAAGAAAATTGGGTGGGGATAATTGTCCATACTTCTACAATTTTTCTTTTAATATAAAACCTTCTTCAAAAAAGACCCTCATTCTTGAGTTAATATTTTCAAGGGATAAAGAAATAAGGTATAATTTTCTTTTAATAATGGTTGCTTTCTTCCCCAACGCATTTGCTATTAATTCAAAAAATTAGAATATGCCTAGGCTGTGGGTTTTAGTGGAATGATTCTCCATTACATGGGCTCTTTATAAAATACATGAAGATGTTTCCTGTTTTATAGCGTTGATTACTGTCATCACATTGAAAGGAAAATTCTTCATTGTATGGGGTAATCTTGCCTTCTAGGACAACTTTCAAATCTTTTCCAACATTTACATGAATGAAAAAATGATCTGTAATTATCTGGATGTAGCACCTAATTTGGTTTAATATGCAAAAGTACATAATTATAAATATCTTTACACTCTTTTACATACAATAAATTTCTCAGGCACAGAAAGATCACATACAAATAGGGATAGATTTTATTGTATTGAAGTATTTAGGAAAACCTCACTACCGATGACTCAAGAGGCCTATGTGACACAAGTCTATCACATTCACAGACACTATGTATGAGTAAAAGCAAGTCATGAATTAATTATGGCTCATGGTGTCTGAGCAGTGACACCTTGGTTCACAAACTTAATTCATTGCAGGATTCTGAGCAAGGTGGCCCTGGTAATGTTTATCATCTGACTTGTAGCTCCTGCAAGGAAGGAAAATTTCCCTAAAGGGTTCCATTTGTAAAGTGAACAGAACCATTCATGAACCGAAGCATTATGTATATTAAAATACATGGTGTTTAGTATGCATGACTTTTCTTTATAATTCTTTTGTTTTATAACATTATGCTGATTTTGAAAATAATAATATTTCAGTAGATGGATCATGTTTTGTATGAATTTAGCTTCAGAAAATAAAAGAGCACTGTATTAGAAGCCAGTGGACTTATTATGGCAAGATTGCTAGAATGGGGCAGTGTGATGACTGCTAGTCGAGGTAGCCTCTGATTATGTGATTGTTTTTTTCTCCAGTAGGGAAAGAGCGAGTAGGTTGTGACTTCTCCAGTTCTGATCCTGCCCTAAGCCTGGCAGTGAGAAGTGTGGCAGGTGCTGGGGGTGGATGTGCTGGAAGGGAAAAGGAAATCGTATTTTCCAGCACCTAGATTTTGGTGTTGGCAGCGAAATTATTTGTCCTTTACAAACCACATTTATCTTTTATAAAAATTGTGAAATTTTACTTTATATAACTATGCTCACATTAATTAGAAATCTAAGTGACATATTTCATTTGCATTTCAATTTCAATACGGAATACCATATTGATCAATCGCACATCTGAAATAACATCAAATCCAAGTATCAAAGGTCACCTCTGAGACTTGGTTGAAAACGAAACTCTACACGGGTATTTTAAAGTAACTGAATTTACTAAGTTTTAAATGGATAAGTGCCATATTTAATTGAAGAAATAGCAGGGATTTAGTCAAAGAACAAAGAAAATTGAGAATTTGAGCTTAAATCCACCATGATTTTTTTCCTTTTTCAACAATCTATGAAAATCTAATGTGGCTAAAATTTTAATAACAATAAACAGAAATAGCATATTTCTTATCACATCAACCATTGTTAGTGCCTGGGAAAAGTGAAATAAACCATGACATGCAACAAGACCCTAATGTGTTTTTCTGACAAAGAGCTTTTCTTAATTTAAAAGTATGAGAAGCAGCTGAAGTTGTTATGTTTATTTAAATAATGATGACAGTAATTCATGACTGCTGTAGCTGCAGTTAGCACTTAGGAGAGCAGCCATTAAACTAACATTTCTTTTTTTATGTATTTAGTACAGGGTCTACAGGGTCTCACTACACGGATTGGACTCCTAGTGATCCTCCTTTTCAGCCTTCCAAGTGCTGGGATTACGGGCTCGTGCCACCACATCCAGTCTCAATCACACTCAACACTCACCAGGAGTGGGTCAGGCACAGCACGCTGTGGATTGAACCCCAGTCACTGCACCTGCCTAAGCAGGCACTTCAGTCCACCGAGCTATCTGGCTGGCCCTTAAATTAACATTTCTTGAACACAGGTCATAAACCAGCATTATAAAATGTTTAACATATGTTGCTTCACTCAATTTTCCAATCATCTAGTTATCTATCCTCATTTTAAACTTAAAACCAGGAAGAGTGGTTTACCAAAACATGTATAACCAACATGGCAGAGTCCGAAGGAGAAGCTGACTGGGACCGCAAAGCTCTTAACCTCAAGCTCTCCCTGCGTTGGGCCTGAGAAGCGACTGCCAGGGATACCGGAGGGGGTTAGAAGATGCATCATCCACAGCCCCTTCCAAAAGCTTTTTTTCTTGTTAGCAGAACAAAAGTGAGCCTTAATCTATTTTAATTACTAGTTCATAGCTAAACATTAAGAGATTATCTACTTGAATTTCTGGATTTTCCTATAAATATTTTGATTTTTGAATTTGTTCAAAGCAAAATGAAGTGTGATATATTTAAATTATGCTATTATCCAATTTCATGTAAGTATTTAAAATCCTTATTTGCCAAACTTAGAATTTGTATGTGATTATGTAAGGAATTTAAGATTTGACATACTCTGTGTTGCAAATTGAGACTACGTAGTGAGACTATCTCAAAAAACAACAAAAAATCAAATTTAGCATCATGCTAGATGACAATACAATTCCCTCAGAAATGAAACAAAG
>NW_004524580.1:9102282-9104566 GCF_000260255.1 Octodon degus
TATTTGTGTTATTTCAAAGATTTGGTTTGTAAGTTTTATATTAACAAAAATATACGGAAGTTATTTCTTTTTCTGCAAGAGAAATAAATAGTAAAACTTGTGTCTTCAAGCTGTACCTTGCCTCCCCACAGTAGTGAATCACACTCTCCCATCTGTCCCAATCCAAATGGATCCACCACTCTGGGCAAAGCGTTGGCACGGAGATTTATTACTACTTTCATTTATATACTGTTCTCGCTTTGCCTCTCTCTTCCAAGAGCCTCCTGTCATTTCATGATGTTGAGGAAGTGTTAGATGCTGAATTGGAAAGAGATCAGCCACTATAATTCATAATTAGAAACAAAGCCTTGAATTTGACTAGTGAAGAATTAATGTATGTTCTAAGGAAAGTTATTTTTAAATATCAAATGAACAACATAGTCACTGTTAGAACTGGTGGAACTTTTAAACTCTTAGTTTCCTAAAAATATGGCTTAGTTCTCAATAGGGTTTTTTTTTTTTTCCATTGGGAGTGAAATTGTATTAACTGCTGTCCCTCCACCGTGTCCTATGGGAAACTTTATGTAGTCTGCTTTAATATTTAAGTATATGAATATTCATTATCATAACAGCCTGGTTAATTATAGTTTCTTTTCTCATTAGATTTTTAATATATACCCCTTTCCCTTGCATACTGCCAATGACTCACATAAGCTTATATAAATTATAAATAATTGTATTATCAGGATGACATATAGTATGCACAAATCATAGCAAGATAAACAAGAGCAGTCAGAATTGAAGACATTGTTAACCTATAAACTTTGTAGTTAAGCATCTCCTCATTACAGGGAATTTATTGCTGTCTAGTTAATCATTTTTCTATAGGGATTTCTATTTTTCATATTCCACACATGGATACATGATTAACTAATCACATAACATTATTTGCCTACCCGTATTTTTCCCAACTTGCCTAATATTCTAAAATAAAGTTTGTTTTCTTCCTGAGAAGACTTTTTAAACCTCCTAGTATAAAAACTAACTTAGTGTTAAAAATATATCTTTAATCTCAAGTAAATAGATCAATTACTTGGTATTAAGCACTGGAGAGAGAGAGAGAGTGAATGACAAATCACTGTCCTTTCAAAATTCAGTCTATCCAGGAAGATAGACAAGTGAAAAAGGTTAGAGAGGATACACTCATTGCTCTAATAGAGCTCTGTGGGAGATTTCGGGAGCAAAGAAAATCCAGGGTTTAGTACATGCAGGCCTTGGGGGAGGATTCATTCAGAAGGAAACATCTGTGCAGAGTCTGTGGGGCAGCTGAAAACTTACTAGGCACTTAGGAGTTTAAGACGTCCTGGATTCAGGGAAGAGCTTTGCTAAAGGTGCAGAGGTAAGTTCTTTGAGAGAATAATAATGAGTTATATCTGACAACAAATACTCAGAATGATGTGATCCAATAAAACGAAAGGTAAGGGATCAAAGAGATCTATTTTAAAGGTCCATGCAAGGCATGGTGCAGAATGAACAGCACAGAATTTGAGGCAGATTTCCTTTGGGGAATGTGGTTTTGATGGTATGAGGCTTCTGGCAAGATATTTATGCAGAGCAACACTATAGTACTGAGCTGCAGTTTTTAATTTGGCATCTAAGTTGTACAGATACCAGTGTGCATATGGGAAGCTGGGATTAGCTCTTTAATAGAACTAAGACCCAATGAAAGTGCCATTGTTATAGTCTTAGTACATTAGAAAGAATAAAAGTAAATATGGCAATCAACATACAAAGAAAGCATATAAAGGGGAATTTTTGGTTGCCTATTGACTGGAACCTAAAAAGTGGTAGTGTTTACTGGCAAAGGAGAGAGAGATAGCTCAGAAGAGATTTGAAAAGTCAGGTGATCGAGCTGTCTTAGAATCCTCATGAAAAATTTCAGGGAGGGAGTTATCAAGAGTGATGAATGGCAAGGTGAGATCAAATGAACTATAGATTGGAAAATGTTCACTGGAATTGTCACACAGAAGGGCAGAAACATTGTGAGAGGTTTTTCATCTTCTTTCCTAGATGAGCACAAATTAGAGGCAATGGGACATGATGAGCATTTGACGCTGATGTCAACACATCAAGGCCAGAGACAAGACTTAGTAGGCAGTAGGCATTGAATGAAAGTCTGTGGTATAACAGAAGAGATGGGGCCGGGGAGATAGCTCAGTGGCATAAGCCCCTGCCTGGCAAGTGGAAAGTCCAGAGTTCAATCCCTGGTACCACCACCACAACAATACCACAAACCTCCCCCCCC
>NW_004524580.1:9104666-9110873 GCF_000260255.1 Octodon degus
GAAGAGATAAATGAGAAACAAAATTCTGGGTCATACATACTCAGAATGAAATATAAGTAATGATGTATTTTATATTGGGCATGACAATTTAATTTAGTTAGGTCATTATATTATAGTTCTGTTATATTGAGAAGGTACTGCATAATAAGGAAGCATTCTTTGCTTTAGAAGGTTATGTTTTTGTAGTTCCATAACTTTTTCTGTCCGCTTACATTTACTTCTCTGCGTAGATGTTGATTTGATGAATAGACTTCAAAATTGCATGTATGGATATATCTCTTCAGATATATGTTCTCATGTGTCTTTTGTCTCATCTTTAATTATAACTTCTCCATCTCTGGTTTGTTTTGTTTTGTTTTGTTTTGGCAGGGCATTCAGGCTAAGCTATATTCCCAGACTCATTTCTTTGTTTCTTTTTAATATCGAGAGCAGGTCTTACTAAGTCACTAAGTTGGTTGGACTGCTCCAGTGCTGGGACTGCACGCATGCACCAGAACACCTAGTGACAGTCCCCGTTTTACTTCTCCCCCCAAAGAATTCTCAGAAAGATAATATTGCACAACCTTAATTTGTAAGATGACAATAACTGAATTAATTTAATTTCTTTCTTCTTCTTCTTTTTTTTTTTTTTTTTTTTTTTGGAACCGGGGATTGAACTCAGGCCCTTGCACTTGCCAGGCAAGCGCTTATTCCACTGAGCTATCTCGCGGCCCTTCTTTCTTGTTTAATGTGCTGCTTATTCTGGGACTATACTGAAGACCACATGAATATTCTGACCACAAAAATTCTAAGAAATTGATTCTATGTAACTTCTTGGATTTTAAACATTGAAGTATCTATTCTGTAACTAATAAAGTAGTATTAAAATATAACACGGCATAAACAATTTTGAATTTACAAATAAGTAAAGGGTGAAAATGCTTCACAAGTCTCACTGTCACTTTATAAATTTAGATTGAACAATTACTATTATTTTGAATAAGTGTAAGGTTCTGAGGATGGATAAGCCAAGTTCAATTAAATGCTTCACACAGTATCTTTCCTCCCCCCCCCCTTTCTTTTCTTTTATCTTTTTATTTTTTGGTACTGTAACTAGAACGCAGGACCTTGCACTTGCCAGGAAGGTGCCATGCCACTGAGCTACATCTCCACTCTACATCTTTTCCTTTCTCAATGCAAAATATCATGGTGATAGTTATTATTTTTGTTTGCTGTCTATCTCATGATACTAGTTATAATGGCTAATTATAAGAATTATTATAAGAGCAAAAATCAGATATTCATTAAAAGTTCATAAAGAAAATGTTTTTATTTGAAAATTGAAATACTGATTAATGTTACTACCTCTGAGATATATAATATACATATATTATATATAAAATATTACATTATAAAGCCATAAATAATAACAAGAGGATTTAACTTGCAGAAAAGACTTTACTTGAAATTCAAGAAACATAAATACTTCAAATATCTAAGTTATCCATTATGAGGACTGTATTAGTCAGGCATTTCAATATCTGTTTGTTTTTGACCATTTTAAAGTGAAAACGGTGACTCTTTTGTGGGTTAATATTTTGTATTTAGTATGTGTACAGTAGCTTGAAAAACCAGTGTGCATTAGAATAAATTCAATCAGTTCAATAATAATATAAATTCAAACTCTAAGTAAATTTTACATGAGCAAAAAAGGAGTTTTCTATTTGGAAAGTATCAGCCTGTTTACCTTCAAAAAGTTTTGATGTGAGTGGCTTTAAGAAACTATGTTATATACCCATGTTATCCATCACTCAGTCCAAAAACCAAGCATCTTATACTTCCTAGTACAAAAAATCAAACTGGCAAGTCATGTTTCCATGTCATAAATAACGACTAAGTTTTCTGTCGTGTACATTGCTTATCACTGAGAACGCAAAAATCACATATGATTTGTTCGTAATGAAGGAATCCAGTTCATGTACAGGGTGCTCAGTGCTGTGATAGAGGAATGTGCGGGTGCTACAGAATTACACAGAAGGAATACTGATCCCAGGAAGGAGGGGCTAAAGCAGGTATCTAGGGAAAATGATCATCTGAGCTAAGCTTTGAAAAATGCACAGGAATTAACTATAGAAGCAAAGAAGGAGAAGGAATTGAAGTTCTCTGGCAAATAAAGCAAGCTGGAGGGGTAAAAACATTAGAAGTATATATTAATAGCTACAAATGTAACTATAATATTAAGATAGATATAATTAAGTGGCCCATCCCTGCATCCTCTTCTGAAATGTTGTAGCATTCTGTACCTGCCAATAGGTAGACAAGATTCCACCTATCTAATGCTTAGTGGTTAACTATTAGCCGATGTTGTGTTTTGACCCATAGTTTGTGGTGGAAATAAGAGGAAGTCATGTAGGAACATAGCTCCTAAGTGATGTAACAGCCACAGTCCCCTGCTGCTTTTGACCTTGAGCACTGATGTCATGAAAGAAGTGTAGGCACTGCTAGACTTGCCTGCAGCTAAATAGGACTTGCTAGACAGGTAGGTGTGAAGAAGCCATGTTTAATACCAGTCCAGTTGAACATTTGAGCGACTCAAACTCAGCTGCTTCCATCTGCAGCTGTTCTAGGCATCTGCAAGACAGAACTGTCCAGCCATCCTCAGATGAGGATGAGAAGTGATAAACTATGGCTTTATTCTATTTTGGAGCTTTGTTGAGCAACAGTGGGCAGGTGGTATAAGCAGTATGTTCTTTGGAGGAGATGATGGGATAGGTGGTAAGAAACAGAACTGGATAATTGGGAACCAGATGCAGAATGGCTTTCACGGCATCTTAACACAACAAACTGAATTGATTTGACAAAAAGAAAAATTTTGGTTAGAAATTGGTGTGCTCTAATTTGCATGTTAGGTATTACTGCAAAAATTGAAAGAGGCTGGCACTAGAATTAGGGTTCCTATACAACAGTCCATTCATCATTGAAATAAAAATGGTGGGTCAGAACAAATCTGGTGGCAGTTAGAAAGGTGTGGTGTCAATATCTACAAAACAGCTAAAAGTTATTGGAGTTGATCATTTAGGTGGGAGATTTAATTTTGGGTGTTAAAATCATCAGAAATTGTAGCAACTCCAATTTTCTTACCAAAGTGGGACATATCTTTAAAAGTGTGGGATTTCTTTTACCAGCTAAAGAAAGGGCCATGTCTGTCTCTCAGGGAAAATGGAAACCAGGAATCTAAACATCAGTAAAAATCATTCCACTTTTTGTCTCTCGTCTTCCTTAAATCTCTGGTTTTTTTCTCTGTGTAATGGTTGATTTCAATTTTCCCACATTTGTCTAGACTCAGGAATAAAATATGTCCAATAAATTATCTGACTAGATGTTCATGAAGCAACTCCTTATTTCCAAAGGTGATAGGGAAGGCCTGTAGTAAGGTGAGTAGTATCATGGGGTAAGAATGCTTATACCTAAATAAGGGTATACATTTATAGTACATGCTCTACTGGGTGTGTTCCCAGGCCACTCATGCCAGAGAGGTGAGCATTTTCCAAGTGTTACTAGTTCTGTTCACAGGGGCTGGGGATTTGGTGCAATGGTAGAACGCTTGCCTAGCAAGCTGAAAGCACTGGGTTTGGTCCTCGGTACCAAAACCAAAAAATAAACCTCCCCTAAAAAACAATTCAACCAAAAAAATACAGTAAAATTTAAAAAATCCAAAATACACAAACAAACAAACAAGACCAAATAAGGGAAATGTAATCTTGTAGATCAAACGGAAGTACTAGGTCTTGGGATTTGAAATAGAAATATTTTCTGAACTGAAAAGAGTGTCAGTAATTTTAGCACAAGATTTGAAGACCAGTTAGAAATATAATCCAGTACCATATGAGTTTATTTCAAGCTTCCAGGGATAGGACTGGGTTTTATAATAATTATTAGTTTTTCTTAGAAGTAGCAATCTTTGGGTAGTAGAATCTCAAAATATGATTTATGAAAAAATATTAAAGAAATTTCGTGGCTCTAAATTTGTATTTTCTGTCATATTACCTGAAATACAAATATAGGATTTTGTAGTCATATGAATGCTGGAAGTGTTATAGATTAGTCTGCATGCAGTTAGTTATTCACTATACAGATTAAATGATTAAAGCTCTGAGAAATAAACATCCATGTGTGTGCACAAGCTGTGCATGCACACACACACATACACACTTCTAAAACCATTATTTTCCAATTGAGACTTATTTGAATACTTTTTTCTAATTTCTCATACTACATGCCATGGGAGATGTATATAAGATAATGCTTATTTTTTCTGTATTTTAGGGAAGGGTCTACAGGATGTTCAGGGTCTCACTACTAGATTGAACTTGTAGTGATTCTCCTGTTTACAGCCTCCCAAGTGCTGGGATTACAGGTGCACACCACTATGCCCAGTATCAATTGCCATCTCAGTGCGCCCCAGGGGTGAGGCTGGCACAGTAGTCCTGGGGATGGAACCCCTGGTCCCTGTGCCTGCTTGCAGGCACTTTAATCCACTGAGCTATTTGACCGGCCCTGCTAATTTGTAACGGTAATGCTAATATCCATAATATTAATTTAGATACCTATTGCTATGATTTTTAAATGGGGAGCATTATTATAAATCATGTATCTGCAACTGAAAGAACAGACTTTCCAAATCTCCAAATTCTCAATCTTGAAAGAATATTTAAGACCTACTAGAGACTTAGACATTTCAAGAGAAATAAACATCCATGTGTGTGCACAAGGATAATCTTGAGATTCTACTACCCAAATAATTTTGTTGAGGACTTCTAAATAGATTCTTTTCTCTTGACTAGAGAGAAAAAATCTCTTTTAAACTGATAGAATATTTTCTTACTTTTATATATTATCAGAAAGGCTATCAATTGGTTTGGAAAGGAGCATTATTTTCGCCATTTGTAATTAAAGTTAGTCTCTGCTCAGGTGAATCAGTAATTTCCCCTCTCAATGATTCAGGGTAATTTGTGAAAATACTCTACACTCAGTCTAGGCCATTACTCAGAGTTAAATACTATCAGATGATAACTGAGCCTTCTCAAATTCAGTGGCATTTAGCTCACTAAATGTGTAATTTACTTAAAAGTGCTAATGTTCTTGGCTGTATTAATTCTTACTCTAAAATGTACTTACAAACTCTCTGGCCATAAATTATTTCTCTAATACCGTCAAGACACATGAAGGGTGTTTTAATAAAATGCCATAGACTAATCAATGTGGACGTTCCTATGAAAAATGTGTAAGTGCACATTATGCCTCACTGAAATGGACCTAAGTTATTGTACTTCTCAAAACTTGAAGCAATTGTTTTTTTAAAGAGCAATTCCTTAAAGTGATATTCAGAGTCCAGTTACAAATTATGTGTTTTGGATTGGTTGTCCAGGGCTAGAACTTTAAAATACTAAATCTGATAATTAATATTAAAATTCTAAATTTTCAGGGATGAGGGAGATAGCTCAGTAGAACAAGCGCTTGCCTAGCAAGTGCAAGGGGCTGAGTTCCATCCCCTATTCTGGAAAAAAATTGATAAATGAATAAAATAAATAAATAAAATTCTAAATTTCTTTCAAATTTCATTCTGGTTTTCTAAATACATACTGCTTGTCATGTCATACCAATTACTGGCATACTGTCCCTCAAGTAAATATTTGTTTTTTTTTTTTTAAAAGTTAATAAATGAAAAGAGATAAGGAAAACAAAAACAAATTTCATATATTTTCTCTAAATAATGTGGCTTGATATTCAACATGGTTTCTTCCACTACATCATAAAAGAAATCTTATAGTAATAATTTAAAGCTATATTCAAATGTTTCATGTGTATTTTAATACTACGATCAAAATATGTGCAAATTAATTTTCCTGATATCCAACAGATGACATGATCTTTATAGTTTTGTTCCTTAAAAATCTGAGCAAAATATGAAACTATATTTAATCAAATTTCATGGCAACCATTAACATAACCAAACAGGTAATTTGCTATATCAATGTTCATAATTGAATTTACTTGAAGTATTAACATAGAGAAATATGGTATCACAATACTTAATTTGAGGAAAAACAAAATAAACTATTTTTACTGGTGAGACAAAATACAGTTAGGCCTCCAACACACATAACTTTTTTCTGAATTTGAAAATATCAATATAACAATATGTTACATATTTGTTGATATTAATGA
>NW_004524580.1:9117072-9124313 GCF_000260255.1 Octodon degus
CTATGTGTCAGACAGTGAACAGAGTTCATCATCATAGAAAACTTCCTCAGACCTTAAGCTGAGAATGCTAAATACTTTATTTTAGTTTAAACATTTTCAACAATTAGCTCCTCTTGTTTTTCAACATTATGCGACTGTATGGTGATAAGAAAGCAGAAGCTAGGACCAGAAGAAAACAGTCATACTTGGAATCAAGCAGACATAACCATAAGCCTCAGCTCTAGTGCAGGAACCTTAGGTTCTGTCATGGTGACCGTGATTGCTTAATAAACTTGCAAGCTGAAACTTATAGGTTTTTAAAAACAACTTATAGATTTACTCTATTTCAGTTTCTCATCAGGAAAAATGGACATCAATAAATCACCTTCTATAGGAGACTTTTTGCCCAAATTTTAAATAAATGAACTTTGCTTTAAGTAAAAAAGTAAAAGCACACATACCAACTCACATGTGGTATTTTAGTGCAATGGTTTTCTTAGTTTACTAAGATTTAGAGTATAAAAACACCAACAAATTCTTCTTAGTGCTTTTTAAAAGTGCTAGTGCTTTTTTCTATTGTGAGTTTTAAATTTTTTTTTTTATTATTTTAGTACAGAGTCTACAGAGTCTCACTATGTACATCAGACTCATAGTGATCCTCCTGTTTTCAGCCTTCCAAGAACTGGGATTATAGGCACAAGGCACCACATCCAGTCTCATTTGCTGTCTCAGCACACCCCAGAGGGTGGGGCCAGCATGGCATGCTGTGGATCAAACCCTGACTGCTGCATCTGCCTAAATCTATTGTGGTTTACAAATGGAAGAAAGAGACACAAAGTAGGTCTCTTCTACTAGATGGCAAAGAACAAAGTATATGAACAGAATATGCTGTCTCCCATGCCTTCTTTTCTCTTATGATAAAGGAATTAATGTGATATGAATAGTCTGAAGCATACCATTTCATTTAGGATACAGCTAATAATTGAAACAAGAGCTTAGATGCCTTCTACATGCGAGGCAACTATGACAAGTATGATTTACACATATGTGGTACTCCAGAAAACTTAGTCTATTAGGTATAGCAAGTCGAAATGAACCAAGGTAATGTAGTACAGAGACAGAGTGTACCCAGGATCACACAGAAGTACCAAGAGAAACTCTTCCTTGAACTTCTTACAATGTTAACAAATTTCCTGTCCATAACACTGACTCAATCCCTTTCTCTTTTTCCTCTGAATTAGCTAATTTGGACTCAATTTATAGCCAGATAGCTGATTTCTTCAAAGAGCATTTTACTGAATCTTATTTCCATTCCTCAGCACCTCTATTTATATTTGATATAAAGCTTTGAGAAAAGACTCACTTCCGATATGAAGAGCATGGGGAGGACTAGCAGGGGGTACTGGTGGCTGCTAAACCTATTTAGACTACCGACTGGTCTTCACCTGGTGAATAATGTGTGTGTGTGTGTGTGTGTGTGTGTGTGTGTGTTTGTGTGTGTGTGTGTAGTACTGATGAAGGCAATATCACAAATCTTTTTTTTTTTTCCTAAGTATAGTATAGAGTTCTGGTAAAATTAGTGGTCAATACAAGCCACTAACTTTTATTTCCTATGTAAAACCTATCAAAATTTGAAGCTAGGAGCTGGTGAGATAGCTCAGTGGTCTAAAGTGTCTGCTTAGGCAAGCTTAGGCAGGCATAGGGAACTGTAGTTCGATTCCTGGCATCACATGCTGTGCCAGCCCCACCCTCAGGATGGGCTGAGCTGGCTTAAATGAATAAATAAATAAATAAATAAAAGCTTCTCCATCGTTCAAAAAATAATTATTATGAAACACATAAAATATCACTCACTTCATATACAACTTACTAAGGTCATGCTAGACATTCCTGTATTTAGATATTTAGGTGCTTTGTCAAGGAGAAACTATATTTAACAGGCATCCAAAAATATTAATCATTTTTACATATGGTATCTAACTTCACATTTTCATTAACTTTTTGAGATGAATATTAAAAGATCATACATCAATATGAGTGGGAGCACAGACCGGGGAGATAATTATAAGAGAGTGCCTCACAAACTTTAGAGACAGACATAAATGTGCTCTCAGGAAGAAAACTAAGTCAGAATACTTGACTGTCACTAGACTCACTCCTCAAATCTGTAATCCCCTTTTTGATCTTAGTTCTTTTCTTTTTTATCCTTGTGAAGTTGCATTTTCTCTTTTTTTTTTTTTTGTATTCCTTGGGGAAAAATAAAGTTGGGGCTTCCCACAGTTCCTACATTTTATGTGTACAAATACGAAGTGTCTGGCTTCCTCTTTTTCCTACAATTCTGTACAGAGCAGCCAGCTCAGATAGGGCAGCCACCACCTGATCTATGCATCTGAACGGGGACAAGGAGCGGTAGCAGCGTGAGGGAGTGAGCTTTGCTGGCAAGCAACACCTGCCTTCACTACAAAAAGCCAGATGCTCGTTCTGTCTGTGGCTACTAAAGCACTGTTCCAGCCAGACATTTGGCTGTTTTGGTTTGAAGCTTATAATCTGAAATGTGATACCATTCTGGCCAGAGCCAGTCGATTCCATCACAGTGCAGGTGGCAGTACCCACCTTCCAGTGACGGGCACTCATTTCCAGAGCAGCGACAGAGTCTGACCAGAATCGCGACAGCATGGATGGACGCCAGCCGGGGCTTCAGAATGCTGTGGAAAAAACTGTGGCTGGGATGAGCCCAGCCACCCCCTTAGATTTTGCTTTCTCATTCTGGTTCAAACCAGATTTTTCCAATAAACTTGATATCTGCTGAAGAGTTGAGTGTTTGTCAGTTGTGGTGAACAGTTTGTTGTCTTTATCTGCTTATGTAACTATGTAATGTGTTTTTTGTATAAAAATACAGCAACAAGAATTTTGAGTAGAATTTCTGTCAACTTTAAGAATTACTATGTTCACATGTATTTGCTAAAGACAGAAAATGGAGATATGATCAAAGATAAAAATCACTTAATAAGTTAATGTTGCAAGACTACTTCTATTCTTACAATTTTCTTATCTCTTAAGAGAAGCATAGCTCTGAATGTTTTTCAGATGTATTTTTATAACAGGTTATTACATCATTGTGGAAAAATAAGGCAGCATAGGGGATGCAGTGGGAAAAATTATAATAATCTAATGATAGAAATATAAAAGTTGAATGAATCTACAATTGATGAAATCATGGATTTTCTGTGACTAGATAGTTATAATTTACATAAAATAAGAAAAATAACTCAGAGAATGTTACTCCTTTGTTTTTATCACCAAGCAACAATGTTTTTATAATGCATATAGTACATGAAAAATCCTAACAGAGGAAAACACAGGATTCTTGTGTAGTTAGGACTCAGAGTAATAAGTGGGTAAGGCTCACTGCAAAACATTTCAGGAGCCCATAACCATCTTGTAAGGGCCTTTCATTGACTGCACAATAATAACTTGCTTGGGATATCCCAGGCATAATAATATGAGTATTTTCCCCTGTCATTAGGCAAGGAGAGATTTCTGACAAGTCATTACCGCCGGCAATGCAGAGTAGACACCATTCACGCACAGAGGGCATGGTCCTCTTTTTTAATTTTTGTACTTGGGAGTGAACCTCTTCACTTTTCTCCCTTCCCTTTACATTCACTTATGCATTCACTTTTCTTTTAAATTATATTGTCCAAACAATTGCAGCTGTCTAGTCTTTTTGGAAGATCACCATTTATCTGTGTCCTTAGGTTCGTCTTCTATTTTCTTTAATCTGTTACTCCATTACCTAACTTGGTTTCTTTTTCTCTCTCCATCTTACCCCTGGATCTTTCAACATTAAATTTCAGCATTAAGTCCTACCAATATATTTAAGGATTTTAAAACAAATATCTGTAGCATATTTATTGCTATGCTGTTGCTTTAGATTTCTTTTGTTTTAAATGGACTTCTGAAATAAGTGATTTGACTTGACCATTTCCACTTGGTTCCATCTTGTTCATTCCTTACCCATTGAAATTTAGCTTTATTTCTACTGAACTAAACCCAATGTCCTTTTCTTAGTTTGAGAGTAACTTGTCTACTATTTGACAAAATTTATGACTCCTTTCTTGTGAACTGTCTCTTATCATCTTCTATTATGATGCTCTATTCTATTTGTACTCTTCAATTTGTTTACTTAACTGGTGTTAAACCTTATCAAGTGGCAGCATCATTGTAGATGACAAGGTGTAAAATGAGTAAAGACATGGCCTCTGAAATCGAAAGGGAGAAAGCCTATGTAAATAATTGTTATAAAAGGTGATAAATGAGATATTTGCATTGCCTCAGAGCACCAAGGAAGAATCATTTTGCAACCTTTATTACAAATCATTGATTCAAATTCAAGTACATAACATAACCAAAAATATTCTGTATAAATATAATGTGAAAATAGGACTTCTGGAAGATGAAGCATTGCTCATTCATTACTACTATGAAATAGACAATTACAGAAACAGTTATTTTAAATGGTATCATCTGACTAAATATATAAGTAGAAATTACTAATTTTCGTTGTCCACTTGTGAAGTTTATCATTCAAGTAGTACTTTCAAGTCAGTGTATTTGAAAGAAGAAGCATACAAGCAATGGACTTTTGCATATTTGATGGAGCCAAGAATAAAATCTAAGGCCTCATATATGCTAGGCAAGAGCTTTACCATGGAGCTGCCCGTGAAGCATACATACAGACTGCTAAAGCTAAAAGGATCTTTGAGACCAGTTAGTCTAAGCTCATTATTTTTACAAAGAAGAATTGATGTTTTTCAGCACACTTGCTCCAAATCACATAGGTTGCTACAGTTGTGCCTGATTTAGATATTCTGAAGTAAGGGACCTTTCCACAAATATGCAAGTTGAACCAAAAAGTATAGTTATGCAATAAATTGTATATACCCCTTTCTTTACAATCATCTAAGGAAGAATATGTCAATGAGTACTATATGTGCTTATTCTTTCATTCATCTCAGTTACAGAATGATTGCTTACCAATACCTAAATACAGTATTGCAGTACTAGGAATTCAAAATTGGTATTGTTTGATAACATCAAGACAGTTTTTGTAAGGTACGAGAACAAAAGAATCAAATTACTAGAAATTTTTATATCTTACAAAAAGATAGATATTGTTCTTCCCCAAATATCATGTATAACACATCAAATTCCTTTATTACTCAATTGCTTCATTGAAGGAGAAATCTGTTATCTCTTCTCTTTGAAAAAACTGTTTGCCAAAGGCAAACTAGAACTTGATCTCCTCAAAGCTGTCATATGCACATATTTACACCTTCCTTCCCTATATGGAAGGTGAAGTTTTAAAGCTAGTTCTTGAGGCAAAAAACATTTTGCTTAAAATCAGTTTGGACAACTGCTCCGAGTCATCCCTGGAGAACGCAGCTATCAGGCACCACAAATTCCACTCCAGGGAATATTCTCCTGAACTAGATAACATCAATCAACCAAGCAAGAGCACCCACTGTTATGTTACACTCTTTCATAAAGCCTTTTTTGTATAAAAAAATCACAATCTATTTTTTAAAAGGTAGGCTTTAAAAATCAGGACTATATTTAGCAATAGGAAGTGCTCACTTCATAAGATACGTATGAGCAACTTTAGAAATTGCTTTCCCTTCTCACATTCACTTAGGAGGGCATATTTATTGCTTTGTAGCTTCCATAATTCTTAAATGGTTAGTACGCTTATTCTACCTTTGGTTGCTACAGAAAAGATATAGTTGACAACATCAAACCCATGCAAATCATGTCATTCCTCACAGTGTATATATTTTCCTATATATTGGGACTCAACTACACACATCGGTGGGGTTTAGCTCACATCAAAGGTCCTTGGTTCTGCACGTACACAGATGTACACACACATGCACACCCAGGTGTGCAAACTTTGCTAACACACTAAACTGATGTGTGTAAATAATATCCCATTTATATGCATCAGTAATTCAGGCTTATCTGGGTTAGATTCAAATGATAAACAAGCTCCCAGCAATTATGCTTAGAACAAAGGCACTCATGGTTTGTGGGGTGACAGAGCTGTTAGGTTCTTTTGTCTTTAACACATACAAGCTATGACAAATACATAGCATATTTCTCACAATTCTAAAGAACTTTGTACCATATTTGTCTGATATGCAAATAAAAAATACAGATATATTTTAAGACAAGAGTTGCATGAATAAATTTTATGCTCTCTACCAAAAAAGAAATGTACATTTAATGTAGAACAAGTTAAATGTGCAAATAAGCAAAAACAAGGTAAATCACCCAAAACCTACCCCTTCTGACTAAAGACTTTAACAATTTGCAATATGTAAAACCACTTGATCTTACTGTTCAGAGGGAAAACCCAATATGTTTTGTAAGATGTATTTGCAGATTTTTAAAAACTGCATTAGCTTACTAAAATTATAGCAAAATTACCATACTGTCTTTGGAGTACTACCTTACATTTTTAATTGGCCATCAAAGACATAAGTCAAGATATTAAGCAAATTTGACACATTTTTACTGTGGAACTAGAAAGGAATCAAATAAAACCAGGAGCTCTTATTTACTGGCAATTGAAAATACAAGAATTGTACAGAAAATTTACATGTGCTTTTTTTGTTTAGTATACAAAATATATGAAATGGAAACTATCACTATTTTCTATAGGTAGGCTAAAGTAGTCAAGAGGGCTACTAGGGATTACATTGCTGGTTGCAAGTAGTAAAAGGATTTGAATTTGAGACTTACCCACAATTTAAGCCTTGAGAATTTTAGCCATATCTGTCAACTCTTTCCAATTCCAGATACAAAGTATTTGGATATGTCAAATTATTTCAAAATCCTAGAAAGTTTCAATCATTTCCTCTTTTTCTTAATCCCAGCCCAGGACCATTCATCAACAATGTCTCTTTTCAAAGGTATAATGATATTCCACGTGTTCTGACCTGGATTACCGCTCAGGAGCCCAAATTAGGGGAATATTGTTCTGATTAAACTGGGGGAGGGGGTCTGGGCAAATAGCTCAGCGGTTTAAAGTGCCTGTTCAGGCAGACACAGCTGCGTGCAGTGCTGGCCCCGCCCCCAGGGCGCGCTGAGACAGTGATTGAGACTGGGTGTGATTGCGTGCGCCTGTAATCTCAGCTCTTGGGAGGTTGAACACAGGCGGATCACTAAGAGTCCGATCTATGTAGTGAGACACTGTAGACTCT
>NW_004524580.1:9124413-9127779 GCF_000260255.1 Octodon degus
TATTAGAATGAAGAAAAAAGTTATAGATGTTAACTAACTTCTACTGAGAAAACCAGTACAAAAAATTAAAAGAAAAGAACTGAAATCAGAGCCTTAGTTTTCCTCAGGTACAAAGCTTCAGCCTAGAACATCTTGGTTCAGTCTGAAATGGGCCATTGGGTCAAGAATAGTCCTGTTTAAAAGATTTTTGACTTATGCTATTCTAGAAATATCCCATTTACACTTAAACTGACCTTCAAGATGAGATTCTATCAGGTTTATCAAATAAAACATGCTGGGGCTCTCTGGTTGTGGCTTGATTCTTACAGAAGAGGTAGATAACTCACTCTACCTTGTATTTGTAAAATTCCTAATTCTTCTTTAGACTAAATTGGAATACACAAAAAGTCATATTTATGACTTTCCAAATTTTCTCTGAACAGGGCTGGGGAAATAGTTCAGTGGTCTCAGCCTGCCTGGCAAGCACAAAGTCCTGAGTTCAATCCCTGTTACGGAAAAAAAGAATTATCAAAATGCAAATAGATTACTGATAGCTGCATGACTCGGAAAGAGGGGCCCACATATCTCCACGGAATTCAGGACAGCTCTGGTGTATTGAACTCTGGCAGTTGAGGAGAAGTAGCAAATCCTAATGCAGTCATAGAGCTGCAGAGAAAGGTACATCAGAGAAACAAGGGCAGCAGAAGACAGTAACAGTAGCACAAAAGATTCATTTACGATGACTTCTAAGGTCATCGTAAGATACGTACGTTCTCAAGGTACCTGTAAAATACATGAAGATGTAGCCTGGTGCTAAGTGCTTGTGGTCCTGTGGTGGCCCCTGTGCACAGAGCTAGTAACACTTGGAAAATGCTCGCCTCTCTGGCATGAGTGGCCTGGGAACACACCCAGTAGAGCATGTACTATAAATGTATGCATCTTCGCATTCTGTGTCACACAATGGTGTTAGTGACATTTTCAAAGGCCTGCGTTGTATTTTAAGACAGTATCATCTCTTCTGCACAAGATGAAGCATAAATCTATTTTTTTAAGCTCTTAAGTTACAATATAAGGCTATTTGGCTAGCTTAAGCTCATTTTTATAAATATGTTCTCAGAGTTAATCGCCCTTAAAATTAAGAAATCACTGAACCTCTTGAAAATGACATACTTGCTGAGACATTTGAAGCAACTGTGATACGTAGAGAAAATGCCAGCCTTCAGTTCTCTGAAGGAGTTAATTTCTTTGAGGTATTGTAACTTAAAAGACAATGTGGGAAAAACAGCTTATGACACTTCAAAGAATGAAAACATTACAGACCCTCACTTGTCTTTATTAAGAAGGAATGTAAATGTGGTGTCTCTCTCTCTCTCTCTCTCTCTCTCTCCGTGTGTGTGTGTGTGTGTGTGTGTGTGTGTGTGTGTGTGTGTGTGACAGATGTCACGGATATTAGAGGATGAAAAAGACCCAAGATACTAATTCCAGAGTTGTCTTTTATGACTCCTCCAAATGAACTACATTTCATTTTATTTTCTTCCATTAAAAATGCTTTTTATTACAAACTAAGCTAATGTTTTCATGTTATATTATCAAATTTACAGCTTCAACATATGGAGATTCCTATAACCAGATGAAAAATTTCCGCCCTAGGTACCATAAGAAGATTCCTTTGTTCAGGTCTTTGCTAGCATAGATTTATTTATTTTAATCATTTTAGGTATTTATTTAATTGGTACAGGGTCTTAGAGTCACAGTGATTTTCCTGTCTCAGCCTCCTTACCAGTGCTGGGGTTACAGGTGTGTACCACCATGCCCAGTTTAAGTGGCCAGCATGGCACACCTGAAGTTCCAGGGCCTGCACAGCATGTCGTACTGGGATCAAACCTGGGTCCTTGTGCTTGCCAGGCAGGTGCTTACCGCTGAGCTATCTCCCTGACCCTATCATAGATTTAGAATGGAGTTTTGTTTGTACTATCAACAAGAACTTGATAAAAAGCAAGCAAGGAAAAACATCTTCATATAGTATTTTGGTGGCATATTGTAAATCTCTTTAAAATTTAAAAGTCAAAGTATTCATTAAATATTTTTAGTTGCACTAATTTTTCTTACCAAATGCATTTTATGTGGGTACTTAGTTCTTTTGCACTTTTTCTGACACATCTCCCAACCCCTCAAACCTAGAATGCTGTTGACACATATCTGCTCAAATGAATTAGCATGCTATCAAAGTAAATTCATTTGTCCTGAATAAAGAGTTCAAATGCTAATTTATAGTTTGACTCTTGGTCACTTCCATCAAAAAATATAAAACGTCTTATTGCACTTAACAATAATAGACACTGAAGAGCCATGAACATTTTTAATTTTTGTCTATGTAATTTTTGTCATTTATGTAAGTGATTCTGTGCATTACAGTTACCACAGATTAAAATGCAAGAAATGTAAATTATGTTTCAAAAGGTACAAAATTAGACATTGTCTCCATCACTTTTCTCTCATTTCTGGGATAAAATAACCAACATCCAAAATCAAGGAAGGAAAAGTTTATTTAGCTCACAGTTAGTGGAGGCTTCAGTCCCTAATCAGCTGGCTCCGAGGCAGAGCGGCGCATGGCAGAAGGCAGCTGTTCAACAGTGGAAAACAGCAAAGCACAAAGGGAAGGGCAGCAGCTATAGCTTCTAGGAGGCTTCTCTGCCCTCGTCACATTGTAATGCAGATTACCCACCCGGCGCAGGAAGAGCACTCACACCCATAATCCCAGCATTGGGTCATGAGTTAATCACAAACCCTAGAAGCTGCCCCATGACTTCATAAGGCTTTCAGAGGGCACTTTGACACAAACCATAAGAGAGGTAATGTGGTAAAGATGCTTAAATGATCAAGAGTATGTACTTGTAATTTTTAAAGAGCAAAACACAAATACACTCAGAGAGACAAAAGAGACTGAGACACAGAGAGAGAGAGAGAGAGAGAGAGAGAGAGAGAGAGAGATACAGACAGACAGACAGACAGACAGACAGAGACAGAGAGACACAGACAGAGAGACAGAGACAAAGAGAGCTAGAGAGAACAGGAAAGCAAGGAGAGAAAACCATAACATTTTATGAAGAAGTTTATGTAAAAGAGAGTATGCAATCATACATAACTGCAAATGTTTACATCATCTCATTATTTGCTAGCTCTTATAAAGTATTATCGGTTTTGGGGCTGGGGAGATGGCTCAGTAGAATAAGCACTTCCACGGCAAACACAAGGGCCTGAGTTCAATCCCCAATTCCGAAAAAGAAAAAAAAAAAAGTATTATTGGTACTATGTGCTTTGAACTAGGAGGTTTTTTAGGAAATTTTCTTCTCTGTTAAATGAAAATTAGCTTGACTTATTTTTTTT
>NW_004524580.1:9137864-9139554 GCF_000260255.1 Octodon degus
GGTTGAAAATTGTTAGTCCTGAACTCCACAATTCATTTAGTAATTTTTTATGTTTCATATACTGTTAATATTTTTAAAACATTTATAGCCTTCATTTATTCATTTTTAAGATTCACAGTAAAGTTATTTCAACCTTAACTTCTTTCCATCTTCAATTTAAAGAAGCACCACTATGTTGCCAAACTGTGGCCACGTTTGGGTGAGGGGGATGGTGGTGGTTGAGGAGCCACAAGAGTTTCTGCTTTTCTTGATTAGACAAGCACAATATATGACCCACTAAAAATAATCTATTGTGTTCCTTTTATGCTGCCTTATTTTTTTTAATTAATGCATTCTTTAACACTTATCAGTTAAAAACTATTTTTAAATGAAATGAGAGAAAATTTTGTCTCATTAATTCACTTGAAACTTTGTATCTATCAATATAATTTTTATATTAATTATAATATAGAAATTATTATAATTGCTGTAAGAATAGCTTCATGTCTAGCAAGCGGCAGGATCTCATCATAGAAAGGCAATTTGAAATTCACTGAAACAAGTTCACTTGCTTGTTTTTATCCTCCTAAAATTTTTGTCAACAAATCTAGATTCTAAAACTGTTTTCTTTTACAGGGATAAATTTAAATTACATCTCTTAGTAATTTTTGTTACTTCTCGAACACTTTTGCTATAGAACATTAATATTCGATTCATTCTTTCACACTGAAAAATGTTCCTGTTTACTAGCTGGTAATATCACCACTCGCAAAACCTAATTAGAACACACTATGGGAGAGAGTTCATGGTTGAAAATCCCTCGAGCAAAGAGCAACAGAGCATTTTTCCAGATTATCCTGCTTTCGAGTGTATTGGTGAGATACTGCTTTTAGCATTTGCGTGCTACATGATGAAGACACAGAACTGGGATTTGGAGGAGAAAACAAAGAAGAAAAATAATACGTGCAACTTACAGAATACATAGAAATAGAATATTAAAAGAAACTTCCACTCTTGTCTGACTCTGTCTCTGTCTCCCTATCACTGTCTGTCTCTGTCTCTTATCTGTCTGTCTGTCTGTCTGTCTGTCTGTCTGTCTGTCTGTCTGTCTCACTCCACCTATCCTTCTTCCTCTCTCTTCAATACCATGGTGCCTGCCATATAGCACAGCTTGACTGAACTCTGTTCTATTGGATCACAGATTTGGAAACAGAACGTGGGGTGAAATCTCTGCTCTTTACTTACTAGTTATGTGATCTTAGGCAAATTACTCAACTAAAAATAGGTTAAGTGCACTACTTATGACATTGGTTTATTATAAAATTTCCTCAGTATGTGTCAATAAACTATTTAGGTCAGAACACAATGTGCATAAATGTGTGTGTTGGGCACGCGTGTGCAAAACAAAACAATTTATTTCTTTTTTTTAATGCATTTAGTACAGGGTCTACAGGGTCTCACTGCACAGACTCGTAGAGATTCTCCTGTTTTCAGTCTCCCAAGCACTGGGATTATAGGCACATGTCACCACTCCCAGTCTCATTCACTGTCTCAGCGCACCCCAGGGGTGAGGCCCCACAGCATGCCAGGGATCAAAGCCTAGTCCCTGCACCTGCCTAAGCAGGTGCTTTAGTCCGCTAAGATATCTGGCCAGCCCAAAATTCTGTCTCTTATGTTTTAAATTTTAAATTTTTTTCCACTTAACTCTTTA
>NW_004524580.1:9140064-9148428 GCF_000260255.1 Octodon degus
GTGTGTGGCCAGCTCAGCCCACCAGGGGGCGGGGCTGGCTGGCATGTGGTGCTGGGGGATTGGACCGCGGTCCCTGTTCGCTAAGCTTGTTCTACGTAGGTGCTTTAGACCACTGAGCCATCTCACCAGCCCAGGAAATCATCTTCTCCCTAAGAGATTTATCACCGCTGCTCCCGTGTGAGCACTCTGCTCCCATCCCCCACTGCCTGGACACAACCTGCTCTACCCACTTTGAGTTTTAGACAGCAGCCTCCCCTCTCTACTGTGCCTTCTTGAGCCTTTTATTTCCCTCTATATCACGCATCATCACATGAAATCTTAAGCATTTGCTTTTCAGTTATTCTCTGCATCTTTCCTACAGAGTGTAAGTTCTAGTCATTTTTGGCATCTTCAATGGCAAAACCAGTGCCTACCACAGCAGATGCCCAAGTGTTTACTAAAAGAAAAAATAGATATAGATGTTTTCTCTATTTGGATGTATGTTGGGCTATTTGCTTAGGGTGAAAACTAAATAGATCATTCCACAACCTGGAGGCATGCTTAAGAAGAACTGACAAGTGAGCTGTGGTCCTTCAGTAGCAAGGAGTCCTCCCAGTGCTCACATCTTGGGATTCAAATACCTTCCCATGAATAGGAACCAAGATGCTCTGAAGAAATGGCTGACTTCAGGTCTGTAGAACTGAAGGCAAATTGGTCCCAAGATAGGTTTCATTTGATATAATTTGGTATCCCCCAAATAAACAGCCAAACATTGACAAGAGACATGTGAGAAGGCATGTGAGGGGGCTCACATTGGCCAAATTTGTAATAAGTTGATATTAAAAATAACTAATTGACATTGATGCATTGTTGAGAAAAAAATATAAGTGCATAATAAGAGACAGGCAGAGGGAACAGGAGTGGAGAGGGGAGGAATTTGAAATTTATTACCAATATTAGAAGTTTCTATCTTATCAACGCTTTGCTTGCCCAGGGGCAGTTCACTGTCACACTTATTTTAGGTCCAACCATGTTTCATATGCAGCAAAGGAGAGGCCTACATTAAGTAACGTCAATGATTATGACTAGAAGGTATGACGATCACTGGAGGATCACTAAAGGGATGCTAAAACTAGGACACTATTCTACAATAAGAAACTATGAAGGACATACATGTAACTGTACAATTTGATTGGGTCCTTGTTCCACAGAAATAAAAAGCCATAAAACATAATTCTGGGATAACTGAAAAAAGTTTAATATTTACTTTACTTGATGATACTAAGGAATTATTGTTAATTTTCTTCTACGTGATATAGGAGAGAGTGTTTTACCATTAGGGGTTCACTTTGAAATGAAACAATGTTTAACATCTTGAAATTGTTCAGCAATTTACTTCTTCTACATTATTTTTGTTATGAGAAATTAAATTAATTTTACATTTTCTGAGTTATTTAAATTTTGCTATGAAAGTGTGATATCAAAGTTGCCATTTGGCAGCGGCTGCTGCTTACTGAGTTCTGTTCATTTGGACTAAGCGCCACCAAAGCTGCTTAAGAGTAGGTTTTAAGATCAAGTCCAAAGGCCTGGGCTAGAGCTCAGTGGCACAGGGCCTGCCTGCCCAGCACAAAGTCCTGAGTTCAGTTCAAGTATCAAAATATAAAACAAAATAAAAGCATCACTATTGTTAATTCATGCCATAACATGAATGATTATGCAAGGTTTTTGGTTGAGTGAAAACAGGTCATCTCAAGAGACTGAATTCTATATGTTTTCCTTTATAAGAAATTCTTGAAAGATAAAAACAGAACTATAATGATGAAGAAAAGCTCCAGGAACCAGGGAACAGGTAATGGGGGAAAGCATGAAAAGCAAGTAGCAGAAGGGCCCTCTGTGGATAGTGGAATGGGTTTGTTCCTGGACTATAGTGGTGATTCCATGAATCTACACACACTAAATTTCATAGGACTGCACTTGAAAAAAAGGTGTGTTACCTTATACAACAGAATCAAATAAAACCTATTTTAGAATTCTAGGGCTGGGAAGATAGTTCAAGTCTAAGCACCTGGCTGACAAGCACAAGGACCTGGGTTTGATCTCCTGTACCACATGCTGTGCCAGCGCCAGAACCCCAGGTGTGCTGAGCCAGCCTCCAAGACCCAGGGGTGGTGGTACACACCTGAGGTCCCAGTGCTGGGAGGAGGCGGAGACAGGGGATCATTGAGTCCGAGTTGCATAGTGAGACCCTGTACCAAATCAATAAATCAATAAATCAATAAAAGATTTTTTTATAATTAAAAATTAGAATTCTAAGGGCCAAACCGAATAGCTCAGCAGATTAAAGCACCTGCTTAGGCAGATGCAGGGGTCAGGAGTTCCATCCCTGGGCCTGCCATGCCGGCCCCACCCCTGGGGTGTGCTGAGATGGCCATTGAGACTGGGCATGGTGGTCACGCCTGTAACCTCACCACTTGGGAGGCTGTAAACAGGAGGATCACTACAAGTCCAATCTAGGAGCGAGACCTGAACACCCTGTAGACGCTTCCCTAAGATACAAAAATAAATAAATAAACAAACAAACAATAAAGATAGCTTAATATGTTCAGTGAAGGAAGAAAAAAAGTTGTTGGACTTTTGTAAACTGGAAATACTCTCAGTAGAAATGGTGTAACTGATTTCCACTTTCATATTAGAGTTTTACTTATTATGCAGGTCGTGGTCATGATTTGGCTTGCAGCTAGACAGATGGTATTCAATTGTACATTTAATACTATAATTTCTAATATCATAATACAAGAATAGTTACCATCAGCTGCATATTTATTTTTGCAGACACCCAGGAAAAATAACTTTCACATTTCTTTTTTTTATCATGTACTTCTGTGCAACCAGAAGGGGGGATACCATGCAGCCACATCTGCCAATGTATTGCTTGTTAATATACATGGGTTATAATCATGGAACTAATGAGGAATTCTAGCTACTATTAGATTATATTTAAAAGCAGGAGACGATCAGATGAAGGGTGTAATACTTAAGACTAAAATTACATGAGCCATGGTTTACTCTCCCCTGGATGTTTTGAAAAACCCTTCAGAGTTTTCAAATATCTGTATTTTAAAAGGTTGTTAGAAATGTCATTAAATAGAAAATGGTCATAATTTGAAAAAGAAACACTTATTTCTATTCATCCGTATTTACTTTCTCAAGCATAAAAGACTACATCCTTCTGTTAAGATTTATTGAATGTGATAAATTGCACAATCTATCAATTGCCTTTTTAGTACTACATTCCTCTAATGCCATCTAACTTCCAGTTCTCATGAATAAAATGTAATGAATTGCTACTTATAGTTACCATGGTGACCCTAGAGATTTGTAAAAGTCACAATCCTGACAAATTTTGTACTGATTTTATAGAAACAAAATCCTTATTTAACTGTGGTTCAAACTGTTCTTAGATGTGTTTCGTGATATGCACTTGTAAAAATAGATGTAGATGAAATGGAACTGAACTATTTTTACATTTCTTCCTCTCCTGATGGAAGTATTAAATTAAATATTGAATTAAGTATTACACTTAATTTAAATAAGTAAACTGATATTTCTCTTGCTTTTAAAGCAAACAACACACACATATAAATATTATGTACCTGTATTCAAATTACATAAAAGTCTCAAAAGCAACCATTTCACAAGGATGCATTCTAAAATAAAAATGCAATATTTGTGAGGACATTGATTTTTAACATGTTTAACAAGTTTAACATACCTAAGTTACGTTAAACTTTTATCGTGTTACAGATTTATGTACAAAAACTTATCATTACTTTTTAATATTTCCTTATGTTTGAGAGAAATTAATCTCTCCTTTAATTGAAATTGATTTGTGATTTATAAATATAAATTGAACCTAAATAGGATAGCCATTGCTGATCCTGAAGGTAGGATGTATTAGTTGTATAACTACTTTCTTTTAACTGGAGTTCTTGAAGAGACATATTTTACTTTGCATCTGATATTATTAAAGATATTATTTATAATTATTAAAGACATGATTAATAATTACTAATAAAGATATTAATATCAGATACAAAGTAAAAAAATCTCTTCAATCAAGACTATATACATATCCAAATAAATATTTATAAATAGATGTCTATCATTCTTACTGCTGCTGAAGTAAGCCAAAGATTTTGAAAGATTTTTAGATTATTAAGAATCATATTTTAATACATTTGAAAAAATTTTAAAGTAATTAATTTAATCACTATGATACCATTTGAGAAATATTTTCTGAAAATGCTCTTTGAAAATTTTAGGAGGGCTGGGGAGATAGCTCAAGGGCATAAGCGCTTGCCTGGCAAGCCTAAGGTCCTGAGTTCAATCTACAGTACCACAACCACCCCCCCAAAATAACAACCATTGTTGAAAATTTTAGGGACCCAGGAAGCTGTGTCCAAAGGAATTCCAAATACTTTGAGACCAGTCATGTAGTATTGGCATGCACATATTAAATGGGAAGAGCTTTATATAGAGCTAAAAATACTAGACTACTATATATACATCATAAGAATTCCATAATAAATTAATCAATAAATAAAAGTAATGTTAATCCATATTGAATTTTGTTACCAGTACAATAAAATACATAATTAAGCAAGCTATTCTATTTTGTAGACTTACTTAACAAGAAATTCTTTCAAACCAAACTATTTTATACAAGGAAAATAAGCATGAGATTATCTTGTCTTCTACGAAGTGATTATTTCAACTAACTTGCTTATGAAGACATTCTTCTACTTAGAAGGAAACTGTAAGTTATATTGAAATATTTTACTTTTTGAAACTCTGTAAGAACTTTATTCTTTTATTTTTCTCCTGTAATTTTCTCTATGGACTGTTTAACAGCATGAAAACTTCTGTCCTGTGCATAGCATTAGCAAGTAGACGTGACCTGACACTATGTGCTCTTTTACCAAGAAAAGACAAGTAGGAAATGTCAGATTAATACAGAGAGAGAGAGAGAGAGAGAGAGAGAGAGAGAGAGAGAGAGAGAGAGAGAGAGAGGTTTTCTACATTATTTTAATGTGAAAATTGGAGCAATTGTGATGGGAAAGCTTTGAGATAAAATGCAAAACAAAGATAAGTTCAATGGGGCCGGCCAGATAGCTCAGCGGACTAAAGTGCCTGCTTAGGCAGAAAGCAGCAGCTGGGGTTTAATCCCTGGTGTGCCGCGCCAGCCGCACCCCTGGGGCACACTGAGACAGCCATTGAAACTGAGCATGGTGGCGCATGCCTGTAATCCCCGCGCTTAGGAGGTTGAACACAGGAGAACCACTATGAGCCCAATTTCCATGGTGAGACCCTGTACACCCCGCACATAGTGAGACATGTACCAAACACATGAAAAACAAAACAAAAACAAACAAAAAAATGAAGGTAAGTTCAATGGAGAGAGTGTGATGGTCTGCCTGGGAAAGAGTAATTAGGGGTAAGGAAGTATATATGAGCAGGTTAGGCTAACAAGAACTTATTTAGGGATGACGAGGTTGCCTTTCAACCTTAGCATTCATATTACACTATTGCATAACATGTTATCTTAACATCTAGTAGCTTAAAGAAATGATTGTTACTACTTACTGGACAGGGCTGTAGCTGAGGATTTAAAAAAGGTTCAGTTTTTTGGTTCTGTCGTGGAATCTCCCATGAGGTCGCAGACAGAGGAGATTGGCTCAGGAAGTGTCTACTGAAGCCCTGAATACTGCTCAGAGGATCAATTTCCAAAACATATCGTTTACATGATTGGCACGTCGCGCTGGCTAAAGGTCAGGGGCCAGAGTTCCTCCTCGTGTATGCATCACCACAAGACTCCTGGGTCTTCAGAAAATTGATAGTAGCTGATGAGGAATCCAGCAAGGCAAAGTAGAAGCGACAGTGCCCTCAGAACATCCCAGAAGGCACACACTGTCACTTATACCACTTAATAGTATCCAGAAAGGCTCCTTCCTAATTTAATGAGGGTGTCCCACAAAGGCAAGGATTTCCAGGGGTGTATCTCCCTGGGAGTTATGAAGGAGGTTAGCGACCAAATCAATTATTAATAACACTATTATTTTGTTATTATTGTCATAAGCATGATCAGCATTTTTAATTAAAATGCTCCTACAGAGTTGGGGATATTACTCAGCGCAAGACTGCTTGTCTAGTGCACTCAGGTCACAGACTTGATCTTCAGCATGACAAAAAAGCAAGCATTCTGTACTCTTTCAGCTCTTTACAGTATTGCTGAGAGGCACATTTTATTATTTTCATCTTAGAGTGAGAGAGCTAAAGTTCAGAGTAGGAGCTCACCTGAAGTCCACTGTAAGTGCAGGATACATATCTATCTGATTCCAAATCTCATACTTTCTGAACTACGCCAAGATTCTTAGAAAACACTGCTCTGTCCTGATTTCTGCTAAGTATTTAAAGTGTATGTAAGAGCTGCTGCTCTTTAAGAAGTGTAGGATTTGTAGACAATAATCAGCACCAACAAATCAGGCCCTTTAAAGTATTTTATAGCAAACAACATATATTTAAAGCATGTTTATTTTGTAATATTAGAATATATTTGCCAAGTTTCTTTTCCTCTATGTTAAATTCAAAACTATTTCAAGACAAGTAGATATGTGAACAAACAGAAATCAAAGCTTTCTTCTTGACTATTTTAGTGTCACTATTTCTCCTGGAGTTCTTATGATTCTGAACTTTTACAAGAGCAAAAATGACCATCAGTTGACTTTATTTTTAAGATGTACTTGAAAGAATGAAGGGAATGACAGATACACTAAGAGGGGTTGCTGACGTTTAGGAAAGCAGCCTGGGAACAGCAGCCACGTAATACCTGCCTTGCAGTGAGCAATTGCCATGGTTCGGATAAGAACTCCCTCAAAATCTATACGGTAAAATCTGGAGCCTCAGGTAATGATTCTACCAGGAGACTGTACGATTCTGAGGAGTGGAGTCCTTCTGTGAAGAAGTGCTGTTTGGGGACCCTGAGGCTGTGGCCCCCTCTTTGCTTCTCAGCCTCTCTAAGGTGAGCAGCTTCCTCCGATGTTGCCTCCCACCACGGTGCACTGCCTTGCCACTGGCCAGCCATCCGAAGCCCCACATTTGTGAGGCCAAATACCAGTTTAGTACACATATGCAGGACACTGTATTTGTATTCCTTGTGTGGAGTCCGTACATTCATGCGACATGTCTTAGTTCTTTTTCTGACCCCTTTCTCTCATTCCTTCTACTCCCTGTATGTCTTTATCTCTTTCCCATTTGAGAAAAATCCATCTCACTACTTCCTATTATGTTTTATTTTGGTCTTATTATTTGAGTTTCTCATCTAAGAGAAAACATGGGAGATGTTAGCATGTATGTCTGATTTATTTTGCTTTACATTCTCAGCTCTAAAGATTTCTCAAGGATATCTTAGAAAGATACAACAAAGCTAAGAATAATGAAAAGTTTCTTACAATAAATGGACAAAGTACGGTGAGCAGTTAAGCATAAGGGAAAGACAGAGTATCTACAATGGGAAAATAGCACAAAGACTCCAATAAGGCAATACCCATTTGTAATAGCTCTCCATGTGAACAGTCTCAATTCCCTAACCAAAAGACTTCAACCAGCAGAATGGATCAAGAACAAAATTCAAATAAAACCAGAACGCAACTGAAGACCCATTAGAGCTCACTCTGGGTGATGCAACAAACTAACAGTTCTGGTCTCTCTCTTTCTTCCCTTGGAAGTGCTGGGAGCTTCCGTGCTAGGTCGCATCACTGAGCAGCACCACCAGCCCCAGGGCTTCTTTTAAGGAGTGTTACAGAGTAGTAGAGATTCACTCAATGTTGTGTAAAAATGGTACATCTGCCCTGTCCTCTCCTTTCCATCACAACAATAAATAAACAACTACAGTAGTTAGAAAAGCACAAATTTGAAAAGCTAAAATTGTGTTTTAAAACCTAGTAAAGCAAGATAGGACAGAGCTCAGCTGAAAGGACAGGATGATTTTAAAACAGTGATAACAGATACTTGAATATAATGCCAAAATATCTTCACTTTTTATCCTGTTCTTGGTTTGTTTTCCAGCTATAATCCAAATGATTGACTCATGGACAAGAAATAAAAGCAGGTTTATATAAAAAAAGAACAAAGTTTGGTGGTGTGATGGTATGTTCTATAGGAAAAAAATATATAATCCAAAGAGTTTGAAAACTCATTGAAAGGGGGCTTTCCGGTAGCTCAGTAGTTTAGGTGCCTGCTTATTCAAACACAGTCAGACACAGGATACCCCCATACCCAGCTCTACATGCCTTACCAGACCCACCCATAAGGCAGCCTAAGCCAGCT
>NW_004524580.1:9148668-9166186 GCF_000260255.1 Octodon degus
GGAAGGAAGGAAGGAAGGAAGGAAGGAAGGAAGGAAGGAAGGAAGGAAGGAAAGAAAGAAGTATTGATTATAATCCAAAATTTAGAAAACAAGAATCCATACAATGAGAACAAAAAGGTGCAAATTCAGCTAGCTTTATGTTCAGATAAAGTGGGTGTCAAGCCAAAATTAATCAAAAGGGGCAAATAAGGCCATTACATATTGGTTAAAGGACCACTCCAAAAGAAAGCAATGATTATTGATGCATATACACTTCACAATAGCACACCAAAAATTGTAAAGCAAGTACTGCTGGATATAAAAGACCAGATAAGCATAAATACAATTATAGTGGGGGAACTGAATATCCCAATATCAAAAGTGGACCAATTGGACAAAATATCAACAAAGAAATAATCAGAGTTGACAAAAGTTTCAGATAAATGGACTTTATCAACATCTACAGAGTGTCTTACCCAACAACCAAATATACATTCTTTCCAGTAGCACATAGATCTTTCTCAAAAGTGGTACATTCAAATTTAATCAAGTTTTATTTGAAGTCAGGTTTTTTGTTTTTTGTTTTTTGTTTTTTTTTAATACTAGGAATTGAACTGAGGATACTGTGCTTGCCAAGCAGGCCCTGTGCCACTGAGCTATATCCCCAACCTGAAGCCAGGCTTTTAAAAGATAGCTAGTTTTATTTATAGTAATGAATAATCCAATGCTTTTTCTTCCTTTTATACAGTTTTTCTGTGACAAGTAAATCTTTAATTAACAACAGATGGGTATCATTCTTGACAAGGCAATAAGTTAAGTGTGAATTTGGAAATTCCTTGGCAACCATATGCCCTAAAGGGGATACAAGCTAAAGGTCATCAGTACTGAAGGCTAATCTTCAATTTAATTAGCTCATTTTATTGGGAAAAAGTAGTTTAGGATCCTTACACTTCTTATATCAATAAAGTTAAAAATTAGCCAATAAAAAGAGATTACTAAATGCATTCAGCACAAGTCAAAACACTTATTTCTGAAATAGTTTTAATCATGCTAAAAATACTTCCTCTCCTGTCTACTGTTTTTATAAATCCATGGTAATTCTGCATAGGCATCATTTGACATTCAGTTGAAAAATGCAAATTCCTTGGTCTTTACACATTGTCTGAATCACTTCTGGAGGTGGTAGTTGGTAGCCTGAATTTTTGGATGATTGTATATTCTAAAGTTAGATGTTTCCTATAATAATTATAAGGTTCTTTTACTCTTATTTGAAAGAAAAGAAGGGAGGGAGAAAGAGGGGAGAGAGAGAGAGGCAGAGAGAGAGAGAGAGAGAGAGAGAGAGAGAGAGAGAGAGAGAGAGAGAGAAAGAGAGAGTTCCACGAATAACATAATGTCTTAACACTCAATTGTAATTTTTGGGACAGTTATAATTGAGAGCTAATACATTCTTGAGAAAAAATATTGCATGAAGATATTTCATACTTCAATAATAAAATCAATAGTTATGGTGTTCTAAGCTAATGTTTTGCATTTTTGTATGTTGAGTGCCATTATGAATGTCACGAATACATTATCTACTTGATCTTAATGACAATTCCTTGAGGTGGTATCACTGTCTATGTCTTCACTTTATAGAAGAAAAAAAGTGAAGAGATATTGAGTCATATGCCCAGAGATGGCACAAAATGACTTCCATTGAAATATGTTTGAGTTCACCTGCAGACTAATGAGGGCTTATTATTCCATACTGATGACCTAAGGAGAAAATGTGAAATAGTGAAAGAAAATTGAAGGTGATTTGAATGGGATGAAAATGTAAACATGAAATAGATAAAAATAGAAATCATAAATTTTATGCAACATTTATATAAGGTATACAGATCCTAACAACTAAATGATGAGTATTAAGTCTAAACAAATGTATTTATTTCAAATCCAAGTACTTTTAAATTTTTATCCTTCAAAATATGTACAATTTTCTTGCTAGCTTCTCATAATCAAATGAACAAGGAAAACAATAGCAACAATAGACATACACATACAAGATAATAAGCTTAATCATTTATATTCTGCTGGCTAATTCATATTTTAAAATTGCAATGCCAACACACTGATCAATATATCCCTAACATAAATCTTGATACAAAATATATCCTGTGATGTTTGAGATAACCTTAATTATTCTCCAAATGTTTGGGCAATTACCAAATGCTTGCAGCTTGTTTACCTAGTAAAATGTATTTACGTCATTAAGGAATCATAAAACACGAGGAAACAGGTACACATAGTGAGATCTGAAGAAATTATTTTAATAGAGGCTTGCAAACCTTTTTATAGCATCTCCGTAAGGAAAGGTAAGGATGAACATAAACCAGGGGACTATAAATATGTTCACGAAAGACATTTTGTACTGCACCCAAAAAATGAATCGGATTTTGGGGGAAAGAAACAGGAAATGGAAGAAAAAAATGAGAAAATAAGAAAGTTCTGGAAGCAGTGAGAAACAGATTTACTGGACCCTTTTTTGGTCATTAAGAAAGTCTAAAATTTGATTGAACACAATCTATGGTGTGTCTTCTTGTAGCATGAAGGAAGCTATGGAAATGGGTGGAACAAGCCAGGCAACGGAGAAGGCGAGCAGAGGGCAGCACTACTTGGATTAAATGAAGCCCGAGCTGACCAGTTAGACTTCTTCTCTGTTAAACTGAACTCTTCGAGATGGGGCATATAGGCTGATGGCATGTGAAGCAGTTGTTTGTCCGCTCATACCACTTCCGAGATCCCAGAAGTTACTCTGAGAGCTCAAGGTCTTTCCGGACTCATCCTTTTTCTCTAAGATTTCTCTGCTCACCTGAAATTGCTCCCCTTTCCATGCTTTATAGCTCTTCTTAGCACTTCCTACCACGTGACACACTACACATTGTCCTGCTTATTTACTTCATGCTGTTGGAACATTTTGTCTTCCAAACAGAACAGAAACAGAGTGGGCTGAATGACTCAACAATACCTGGTGTATGGTTTTCTTCCAATGTTCCACATGCCATTATACTACATTTTTCTTTTGCTTAATATACTCCCAAGTTTATTTCCATGTAATCAGAAACTTTATCTCGATGTTTTCAAATATATAAAATACTTTGAAATATATTTTCTTATCAATCTTGAGAAGTAACTTTAATATTTTTATTACCTCAAAAAGAACAGAAATTAAAACTCAAAGATATTTCATTCTACATGTTGTTATAGATAAAGATTCTTTCTTTTGAGTGAAACCACTTTATTTGATGTCTCTTCCTTATTTTTCCCTAGTCTACCTAGTACCCATGATTTTCTCAATCTTTCTTCTTAAAATCCAGATTTCATTTAATAAATTATGCTGATAGCATTGTATCTTAAATATTCTTCTGTAGCTTTTAAAATGTGGTACACTAACTCATATATTAAGTGAAATTAGATTAATGCAAGGTGAATTGTGAGGATAATTTTCTAGATCTATGATTGTGTTTTAACTTTCTTTACAATGGCATAAACGCCTGCCTTTTGCTTTAGTTGCAATGAATTATGATTACTTCTTTATTACCTACAATTTTTATTTGCTCATATTTGCCTAAATCTATGCCTCATATGAATGTTTAATCAGTCTTGTGAGAGGTAAAACACATATACATTTGAGATTTACCTAATAGTTTCAAATATATTACCTTTGATTCACTGATATTGTTTTATGAAGTTAAAAATTTTAGTGTTGTTATATCACAAAAACTTGTACTCATTCCATACATATTTTGGAAGAATTTTATATTAAACATAATGAACTGCTCTGATTACCATAATTAAATAAAGTGCATTTTCTTGAATGTTATATGTGTGTAATGTGGTATTACAGAAGCATTAAGTGAGGTATTAGGCTCTAATAAATTTCTGTTTTCTATTATTTTTCTTTATTTTAAAGAGAAATAATAAAACTAGCAATTCAACAGGGTTCAAGTAGGATAGTAGGACAGTTATAATAATTAATATATCATATATTGTTGTCTTCCTATTAGCTATTCAGAGTATAGGATACAGGCATGATATCTTGCCCAAACAATGTTAGCACAAACCTTTCTTTTCAATGAACTATAAGAAAATAGCTGTATAACTATCTTCACTATCTTATTTTTTTATTTTTCCATAATTTTATTGAGAAACAAATAGCAATGAGACAGTTTCAAATAAAATTGGTAGGACAGTTTCAATAATTAACACATTGCATACTCTCTTCCTACTGGTTATTTGCTGTACAAGATAGACACATGATATCCTATTTATAAACACTATTACATCAAATCCCTCTGTTCATTAAGAGAATTTAACTATATATCTCTCCTAACCATTTTGAATACACAGATATAAAATGGACATTCATCTGTATCCCCCCTTTTTTTAGTTCCATCATTTGAATATTATAGGTGTGTTAACTTAGCAAAATATTCTAAAAGAGTTCAGTAGTCCATAATAGTGTTGGGTCTTCCGCTTGACTGGCAATGTCAGACATTTTTGACCTGAGTCCCCTACAGCTCAACATAACAGCATGGCTTTACTTCTTATATTTCATTTTTATACTTTTCTGCTAGATGGTTAAGACCAAAATAAAGCAAGACCTATGCAACAAGAGTTGTAGCTTTTGGATCTGATAAGGTCAGTGAAATCCCCTCAGGATTTATCCTGAGCTCCTGTACCTCAGATTGTAGATCCTTTGTCAGTGGCAGCCATGTGGATGACTTATGGTCATTGCTTGGCCAATGTGCTCTCTGTGAAAGCCTGAGAGAATGTTTTCTCTCCATGTGACTCTCTTCAGGCACATTCTACAGATGTTTGATATTCAGACAGATAGTGAGGTTAAGCTTAACAGCCTAGGTTGTATGGTAATAACAACAAGCTTCTCTTCTGGAGGGCTAACAACCTAAGTTTGCAGACCAAAATTAGAGAAAACGGAGGACCTCAAGGAAAGCCCACATTTTGGCCCTAGCCTTCCAAGGTCAATTAAGACTCAGGACATCTGAGAACTTGTACTGTAACATCATGTAACGCAGTAGTGTCCCAAATTTTCTGATCAAGGAGATTATGGAGCCACAGAGGAAAGTGATCGATGATGTAGAGTGTGTCTTCACTATCTTATATATAAGAAAAAAATTGCTACTTATGTTCACTACCTCTTCAGTTTAACAATACTCACATTAACTTAGCAGAGTATCCTTAATAAAAAGAAAGATGTAAGAGTTGTTAACTCAAATCAGTCATCGCTTTTTCCAGGATACCATGCTAGAAAGAGAAATGTCCTCCTCACACAAACCTCTTTGCTAAAATTATTTTCTATTCATGATTACCATCAACCAAGTCCTGTGTCCAGTAAGTGCATGCATGACTACATGACAAATAATGGGCACAGGCTAAAGCATAACTGAAGATCTGAACATCTAAGGGCATTTACATACTTTGGAGCTGCATGATTAAGACACTAAAAATCTAAAGTCTCACATGGAAGTGTTCAGTTTAGGATCTTTCCTTATGTTTGTGTGATAAGTTATTGTGAAATTCCTTACTCATTTTACAATATTTAATATTTTTCCTCAAGGTCATTTGAAACTGAGAAGTTTGGAGTTAATTCATTCTGTTACAATGTCTCTTCACTTTGAATGATTCTCTTTTCTTTTTTTGCAGAACCAGGGATTGAACTCAGGTCCTTGTGCTTGCCAGGGAAGTGCTTATTCCACTGAGCCATCTCCCTGCCCCCATGATTCTCTATTATATCTGTATTTATTATAACTTTTACATCACAAATGATTCCTAAAAATATAGACCACATCCATAGCAGGTTCTTGTTTCCTGAATAAAAAAAATGTGTATGGGAATATTTCACCATTATATTATTGATAAAGCATGGGATTCTTTACACAGAAAATATGCTAATGTTTAAAAAAATAAAACAATATAATTGGACAAAGGTGAAGTGTCATTCTTCAAATATAGCTATTTTATATTATTTTATTTATGAAAGTTAATATTCTTTAGGTTTTCAAACACAGGCCTTTTTAAGTTTCTCTGAAAATGACCCAAAATACATCTTGCTTCCTATGAAACTATTGTAACTTCAAAATAGAATGTCTTTGAGACAAGATTAATGAAGTGGTAAATGAGATACAAAAATAGCATAAAAAAGTAGTGAAGTGTTATGTTAAATATAACTTGGAGCATGACACTCTAGATCAGAATTCTAATATTTGTTTTAATTTTATTTTGTAGAAAATAACAAAATATAATTTTATTATGAATAATCTTTGTTTTTTTAACCAATGCAATTAAAAGTGAAAATTAATTTACAAAATTAGATTATATTGAGAATCCATTTGTTTCCTAGTACATTATTCAGTTTTCCATTTAAACTTACCCATTTCTGTTTTGCGTTATAACTTAGATGATTCTTGTGAACTATCAGGACACAAACTTATTCAAATCTATGTGTGTTGTGTATGTTTGCTTTGTAGCATTTTCAAATGCATTATAAAATTAATTCCATATACTGGGTATTTTAATCTGCATATAATAAAATTCATAAATAAAACACAGAATTATAAAATACAATTTACAAATTCTAAGACTGCATTTATGAAAGGGATCAAAGAACACTTTAAGATGACAATATCAGTGTATTGAAAACATTATATAAAATCAAGTCCTTGTAAAGTAAGTTCATTACATTTTAATAAGCTCATTTAGTGTGTATAATGTACTTAAAGTGGCACTTATACGTTGGCATTAACTTTAATTGAAGATGAGAAAAAGATTATGACTATATAATTTGTAAAGTAAGTAATGCTATTATGTAAACTGAAAGGCATTTCTACTGGAACAAAATAGCTTAAACAAAATTTCATAAGTATTGTTATTGGTTATTCACAATAACCTCATAGTCTATGTAGTATTTTGGCCAGGTGTTAAAAGTAAAAATAGGTAAATAATTTCACTTGTTCATAGCTATATTCTAACTTGTAAAACCTAGCTTTTAAACATTTGCTTAAATATAAAGAGAGAAGAAAAATTATATTATGTACATTGCTTCCTGGCATTTTAGTTATATATTATGAAACTATTGTCTTGAGAATTTCTTCCATTATTATAAAATATTTTTTAAAATGCACAGGAAAATTAATAGAATTATAAGGAGAAATGTAAATGTGAGTTGGGATTAAAACTATTAATATAGACTTTTACAATTAAAATCAATCAATTCATAATATTCTGTGTATGTATCTTTAAAGTCCAAGTTTTTATCCCATCCCTGTCTCTAGCAAAGAGAATAATGTTACATTTCGGCTAGTGGTTAATTTTCTATGAGGTGACTCTTAATACTTCTTGAGTGCAGAAACCAAGTGTTTTATTCAACACTGTTAGAGACAACAATTGAGAAAGTAAGGCAATTTATGTAATGAACTCATGAAAGATGAATTATCTCAGTCTTCAATTCATACTTCATTCATTTGAAAATCATAGACACCTAAATGACAGTAATTAGACTATGTGTCAATAAGCAAATATGAATGATTTGGTAAAATGAGTTACTTACTCTTTAGAAGTTCAGGTTTCAGTAGTGAAGAGAAAGAAATGAAAATCTAAATGTAGCACAGCAATAGATACAATACAATAGCCATGTGTGATGGTTTATGTCTAGTTGTCCACCCAAAGTCTCATACAGTCATTGGGGCAGCTTCTAGTGTTTTTGGCTAACTCATATGCCTATCCTGGGATTATGGGTATGAGTGCTACACCTGCCCTGACGCTGATAGCCTGAATACTACATGGGGAGTGGAGAGAGTTTGCAGTTGCTGCAGCCACTGCTCCTCCCTTTGCTCTTTGCTCTTTTCCAATACCACAAATGTCTGTCCTCTGCCATGTGCCACTTTGCCTTGGAGCCAGCCAAGTATGAAATGATACATCCACTAACCCGGAGCTATGTAAACCATTCCTTCCTTGATTTGGGGTGTCATGTATTTTGTCCCAGCAATGAGAGAAAAGTAACTGAGTTACTGTACAATAATTATGTCCCAGAATGATAAGAATAAGATGATTTTACTTGAATAAGATTTGGGTATGATACTTCAAAAAAAGATCAAAAGACAACTCATGCAACCAAAATGTGTCTACAAGATGAAGTAAACACACTTAAGAGCCTCTTATTTTATTTAGGCTAAGGGATAATATTCAAGGGTGGTGGTGGTGAGAAGAAAACTTTTTACATGAGTTTGCAAAAGAATCAAGCAGAGACACTGAAAATAATAGTTCTGGGTAAGTCAGTGTATCTGAAATTTTCATCCCCATCCTTTCTATAGCCTCCTCTTCCTCTGCCAAATTAATGCATGTATTTCTATAGCTTTCCTTACAGATGTCCCCCACATTGACATCAACTACTAAGACTTCCTTTTTTGTGGTGGAACCAGGGATTGAACTCAGGTCCTTGTGCTTGCCAGGCAAGCACTTATTCTACTGGGCCATCTCCCTGGCCCCAACTAAGACTGATGGCTTTCCTGAGAGCAAATATGTGTTTCCTATTCAAAGCATGACTACTCAATCTGTCAAATACTTGAGCTCAATATATTTTTTCAAACTTGCTCTTGTGAGCTGGCAAGATAGCTTAGTGGAATAAGTGTCTGCTGATGCAAGAGCAGGGATGGGGGTCCCCAATACCACATGCCATGCCAGCCCTGCCCCTGTGAGTGCTGAGCTGGCCACTAAGATGGGGCATGGAGGTGCATATCTATAATCCCAACGCTGGGAAGGCTGAAAACAGGAGGATCACTAGAAGTCCGAGCTGCATAATGAGACCCTATACCAAATACATTAAAACAAAACTTTTAAAAATAAATATATCAAACTTGCTCTTGCTCCATATTCCACTTGCCTTCACTATGAACTTAGAGGTGTAACTTTGCTTTATCCTGTTTTGTCTTCTAAACTCACAAAGGTCATGTATTGCTTTCAACTCATCTCTCTAAGATTTTTCCCAGGGCTGGGGAGATGGCTCAGTGGAATAAGCACTTCCCTGGCAAGCTCAAGGGCCTGAGTTCAATCCCCAGTTCCGAAAAAAATAAAAGAGAGAGAGAGAGAGAGAGAGAGAAAAGAAGAGAGAAAAAAAGAGAAAAAGATTTTTTCCCTTTCCTTTAACTTCTCTTGGAGTGCATCTTTCCCATCGCTGTTATAGCCAGTGGGGCCAAACCTCTGGCAGCTGCTGCTACTGTGGCTAAAGTTTTTAAATTCTTTCTAACCACCAGTGCCTCTGCTCGGTGCCTTAAATATTTCATCTTCCACAGAGTGAGATCCAATCTCAAAATGAACAAAAAAGTTTTTCACAAGCTTCTCAAATTTTCCTAATTTTGAATTTCCTCCTCTCTAGGGATAACCTCTCTCTCTCTCTCTCTCTCTCTCTCTCTCTCTCTCTCTATATATATATATATATATATATATATATATATATATATATATATCATGTAACCATTTGTTTGCTTTGATGGGGAACTCACCCTACATCAGGATAGCCCCACACCTATCTGACATACCATAGGACATTCTTTTGAATTATCTCTTCAGTTCACCAATTATTGCTGAATACTCACCTTTTTATGGTTGTGATTTAACTTTTAAAAGGTACATAGTCCCCATCCTTAAGGAAAATGCAGTCTAGCTGACTTCTACTAGATACTTCTGAAAGTAAAGCATGTGATTGCTGCGTCTCAGAGTCCTTGAAGACTCACTGGTTTCTGTGAACAGTTCACACTGATTTACAGAGAATGCTTAAATTAACGAAGTGTGACCCAATTTCTTGCTCAATTTCCCTTCATTTGTTTCAGTGCAATTCTAAAATATGAATTTATTGGAAATTTTATTATCACAAAGATTATTTACGATGAAGAAAAGTGCATCAGTTAAAATTCAATGAGTTGTAACTACATGAAAGTTTTACATTTAAAAATCCATTGTGACTTTATTATATAGAGTTTTTAATTTTTAAAGTCACAATCAATTGCTATAAGTTTCTTCTCTAATAGATGAATGCAATTAGAAATTATTTACCTGAGACAGTTTCCTGTTGAATTAAGCATCAACACTTAATTTATCAGATTATAAGGAAAATATGTAGATTTTTTGTGTTCTATAACTCACAACTTAGAAACAATGCTACCTATTTTCTGTATTATTAAGACTATTTAGGTATCTTTTGTGAATACTAATTTTCTCATCTGTACAATATAGAAATAATGGTACCACATCTGGATTATTTTGAATTGTTCTTTGTACTGTTAACCAATCCTTACCCAAGGCAACAACCTGTATTCTAACTAAAAAACAAGTCCAACTTTACTGCTCCTCACCACAGATATAAACTAAATCTAAGATCTTCAGAATCGTAGTCTATGTTACAAACCATGTCTAAGATCATGAGACTCATAGTCAAGTCTATATTTGAATGTTGTGCCCTTACTTTGAGCCTTTCTCTGTCTCCAGATTATGTTCCCATTGTACTATGCTTTGCTTGTCTGGCACACAACTGAGTGGCTTTGAATAGACAGTGATTAGAACATTTCTTGTGTTATCTCCCACTTGTAATTAGGAATATGTATGAATAAGTGATGACAGAGAAAAAACTTCATTCTCTCTTTAGCTGGGACTTTTGTCTATATTTCTATGTAACTTTGGAGTCATGGGGTCTTCATGATCATTTCTAGAAGACTAGAGCTATTTTGATTTCACTCCTAATGTTGTTGAACACATGTCAAACAATTTGGGTAGACTTTTTTCAGATGCCTTTTAAAATCACCAAAAAGAAGTTATAATGCACTCAAAATGAGAGAAACAAATAATGCTGGGCCAAAATGATACAACACAAGGGCCAGCTAAATAGCACAGCAGATTAAAGTGCCTGCAAGCAGGTGCAGGGGCTGGGAATTCAACCCTGGGCCTTCCCCGCCGACCTGGCCCCACGGGTGTGCTGAGACTGGCTGTGGTTGCGCGCCCCTGTAATCCCACCTCTTGGGAGGCTGTAAACAGGTGGATCACTATGAGGCTGATCGAGGAGTAAGACCTGAACATCCTGTAGACCCTTCCTCGCACCCTCCCCCCCAAAAAATAGAATATAGAAGAATTGGATTTGCTTCTAAAAAGCCAGAATTACCCCAAACTTTACAAAGCTATGTGGCTCCATGATAGTTATCAGTAATATCTTTTGAGCAAAAATGTTTAATGCAATTTAAATTTCCACCTCACTTCACCCATTCATCTTTTATATTTTTTCAAATGCTAATCTTATCAGCCAATTATTATGAATACTTGCCCTAATCAAATTTTATTTTTTAATAAATTAAGGAGAAAACAATAAATAAAGAATGGCATATCATGTAATTCCAGCACTTGGGAGGTTAAGGCAGGAAATTTGCTGTGTGTTTGAGGTCAGCATGGACTATGCAAAGAAATATAATCTAAAAAAATAAGAGAGAGAGAGAGAGAGAGAAAAGAAGAGATACAAATAAAATATTCTCCAAAAGAATTTTGACTACCATTTCTTTATGAACAATAAAATTAAAGCCTCTCTTTTATCACACATGTAACTGTTTCATATTTTAAAAAGTCACACTTTATGCAGAATAAAAAGTTGATATTGGGGGCCAGGGAGATGGCTCAGTAGAACATGCTCTTCCCTGGCAAGCGCAAGGGCCTGAGTTCAATTCCTGGTTCCACAAAAAAAAAAAAAAAAACAAACAAACAAACCATGTTGGCATTGCACAAATTTACTTTATATATCTTCTCTTATTGCCTTCATGGTTATATAGTTATGCTTAATTACTTGTATATTTAAAAGAAAATAATTTATTGATTATTGGGATAATGATTTGTATTTTAATAATTTATCTTACAAATATATACCACCAGTTTATAAAAGAGAAGTATCGAAATACTGACCGTATCGACATATTAGCTGCACATTAAAAACTGGTATCGTAGATTGTGACAAAGCATAAAAAGGAAACTCAATACCATTTTTAGGGATGAGTGAAACCTTCATAGCTGTTGAGATGAATTTTTGAGGAAAAAAATTCTTTGGGAAAGTATAATGAAAAACAAAGGTGATCATACAGAAGCAAACTAACCATTTTCTGGTATGAAAACATTAGAAAAATATTTTGCGTGGGTTCCAAATCCCAAAGGGTATTCAACTTAGGTAAAGGAGTTTTATCCTTTAGGGTGAAACAATATGTAAATTACTTTTTGCCACAAAAACGGATATTTTGTCTTTCCACACTTCAAAGTATCTTTCTCTAGTTTTCCATGAGTTTTGGGGGGTGCAGTTACTTCTGTGCACAGACCCAGCACGTAACACTAATGCTAGGGAGTGAACCAGAACCTTTCCTCTTAGCTGCACCTTCAGGTTTTTGTTTTTGTTTTTTTATTTTTGAGACAGTGTAGCTGAATCAGGAAGTTTGACCTCAAGCTTGCATTCTTTTGGCCTCCGCCTCCCTGAGTGCTGGGATTACAGGTGTGCAGGGCTTCAGTGGTGGCCACCAACTTGAAAGTGTGCATACAGCTCCAACAAATAACACCAGTAGAGGTAGTGCAAGAAACAGACGCTAGAGGAATGCGCTAGAGGAATGCATGCAATGTCTGTGAAGTGAGGGATCCACGTTAGCCACCAACACCTCCGGGAGTGCTACCACATTAAGTCATAGTTGACCAATCTAGAGATTTAGCAACACAGATGCAATGTTTCATTTGCAAACACAGATAAATAAGAGAACAAATATAAAAACATGTTGGGACATAATTTTATGGGCATAAAATGAAGAAGAACTTGTTGCCTTTTAATATTATATTTATCAATCCCTGGTACCACCAAAAATAATACTATACTTAACACACGCATTAGTATGTATATTCAATATATATTATATATAAATATGTACATATTTATTTCATGATCTGTTTCAATTAATTCACTTAGAGTGACATAAACTGATTAGTACTATATATACAAATGTTGTAACAATTTCTCCTAGTATTTATCTTATTTTTTGTCAGTCAAAGGTCACCATTAGGAAACCGTACTGTGGGACTTGATTGGTAGGTGATAAGCATTTCATTAGGTATAAAGTATAAACTAGGTGCTGGTGTCATCTAGGGTGTCAGCAGCTCTGAATAGATGAAAGCACACACTGCTGTGGATATTAATAGTGACATGGAAGGAAGAGATTACACATAAGAAAATCAATTAGGTGATAGGTAGTCTATGAAAAGTATTTGCATGTATATGGGTAAAAGTATGAATGCATTTGGCTAAACTGAATGCAATGCAAAAGAGAATATTGTAATCTAAATGCTCTTACTTTCTCATTTTTTTTTATATCTTTCAACTGTTTAGGTAATCTTACTCAGAATTTCATATATACAATTGTGGGCAAAATGACAGGAAATTTTGATGCTTAGTGAAAACAATGGAACGGAATGCAATATTATTCATACTAAACTAGCTTAACTTTTTGCATATGTTGCATTGGAGTGATTTTAAGAAGACATTAAAATTTCAACTCCTTGAAGACAGATCATATCAGAAGTACATTTATGCCTCTGCATAGAGGGAACTATTCTGGAAAATTTATCTAATCGCTTTCACAAGATACATTTTTTGACAAATGTGATGCTTCTTTTAGAGCATCACATTTTTCCCAGTGTTTCTACCAAAGAAAGTACACCGCCTTTAAATAGATTCATGCCTACAAGTACGAGAAATAGTCATCTGATTCTTTCCTTTGAAAATAATAGCCTTGAGTTTACCGTCATAAACCTTTACCTCATACTTCAAAGATTGTATTTTTCTCTTTCATTTTTCACCAAAAAAAGAAAATTCCAGCATTAGCAACAAAATGATAACCATCCAAATGTAAAGACACATTGCCTGTTTTTGCTAAGCCTTGGAATCAAATATCATTTTGCATGATAAAAAATAGAGAATAATTTATATTTTCCATTATTTATATTTTACTGGAAATTCTAGGGTTGTTCCATGAATGTGTTACTGTGTCAATGAAAAAGGAGCGGTCAAAAATTATTACAGTGTGTTCACAGAGAAAATCACCTGCTAAGAAAGATGTCAGCAGGATCTTTCCTGAAGGACTTGTAAAAAGTCTGTGTCATGACGAAGCATATGGGATTTACTGACCCTTAAACTTTAAGAGACTCAAGTAGAATCCGTAATGTCAAAAGCTGCCCCAAACAGACGGCTATAGAATATGTTTATGTCTCTGTGTAGGGAGAGAAGCAAGTAATACTTCTGTGAGCAGCCTCAGGGCACTTGCATTTTGAATCACAGCCACAATAAGCAGATCGCCACTGGGAAGAGAGTGTATTCTGGAGAGACCCAGATTTGCACTATGAGTGGACACCAGTGTGAAGCAGGAGAGACAAGGGGGTTAAAAATAGAAATACAGAACGGAAGAGAGCGACGATAATTATATCTACTGCTTACAGTTTACAACAGCAAGGGTCTGATAAATCTGGTGTGTGTTTATTTAAAGTATCCTACAAAATTCTGGCTAACTTTATTATATTAATTCTCTGGGTCTTTGAATTTTATCCCAGAACTCTGTAACTATAAACTCAAATGAAATATAAATGACAGATTGTATTTCCATAAAGCAAAATAAATGTGAAAAGGAGATTTATTTCACCCCTTCATGTAATGATGACACGACTGAATTACAAAGTAAAGCTTAGTACTGCAAGATGCAATTTGAGGATAAAATGAAGTAGAAACTGATTTACTTGAATCTTAACCATTTCCTAGATTGATGACTAATTTATTCATGGGAAATTGAAATGCATTTAGCAGGTAACAGCTTTGTAGTTCACATTTACATTTATATTATAGATCATTTTGACTTTTTGATAACACTGAAAATTTTCTATCTTAATGAGTTTCTACTTTACCTCAAATTAAAAAGCATACAGAACATGGTAACTTAAACCTTCTATGTTATTTACTGCTGTATATTGTACACTACAGCAAAATTAACAGAAATTATCTGAAGCTATTTACATAAGATATAACAAATTTTTTTTTTAATCCTAGATGGCTTGGTTTGCAAAGTTCCATAAAATATCTTATAATTCTCCTCTCCCTTGAGGCTTAAAAAAAGTAATTCTACAGTTTTCACCATCTCACAGTCATAAAAAACATCAGGAGACACGACACAGCTTAGAAACTTTCCAGTCTGATAGTAGAGCAGATTTTTTAAATCCCTATGGAAAATTAAGCTTTCATTATTATTCTACTTGAATTCAGAGACCCTAATGCCAGCCTATTTCCATATTTTATAACAGGTGAAGCGGACATGCACAGTTTATTCATTCCATACGTCCTTTTTGATAGCTTCACACTGTTCAATTCTCCTTTCTTTCAATTTCCCTGTATTAAAAGTTTGACTATATATAAACTTCCTAAGTAGTGAAAGCATTTAAAGCACACTTACTTGAAAAGTGTAAAACCGGGTCCCATTAGGAGGATGCGCTCTAGGGGAGCCAGAAACGGTGTTCATATCCGAGAAAATCATTTCTGATCACAGAGACAATATAATCCACTAGGAGCTACAGAGGCAGAGCGGAGAGCTTAGCGCACGGATAAATCCGTGCATGCATTGAGAAGACTAGAGGGTAAAACGAAATCTGCCCCATCCTTCTTGGATACACAGTGCTAGCATTTTGCATCTTTCATCTACATTTGAAATCTAAGCTGAAAGGGAATCAGCCACCGACCTTTTGTGCAGCTAGATCTTTAGAACACACAGCGTTTAAAAAAAAAAAAATTGAAAACACAAAAGGATAAAGGCAAGAACCAACGATAAGCGGAGCCTGTGCAGAAGCTGGCAGTGCTGAAGACCTGCCCGTCTGTTCCTAGTGGTAACCACCTCCCTCCACCACAGTCTAGCAGAGTGATTATGCTAAATATCCTGCTTAACCAATAAGGCACAGTTGCATTTCAGGGAAGCACTCACAGTGTAATTCAGAGGACCTCTTCTGACTAACTTGAAGCATGTTTCACAGACTGCTTAACGCTGCGTTGAGCACTGAATTAACTGTTTTATTACTCTTCTTTCTGAGCGTATCTCAATCATCTCCAGTCTTTTCAATAACAACTTGAATTTTTAGAAAGCCTTTTTCACACGTAAAGGGATCTTGCAATGTACATGTCAAAACATTACGGCTAACTGCACATTCAAAAGCAATTCATACAATTAATTAAGACTCTAGAATACTAGAACTGTTAACAAACGGAATAGAAATATTGTCCTATTTTCTAAACTCCTGAGGAGCATCACAAATATAAATATAATCGCTATTTTCTCATTTGTCATCTTAGCTAAAAATTAAATTGGTTAATGAATGTCTTATATACTGTCCTAAATTTATTTAAAGAATCTTATTTCATATGTGATCACAATTCAATTAATAAAATATTTTTACTGACATGATTTTTTACTTGAGATATAAAAATACTGATTGTAAACATGTGAGCCATTTGCAAAACATGTTCATTTGTTATGTCTTTAACAAAATAGTATAAAATACCGTATCAGATGACTTGACAACTTTTAGAGGTAAAAATAAATGTTCCATTTACATATGGTTTAAAGGTGGAGACTCCAGACAGAATGAAAAGCCAAAGTGGGTCTTTGTCATAGTTATGCAAAATTAAAGACTTTCTGTTTTGAAACTGGGGATTATAAAATAATATTTATTTGTACTTTAGTTTCTATAATTGTCTTCAAGTTTACAATATTGATGAGGAAAAAATCTAAACAATGACTCAATTACTTGGGTAGGATACCTTTATTTGAGAAATTATGGTTGAATGATTATTTAATAAGAAACTTTATAGATAAACCAGAACTTTTCTAACTGAAACTTCAGGAGTTAGGGATATGGCTCAGTGGCACAGCACCCACCGGCAAGCACAAGGTCCTATGTTCCATTCCCAGCACCAAAAAAGGAAAAAAAAAAAAAAAGCTGAAATTTAATTTGAGGATTATGTAAGATTTACAGAAAAATTTAAAAGTTATTTTAAAGCATTCTCTTATACCCCTCACTCATTTACTCTAATTTCTACATTTTATATTACTATATTTATCAAAACAAAGAAATTGAAATTATTATTTTCTACTCTTTAGAGCTATTTGGATACCATTCGTTTTGTCATCCATGTACTTTTTGTTCCTGGTTTGAGCCCATTTATTTGGTCATTGTGTCTCTTTAATTTCCTTTGTTTGTGCCACTTACTTGGCTTTTTCTTGATTTTCATCACCTAATCACTTTAAAAAGTGCCTGTTAGTATTCTGCAGGGAATTCCACAATCAGATGCTTTTATCTAGTGTGTTCATTGAGTGTTTTCCTCATGACTGAACCAGGGCTGTGGGTGATATAGAAGGCTACCAAAGAGGTGAACCATCCTCACCACATCCTA
>NW_004524580.1:9178866-9185238 GCF_000260255.1 Octodon degus
CAATGGAGTATTACTCAGCTATAAAGAATGATAAATTTGAAGCCTTTATATTTAAGTGGATGCCACTTAAAGATATACTCATAAGTGAAATAAACCAGACCCACATATGTAAATATCATAGTCTCCCTAATATAAGAACTCAGAAGATGAAATACAAATAGGCATAACACAATTAAAAGGAAAGTGAAAACTTGAGGATTGGACAATGAGGAGAGGGCAAGGAGAAAAGCTTGGAAACAGAACAGGGACAAAGCCATACATTTAGATGCACAAGATGGGCAAAGCAATGATCCTGAGAAACATAAGCAGGTTTTTTAAATTAGCAGTTAATCGGTAGGATTATTAACCTGACTAACTATACCTGCTGATACCTGTAAACCAAGCAACTGCATTGAAGATAACAATGGTAATAGAAGGGTCACACTTGGAATACCTGTCATTCTGGTCTTCCAAATATGTACTTCTTGTCATGACATACCAGTTACTACCATACTGTCTCACAAATAAAAGGTTTTTTTTTTTAAATTTTTTTATTATTTATTTATTTGCAGGACCGGGGATTGAACTCAGGACCCTGTGCTTGCCAGGAAGTGCTTATTCCACTGAGCCACCTCCCCAGACCCTAGTTTTTTTTTTTTTAATGAGTAATAAATGTAAAAAAAGACACAAGAAAAAGAAAAAAAATGTTCCAGGACTGTCTTGCTACACTGCTGTATATGGTTAGATTTCTAAATTTCTGTGTAAAATTATGTAATTGTTTATTCATATTCTTTAAATATTTTTCATTTTTAAAATTTTTATCTCCATATTCTGTAGGGACTTAATGTTTAACATATCAATACTTGATGGAAAATACCTGTTCCATGTTATGCCTAAGATGTTTGATATTAAGACAGATAGTGAAGTTAAACCCAACTGCATAAGATGTAGGGTAATAATTAGCTTCTCTTCTGGAGGGTTAACAACATAAGTTTGTAGACCAAAAATTAGAAAAATAGAAATGCTGCAAGGACAGCCAACAATTTGACCATAGCCTTTCAAGGTCAGTGAAGACTCAGGACATAGGAGAACCTATACTGTAATATACTGTAACTCAGTTGTGTCCCAAATTTTCTGATCAAGAAGATTATGAGGCCACAGAGCAATGTGATTGATGATGTAGAGTGTGCCTAAGGAGAGTCACCTGGAGAGAAAATATTCTCTGAGGCTTTCACAGAGAGTAAATTGGTCAAGCAATGGCTGTGACTCATCCACATGGCTGACACTGACAAAGGATCTGCAAACTATGGTACAGGGTTACAGGATAAATTCTGAGGGTACTTGACTGACCTTATCAGATAGAAAAGATATGTTTCTTGTTATAAAGGTCTTGCTTTATGTTGGTCTTAACCATCCAGCAGAATAGTATAGAAACTGAGTATATAAAGTAAAGCCATATTAATATGCTGAGCTGTGAAAGGCTCAAGTCAACAAGTTCTACAGATAAACTACTATTATTGTGGACTGCTAGATTTTGTTGGATTGTTTTGTTGAATTCACACACTTATAGTATTTAGATGCCAATGGAATACTCATTTCTGACAGGACTAAACAAAGAAATGTGGTACAAAGGAAGGACCATTTTGTATCTGTATATGCACAATAGTTAAGATAGACAAACAGCTACTTTTGCTAAATTCAATGAGAAGAAAGATTTATACTAATAGTGTTTGGACAGGATATTCTGTCTGTATCTTGTACTATGGATAACCACTAAGACGATAACAATTTACAGTATATTAATTATTGAACTGTCCTATTAATCAGTTTTGAAACTGTCTTATTGATATTTGTTTTTCAATAAAATAAAATAAAAAGATATTCTGAATAAGAATTATGCCTCATGGGGCAAACAATTCTGTCTCAACAACCTCATTTATATATTTTAATATCATAAAATGTGTCCCTATCTAAAATTTGACATGTGAGAAGCTATGCTATTGTATAAAAGTTACAGCTATTGTATAACTTCAAGCATATCACCACAGGGCATCATACAGAATAAGAAAATATTTGATAAATAACTACAAGATCTTTTCTGGCTTGTTTTGCTTCTCTTTTTTTGAGTTGGGTTTTAATATATTATTTGAATTACTGAATAATGCTGAGAATTAACAACTGCTTTATCACAGTAAAGGTATGTCTAACACGTTAACTTCAAGCTCAATGCATTACTTGATACATAATAGGGAACATTTTGGTGGATGAATTAAGATACAATGACAAAATGCTGATATTTTAACTATCTATGTGAATTGTATTAAAATATGTTGCTCTGTAGTTTAAATTGTTTTAAAATAAAGATTAATAGATTGTTGTTAGATATAGAAATACACTGCTCTGCACGTTTCCCCATATCTACCCAGCCAAATGTCCACACAGATGTATTCATCTTCCTGCAGTCATTCAAAGAGCATTAGGAAAAATATCACATTAAATTTAAAAAATATATCCAAAGCAAAACAAAGGTCATTCCTCCAGTGGCGTGTCTCCTCTACCAGGTCAGTTATGAACTCATCAGTAGATTACTCCACTGCTGAGCATCACATCCACCACGATCCAGTAATATTTCAAGAGCCTAATCTCTGAACATCTCTGTCCATTTAACACTATTTACATAACATCAAAAGAAATAGGTGTAATGGGTGAAGATGAGAGAAAGTGAAGCATTGGTATGGAGACCAATTTTGTACATGAACTTTTTGGATCACATTATGATGACTAGTGTGGGATAACAAATTAAAACACAGTAATTTAGATGGATGGACACTGCATTTGGAATGCCACGCTTAAAGTTTAAAAGCTAGAAGATAGAAACAAGGGTGATAATTGGCAAAAGCATTGCACAGACCAACGCAACTTTAATGTCAGCTTGTTCATTGCCCATTAAGATTCTCTGCTCATAGATCTTGCCAGGATGGCAAGAGTATTCTTTCAGTCTTGATTTTACTTTTTCCAAGATTTCTCTATATAGAACAAAACCAATCACTGTTACTTTTTATTGAATAATAAAAATAACAGAATTTATCATTTATCAAGTGATATTGCATGCCAAGTATTCCTATGACTTTATAAAATCCTTCAATGAATTTACTTATTTTGAGACATGTATAATATCACAGAAGCTACAACACAAGTCAAAATTAAATGTTGATGAATTGCAAACATAAAATAATTTTTAAATGACTTCCTACCTGGTGAGTTACTTATTTTAATTGTATGGACTCATTTAGACTTTCCTAATGAATCAAACATAAATTATAAAACACAGAAAGGTATCCAGGACAGCCGCAAGATTCATGGCCTGAAAAGATATTTAAATTTTGTGGTTAAGCAGTGAAAGGACAAAAATAATTGTCATCAACTGAGATGGGGATGCTTGCATGTGGGAAAAATTTAAGTGCTGTTTTGTTATGTTGAGTTTGAGCTTTCTAATAGTCACATAAATAAAGCTGTCATATGGATTCGTAGGTATCCAAATCTTGAGACCAAAATTGCACACAGACTGGAAATAAAAAGAGGAAAATAAAGTATTCAAGGAGTGATGGAAAATCTAAGAGATCCAATAGAGGGCATTAGTGTCTTCTGACAATGAGACTCATGCATAGGAGGATATACAGGGATGTTTTATGACATTAAGGGAGACCAAGATCAAGAGTGATAAATTCCTCACAAAGTCTTGTGATTTAACAAGAATCAAGTAGGTGGGAGTAATCATCTGGATGAAATATTACTGAGAGGTCAATTAAGATGAAGGCAGAGAACAGGTCATTTTGTTTAGGAATGTATACATTTATTTCAATGAAGAGGTAAGAAAAATAGCCCAATTTAAGTACATGTCAAAAGAAATATGAACCGAAAAACTGGACACAGTGTGTGTATATTGTTATTTTTCCCATTGCTTCAATGCAGTACCTGACATAACTGGAGAGGCTCTTGTGGCTTATGTTTTCAGTGGGTTCAGTCCATTGTTAGCCCAAGACAGAAGGTCCTGAAGGTGTTCACCCGAGAGGGAGAGAGAAGACGAAGGACCCACGAGCCACCCACCCTTCCTGGCCATGCTTATTCTCACCTCTGCTGGCTAATATTTTGGCTTTAAGAAGAAGTTTGTCATTACACCTTTCTACTCCATCAAATGTCCTTTATGTTTTTTGTTAAATATTGATGACCACTTCTAAATCAAAGTTATGTGATGACTTTGCATCACTAAATGAAAATAATTTTAAATTGCATAATTCAAAAAGGAAAAAGGTTAAGCAGCTTTGAAAAGGAATGACATTAAGCAAAACTTCATTTTGAACATATTAACACTTAATCATTATAAATGTCTCAGATCACAGCCTCTTACCTGGAAATGGGCATGCCTAAAAGACTGTTCGAGTTAGAATTGTGCTGTGTGCTTATTTGAATGCTATAAAGACACAGAATCCCCAAGAGTTTATTATGTTATTGTGGGCATATAGTCATTTCTTTAATTTATATTCATTGTGGCTAACACTCACCATACATAAATAAATGAAAGAAACCTAAATATTAACATTTCTAACAAATGTAGGCTTTCTTATTACAAATGCTGTCTTTCAATATCAAAAGGGCTCATATTCAGCTGCACAACCACAGTGCTTTTTACTAACATTGAGAGTCATAGTCACGTACAATAAATATTAATTTGATTTAACTGATCATGTGCATAGAATTGAATAGTTTTTGAATTCTGGTTATATTATTATTAAATTATAAATGCCATATAACACTTAAAAGCATAAGCTTTAGTTTCAAACAGATTCAAGACTATATTCCTCTTAATCTCTTTTTTCCTTTTAATTTCTAGATAAATAATATTTTGAATTATTATTTGTGAGCCTCAGTTTTCTTCTCTCAAAACTGAGGACCAAAATTGCTTTTAACTCATGAGTGTATTGTGAAAAGAGACAATGCATATGAAGCACTCATTGTTACCGTCTTCCTCTCACTTTACTCAAAATCTAAATGTTCACAGGTTGGCCAGATTGCTCAGTGGACTAAAGTGCCTGCTTAGGCAGATGCAGGGACCAGGGTTCAAGCCCCAGTGTCCATGGTGGTGTGCTCCTATAAACCTAGCGCTTGGGAGGCTGAAAACAGGAGGATCACTGAGTCCAATCTGCGTAGTGAGACCCTGTAGACCCTGTACTAAATACATTAAAAAAAAAAAGAATTTAAATGTTCATCTGTATTTCTTTTTCTTGGGGAGACTGTGTTGATCTTGTCCCTTTCTCAGCTATTCTTCTGTTGCCTAGACCTCTCCTTTACTTGTATTCAGGCTTCAGCTCTAACGCCTTCATTCCAGGCCACAGCTGCAAATTCTTTGGTTGCTCTACCATGGTGTATCTATCAGCTGCAGACTTTCCTCCGGTGTGTGTAAGACAGATCATTATCATGCTGTGCAACTGTCCCCTCAGCAGGAAGGTGATGACGAAACTGGGCTATGCTCACATTTTCTCGGCTTGCCTCCACACAGGCCATGACATCGGTAAGTACATGGATAAGACTATTTCATTTTCCTTCTCTCAACCCTCAATTTCTTACAACAGTTTGAAAGAAATTCAAATTATTTCCCTTGGTCTATAAGATCATTATATACACGACCCTGATCTTCACTCCATCTTCACTTTTTGCCACCACGCCATAAAGAACCATACAAAATGGATAGAAAATATCCGTATTATGTTCCCAAAGGTAGAGGCAATGGATATAGTGAAGGTTTCCTGAGCACCACCTGGCAGCCGGACACTAAGCTAGACATTCAGGACACATGGCAGGCAATTATCCCCCCTTCTAGGGTTTACTCTACAGTGGGAAGAAGTACAGAAACAACAGTAAAAGTAAATTAAAGTGTAAGTTAGAAAGCAATTGGTGCAATGGGTAAAAGAGCATATGAAGGGCAGAGGAATCAGGGCAGGAAGGAAGAGCTTCTTCGAGGTTAAATTCATCAGTCATCAGTGGTCTTAGAAACATGATTCAGTTGGTTATGTATGCTAACTACTACATTCTTCTCTGGACTGGGAGTAAGCTGAAAGGAATCTCCTCTTGAAAAATGTTCCATGAGCACTTGAATTAGTAAAAGCAACCTCCATTTGTGGAGGATCTCAACCTGAATGTAACGACACTTAAAGCAGTGGAAGCTGTCTATGAATTATGGATAACCATGCTCAATATGAATGGATAGATGGCTTTCTAATCCTAGGGAATCAGCAAGAGCAGTCCACTCGAATGCTAAAGGTGTAATCATCAGCTTTTTTCTTACCCTTTAAGATAGTTTCTAGATATGACCTGATTGTGAAAATATGCCCAGGG
>NW_004524580.1:9185338-9190472 GCF_000260255.1 Octodon degus
TATTTATTTATTTATTTATTTATTTATTTATTTATTTTGCAGTACTGGGGACTGAACTCAGGACCTTGCACTTCCCAGGCAAGCACTTATTCTACTAAGATATCTCTCTAGCCCCCATTTATGTTTTTGTTACAGGGTCTCACTACACAGCTCAAATTCCTGGTGATCCTCCTGTTTCAGCCTCCCCAGCGCAGGGAGTACAGGTGTGTACCACCATGCCCAGACTAGCTCCCTGCTCAGCGTGCCTCAGGAGCAGGGCCAGTGCAGCATGCGTGACTGGGATCAGTGGTGATTTTTAACCATTACTTAGTTAAGGTAGTGTCTTGGTTACTTCTCTAGCTGCTCAGACAATATGCCCAAAATCAAGGAAGGAAAGGCTTATGTAAGTTCAGTTTGTGGAGCTTTCAGTCCATACTGGCCTGGCTCCAAGGCAGAGTGCACATGGCAGAGAACAACAAAAGCAGCAAGAGTCAAAGAGAGGAGCAGCAGAGAGCATGCCTGTTCCCCTCCCTTACCCTGTACGCAGGATCCCCGCCCCAAGGCTGGTGTACCACTCATACCCATAATCCCAGCATTAGACTATAAATTGCTCACAAACGCTAGAGGCCCGCCCATGACTGCATTAGGCTTTGGGGAGACATCTAGGCGCAAACCACAGTAGGCAGCATTTACTATTTTTATATTCTATACAGTTACTATTTTTTCCCTCTCCATCCTTTCTTCTTTGGAAATAGCCACTAGGTTTATTATGCTTTCAACAGGTTAGTGAAAAGGGAAGAAATTAGGCTCTACCTTTTGAAAATCATTGAAGGAAGTTTAGTTCCTTCATTAATTTTCCAGTCAGTTATTGCATCGGTATATATTCGTATCCGGTATATTTAGTTTCTCCTTTGGGTTATAATTTCACATTACATCATTTGTTCTGTTGACCATACTTCCTAGCTCTGGCCACTGCCTGGCTCCTTTAGGAGCTCCTGTTTTAGGTTGGCTCCTGCACCGCTTTGCCTAGCTTGCATCCTTTGTTTTGGAGTATTGAAACAATTTTTAACTCTTTTTCTAATTTAAATCATCTGCTTTGTTAAAACCATTTTTTTTTTTTTGGTGGAACTGGGGATTGCACTCAGGCCCCTGCATTCACCAGGGAAGTGCTTATTCTACTGAGCCATCTCCCCGGCCCCTAAAACCATTTATTTCTTTAACCCATTATTATAGCACTGCAAGTAAATTTGAAAAACCCTGCTTTCTTATTTCTGCAGTTACTTGAGCAGTCATTATATTCTATTTTTCAAATTAATAATTTCTCCTTATTTCACAAAATCCATGGTATGTGCTCAAATTCATTGTCAAAATTTGGAAATGGAGGAGCTGGGGATGTAGCTCAGCAGCACAAGTACTTGTCTGGCAAGGGCAAGGTCCTGAGTTCTACTCCCAGTACTGAAAAAGAAAGACAGAGAGACAGACAGACAGACAGACAGACAGACAGACAGACAGAAAAAATGGGACATGGCTATCTCCAAACTCCAGAGACTAATGATGTACATGACAGTTTGGGTCCCTGCTGCCGCACACTCGAGGGTCACACCTCCATGCTGGCAGAAGCACATGACTCATGCTTTCCAAGGACAGCAAATAGAAATAATGTCTCAAGCACAAACTGGAAGCTTCTTGGTTTCTTAGGTTACAAAGGGGGAAAAAAAAGTTTAACAAATAGATTTTTATACTTTATGCTTCTCTCAAGTGGAATCTGACAAAAGACCTGAAAATTCACGAGGCTTCATATTATAGAACCAATAAATCAAATATTCTAGCACGGTCTCATGTGTTTTTTGGTATAACTTCATACATTTACTGAATTTCCATTAGCAGAAAATTATTTTGCTCCAGGTGGGGATTCCAAATCATTTTGACCAATAATAATGCACTGCTTGTTTTTTCATATTTCTTTTGTAGGGAATGGAGAAAATTGGTATGAATTTTTATTGATAAAAGCAAGAGGGAGACAGTACTAATCTATACGTATTTTACACTCACCGCCTTATTCCAAATTTGCTGCAATTGCTAGTCTATACAACCATTCCCATTTTCTTTCTATTACCTATTCCTTTGTTTTGATATTTTATCTGTAAAGAATTGAACTTTCTATCCCTGGGAACCAAAGCAAAGGGACTGTTGTAGTGTGAAAATTGCCACTGATATAAACGTGTCTGCTGGGGTGGGAGAAGCCAAAGCTGAAATACTGTCCCTCTTCCTCACTGTGGAAATCATGAAAATAGGACGTGCTAGAGGATTGGGGAAGCGAGTGGGAGTCGCACTAAGAAATAGATCCTAAAGAAAACAGTGAGCAGTAAGTCTCGTCACCTACATTCTCATCTCTTTTACACAGGGAAACGCCATCCCTTCAGAGTGAAGAGGCCCTGGGGGCCGAGACAGATGCCCATGGCAGGAGTTCAGTGCTGCTCTGAGTTCCATGTCTGTCCATTTTCCAGCACTGAGCTTCCCAACTTTGTTGGTTTGTGCTTTTCAATGTCGACAGTTTTGTAAATACAAATCACAAATGCAATATGTCTTCATCATAACACAAATACTTATCATACATCATCATAAAGATAAATATTCACAAATACGAACATACTATCATCAGTACAAATCTTTTAAGAACTTTAATTACGGTATCAAAAATCTTCATAATAAATACAAATATTTTAAGAGCTTTAATTATGGTGAAGTAATTATTTACTTCATAAAATAAAGCTCAATTGATATTCATTTAAATGCATCAAATAAAATATAAATAGTATCACATTTTAATATCATTTTCTCTTTTGGAAAGTAAATAAAAGTTAATGAAAAGGTCTCCCAAGTTGGAAATTTTATACCATTCTTTTTACTCCTTCAAATACATTTACTTTTTTTCCTGATACATAATTTTATTTTATTACATTTTATTATCTTTTTGAAGTTTATCAATGTTTGAAGTTTATCAATAACATAACTTGTTACTCTAAAACATATATATGTGTATGTCTTTTAAATTTTTTTATTGAAATTTTCAATTAGGTCATATATATCACAAATATCTTGCAGAATGCCATACTTTCATAGATATTAATATAAAAATTATATTGAAATATATTAAGATGCTGACAAATATTAAACATGAAAAGAAAAATACTTTTGGAATTACATATCTTCATTGGAATTTTATTTTAAAACTTGGCTTATTATCAAATCTATAGAATACTAGAATTATACTAAATCTCAATTTTGAGATTTATATAGATTTATTTGCTGAGAAACTATGTTCTCAAAAGTAAATAGATGGGAGGCCAGCGTGATAGCTCAGTGGTCTAAGGCTCCTTCTTAGGCAAACTTAGGTAAGTATAGGGACTACAGTTAATTTTCCTGGTACCACATGCTGTTCCAGGCCCACCCCCAGAAGGGTCTGAGCCAGCCAGCCAGCCAGCCAGCAAGAAAAAAAGAAAGAAAGAAAGAAAGAAAGAAAGAAAGAAAGAAAGAAAGAAAGAAAGAAAGAAAGAAAGAAAGACCAAAACAAAAACCTGAAAAGGAAATAGATGGGAGCTGGGAAGGGAGAAAAACCTGTATTCTTTTTATACAATAGTTTAAAATAGTTCAAACATATAGTGCTACTAATGTACTTGAATTTCTTCTGTATGCTTTATAAAGTTCACAAAGATATTTTAATTGATCATTAGATACTTGGATTATATCATCATTTTCCTTGAAAACTAACAACAAGAAAACATGTGGCCTCCAAAAAGTACTTGTTACCTTGCAATTAAAGCAAAGTAAAGAATTACTTTCTTAAGCCTGAAACCATGTTTTGAGTGGCCCAGAACTTGGCCCTTGAAGTTCTGAGATCCCAGGGTCTGCGCTATAGCAGGTCATCAGAAAGTTGTTATTCTGAAAGAATGATTCAAATGTAGCTGCACTCCTTATGAGCACCACGGGTTGATACATTTTACCCAAGAATATGGGGTAAGGAAGCCAATGTCTTTAAAAATACCCACTTTTTTTATTTTTTGGAAAATATTTTTTGTAACCTTTTCTTTTCAGTATGTGTTTGAAATTCCTAAACATTAGATCCACTGTGTGGAGTCCACATGTACCTAACAAATCTTATTTCTCTTTACTTCTCCTGTCCTCCCCTTCTCCCTTCATACTTAAGTAATTCTCAACCATCTACCTTGTCATCTAACACATATCGTGTGCCTAGATTGTCCCTGGCCTGAGTGTGTGTACTGCTTACAAAGTAAGTTTGCAGGAATTGAGTTAAACATTATTGTAGTTGATAAAACCAATAATTTAAAATCAGTTTGACTCTGATTTTATTAGAAACCGAAAGCTTCAGTCATGGCCTTAGAATACAAAGAAGAAAATGTAGGACCCAGGGAACCCAAGTCCTGGGCTATGCTTCGGTTTCCCCATCTGTGGAATAGGTGCTTCACTCCAAGTCTTTTGTAATAACTAAATGAGATTAAGGGGATAAAAACTTTAGCACACTACCATGCAAAATAAACTCAATTTTTCTGCACATCTGCTTTCTATATTTATAATGAAAAATGCAAGGAATAAGGTCTACAAACATGCTCTGCTCTAAATCGCTAGTACTACTTGATAGCATAGCACTCAGAAAACTCAAAGGTGTACAGGAATAAAAGTAGAAGTAAAGCCAGGCATGGTGGAGCATATCTGTGTTCCTCACACTATGGGAGACTGAGACAGGAGGATCACAAGATTAAGCCCAGCCCAGGCCACTTAGCCACATGTGGAAACATTCTCAAAATGAAAATAAAACAAAAATAAAAGTAGGCCAGGAGTGTTGCTCACTGGGAAAGCCCTAGAAAGGCCTGTAACCAGTTCCTTTAAAAAATAGCATTATTTTTAATGGTAGTAATTTCCTCATAAACTACATGTTGATTATTATGTTAAGTTTAAAGATAAGTCAGTACTTAACTGAGAAAAGTTTCTCTTAAGAATTTCTGTGTAGGCTGGTGAGATGGCTCAGTGGTCTAAAGCACCTACTTAGAACAATCTTAGCAAAGCACAGGGACCGCGGTTCAATCCCCCAGCACCACATGCCAGCCAGCCGGCGCCCCCTGGTGGGCTGAGCTGG
>NW_004524580.1:9191311-9192572 GCF_000260255.1 Octodon degus
TGGACATGCATAAACACTACTTCATTTGCCCCATATGCCATCATTTGGATGGAGAAATATCAATTTCAAAAATGAGAAAGCTCAAATTTTAGAAAGTAGAGTAACTTAACCCTGAGCAGGATTATTGCCCTAATTAGAAATGAAGAATCCATGCCATTACATCTGCCCCTTCTCATAGTTTCCTCCCAACATTCATTATTTCATTTAGTCCAAGGTGCATTAATCAAACACTAACTCCACAATGCTTTAATTTACCTGGTAGGTGTCCAGACACTGGGAGCATCATTATAAATTGTGCACTATGACTTTAGGAAACTTTTAAGACATCTACTAAGATTATATACTTAACCAGCAAGATAACTACAGTGTAGCTGAATAGACGCCAATAATTGACTGAACATAAGGGATTCCATGTTAGTCAATCTGAAAAGCATTCTACAGGCATGTCAGTATTCCACCAGTAAAAGAAAAATGTTGAAGATTTTCCGAAGACAAAGATAAGTGTCTGCAAAGGCACACAATGGCATGAAATGACTGGAAGATAGAAGAAGGCGTTTTGTGGCAGAGAAGGTAACTGCAGCAGATAGATCCTGATATTTTTCTAAACATTTTCTTATGAGAAACTACAAAGATGTTTAATCTGATCAACACTGTGTTCCCATAAAACCAAGTAAAATTAGAGCATTTTTGTCTGCACAAATGATAGAAAGTGTAAAGTCATCTTCATACATTTGATAGTATATTTTGACACCTTTCTTGAGGTTGCCAGATATCTTTTCAAGAGTAAGTTGTCAAAGAATTTCATGCTTCTTCTCATTGAATCAATTTATGGTGCAACTATTTTAAGCATTGACTTGAAAGTAAGAACAAAAGTGAAACACTACATTTGAAAAAATATTTAATAGGATCACGGTATCAATGTCTAATATGTGAAAGGGAAATGATGTGTTTATTTAATTTGCTGCAAATAGGTCATTAAAAGACCTCAAGATGTACCAAGACAAGTAAATTAAAATATAAACTCTACGAAGTCTAATTCTAGCCTTCTCAAACTCATGAATTTTTACAGAAGGCAAGTGAAAATTAAAACCGGAAGGATGACTAAATTACACTTTCTTAAAAATGGATAAAATACAAACCCTGAAGCCAGATGTTTATTTTTAATAGACTCCCAGAAGCCATCTAGTACATCCTTCTGCTTTGGGGAATAATTACTCTTAAGATTTCTCAAATGTATGTCATCATCTTAGCTTTAAAAAAA
>NW_004524580.1:9192672-9214503 GCF_000260255.1 Octodon degus
TACCTCCATAAAAGATTTCATTGATTAGGTAAATAGAAAAAAAAATCCTTCTTCCTGACTCAGCCTCCGAGATAACTAGGATTACAAGCAAGGTCTACCATGCCTCTCTCTAAATGTGCTTTAAATTATGTTGTATTTGGATCCCAAGGCCAAGGCTTATAGAAGAGGAATTACTTTGCTTAAGGCAGATATAAAAGAATTGAAAACCTGCTCACTTAGAGCCCCTGTTGAAGCTATTCATGAGGATTCTTTTTTTTTAATGTATTTGGTTGTTACATGATCTCACTATGCAGCTTGGACTCTTAGTGATCCTCCTCTTTTCAGCCTCCCCAGTGCTGGGATTACAGGAGTGTACCACTACACCCAGTCTCTGTACCCTGATCAATGCACCCAGGGGTGGGGCCAGTGTGGCATCTGGTGCCAGGAATTGAACTGTGGTACCTATGCTTGCTTAAGTTTGCCTAAGCAGGCACTTTAGTCACTGAGCTATCCCACCGGTCCCCATGAAGATTCTTGAGGTAATCCCAGAGTCCAAAGAAACCTTGTAAACAAGGCTTTGAAACACACTAGTAGAAGTTCAATCCCCAGTCAGTGATTGAGACTGGGCGTGGTGGTGTGCACCTGTAATCCCAGCACTTGGGAGGCTAAAAACAGGAGGATCACTAGGAATCCGATCTGTGTATTGAGACCCTGTAGACCCCGTATGAAATACATTAAAAAAGAAAAAAAAAACCACTAGTGGAAATAGAAAGTTTTTAAAAATCTAGCATTTCAGAGATGAACATCTGAAGTAGTTAGGAAATCCTGTGTAGTAGTCAGAAAGAAATGAGCCCAGTAGAATCAAATGCCATTTCAATGTTTTGTTCTTTTCCCCCACATTATCACATTTCAGTTGCAAACCCTCCCATATTATAGGTATCAATATCTGTGGGATAAACAGACAAACATATATGCATGTTTTTATTTAAAGAAAGACAGAAAAGCTATAGCCTAAAAGTGTTATTACTAAGAATGTAAATATAAGGTAAAGTTTACCCACTTCTGGAAAGCATTAACTATAAGGTTATAAGGGTGATGATGAATTTAAAATTTTTAAGAAATAAAACAAGATAATAGCTATTTTATTTCGTAATTATCATGAGGAAAAGCACTTGTAACCAAAGCAAGCAGGATAATGAACCTAAAATTCCACCTAATAGCTATTTTAATCCAGTAGAAGATTTGCCTTCTATCCAGTTCTAAATGGAAGTGTGAAATGAAAAGCAATTTTGTGGGGTCCCTGAAGAGGGATACTGAAGTTTTTTAGAAATGTAACAGCTCCAGAATGTGTTCAAATAGGGAAAGTAGAGATGCTGAAGTATACGCTGTGAATTTAAGAATTAGACTAAAAGGAATAAGTGTCAAAAGAAATACAAAGTAGTACCAATAAGAGCTGATTAGAATAATGAGTGCATAGGCATTTTTAATGATCTAAAATGTTGTATGATATACTTTATCCGTCTGCTACATAGAATGAGGGCATTATTTTCTTCTCTTTAAAGATAAAAGGTATACAACTCGTTCATGTGTAAGCAGTGGAACCATGTCTCAAAGATGTGAGATAGCCTGATTTCAGACTACATCTGCAGTACATCCATGATTATAACTCAGAGATGTGGGCTTACTTCCTAAATCCATATATTCGAAAGGTGAATGGATGTTGGGGGGGTCTACGGATCTAAACAAGTCTCTGCACATTTCTTATACAAATTCGGTACAATTAAAACACTTAGACGTAACTGAATTAATATTTTTCTCCTACGAGAATAATAGAAGCTCTACAAATGAAAGAATCCAGTTTTGCTCATAGCTATAATCTCAGTGCTTAAATCAGTCCCTCATATAAAGTAACAACTGGGTGGATAGTTGGAGAATGAATAGTTTGCATAGACTAACCAAAGTAACAACATTCCTGACCGGTCAGTGAATATGCTCACTTCAAACACTATTTTGCATGGTTGAATTACAGGATTGCATAGAAAGGAGGTTTCAAAATATATATTTTCTTTTTAGGAAAAAATAGTGTTAATTTCCCTTAATTATAGATAACATGCTGTAGCTTGCGATGAAAATAGAAATAATGTGTGTACAGTGAACAAAGCAAAATATAGGAGAATTGATTTTTGTAATTTTGCATTGCTGATAATCAACAACAAATACCAGCAAAACAGCAGAAAATCTTACAACATGCTTAAACAGAATTGGATTTTCCCTACTCAAAATTGGTCAAAAGAGATTAAGAGAAAACAAGAGTGCAAACAAGGGAAACCAATAGTTAAAATTCAGTTTTTAAGTTGCCCAAAAGAAACGTAAATATTCAAAGTTGAGGCTTTTCATTTTAAAATCATCTTTGAATTCCTAAAAGAAACTCTGTATGTGTTTTAGTGTGTATACCATGAACAAGAAAAAAGATCTTCTCCCTACTGTCAGTTTATTAGACAACCAATTCTTTTTGATGGTGACATTGAAGTTATCATTTAATATACAGTATGTGTATGATATGTCATCATAAAATAATATACAAATATATATACTGAAACATTGAGCTATACTGGGATAACTGCCGCTCCCTTTATGCTGTCTTTACTTTTTTAAAAAATGCATTTGGTTGTTACAGGGTCTCACCATGCAGCTCGGACTCGTGGTGATCCTCCTGCTTTCAGCCTCTGTAACACTGGGATTATAGGCTTGTCCACCACACCTAGACTTTGGCCGGTTTAGCATGCCCTGGTGGGGGGAGCTTGTCCCTACCTGTTGTTTAATTACTTCTAGGCATAGACGACACTATCATCAATATTGGTCCTTGGTGGTACAAGAAATGAAGGGACTTGAGGAAGATGTAACTGCTAATTTCTATATGCCCCATTCCTGAGTATCGTCTTCTTAGATTCATTTGTGGCCAATCTTATATTTTATTATTTTAGTATGTCCACTGGATCACAATTTTATACATATTAGAGCATCATCCTGATGATAATAAAATATGTTGAAGATTACTTCCTTCAAATTTTATCGCAGACAGCGTTAGATTTTAGAAAATGACCTGCTCCTATGCAAACTTTGGTTTCTTCTGAATTTTTACAGTGAAAGTAACTATTTCTAAAATGTATGATATGTAATATAAATAAAGCTATCTGCCTATGCTAACTATGATATCAGTTGGCAAAGTGTTTAACTCATTGTATTTTTACAAAATTACACAATAGTCTGTTCAGTGACAACAGTAACTAGGCATATTTTATGTAGAATGAAATTAATTCACCCAATTTCAGCACACTATTAATTATGCTATGATGCTGCTCATATCAATTAATAGGGCTTACTTTCTAGAGTGACACCCCATTTTCTCCAGCTTTCACACTGTTTCATACAGATCTTTCCTAAGCATAAGGTGTAATAGTTAGAAAATGTATTGCCTTAAATAAGATGTATGCATATATAGCAAACATCATAACAACCTCTAAAACTAAACTCTAAATTTTTGAAAAACACTATGAATTGTATATATACAATATGCCTATATGAATAAAAATTATGTATGTATGTAGGTATGCATATGTATCTGTAGGACTATACAACATTTACTGAATGTAAAGAACATAAGACATCTAAGATATCAGAAATATATCTCTCCAGGTCATGAGAATTGTGTATAAGTGATAAAGAGATTGAATTAAAAAGTCGGTGGCGAGTCCCTAAAACAATGACTCTCCTCCCTGCATTCATGGTCAGGACTTAAACCTACCTATCTCAGTAGTTCTGATACATCACAGCTGTCTGTCAAAAGTACAATTTCATATAGAGCCATCCTGAGCATTTGAAAAGACTTGACTGGGGAATTCAAAGCCTCTGTTTATATCCTAAAATTAGAAAGTTAAAAATCATGCTTAACCTTGAAGAACAGTGCTTGAAAATCTTTCTAACAGTCTGAATTCTCTTTCTCAGGGCCAGGTAGATAGATGGCTGCATGTGATAGGAAAGAACTGAGGTTCTATGTCAGATCACAGGCTCGGGTCATCCAATCCAAACAGAAACATGATGATCTGAACTTTCAGGAGCCGACTGCTCTCTGATATCCTCATAGTCTAGTGCTCACCCTGAGGAATTCTCTCCATGAGGAAAATTTATGAGAATGTATAATACGTGTAATCCCCTGACTTGGAAGCAGCTGGCGTGAGTCGAATCCTAGCCTTGTTACGTTGCGTAGTATCTGTGTGTCTCTGAGCAAGTTATTCAGTTGTTAAGCTCATGGCTCTGGAGGCTGCTGCCTGGCTAGTATGGCCATGTCTGAAAGGATTCCTGAGGTGATTATATTTGCACATTTACTTGATAATAGCAATAATATGTAATTAAATAAAATATTTATTGATTTAAATTATACATCTTTTCTTACATTCTGGGTTTTCACTGGCTTACACTTTTAGTCCTCATAATTATTTTATATGTGCTATGCCTCAGGTGTCTGTGATAAAAAGAAAAGGGGGGCCAGGGACATAGCTCAGCAGCATAAGCACCTGTCTGGCAAGTGCAAGGCCCTGAGTTCGATCCCTGGTACCACAAAAAAATAAATAAATAAAAGGATACATAAACCTAACAGAGACAGGAGCAATCATCAATACCAATTACTGTTGTATTCCTCAAAAAAGAAAAAAAGTAAAAGAAAAGAAATAGTCTGCAAGCTTCCAGAGCAGGACCTGCATAGAAAGCTTGTGTCTGTTATTCTTTTTCTAAGTTTGATTCACAGGTCTTTGAGGTATCAACTCATACTATTACCATTTACAAGTCTGTAAACTTAATTTATACATTCTTCTTAAATGTACAAACATTAAATGAGGGAGAGGACTTATCTAAATTTAAGCAGGTAGAAGGTTTGCGCTCTAAAGTTGCCATAAATTATTCTTCTCTGTGAATTAAAAACAACTACTATTACTATTTCCAAGCCTCTCTCTGGTGTACTATCAAAGGGATATTTTCAAATTATTAAAATCTCAGATTTTAAGGACAGATTATATAACCCATCATACACACTCTAATATATTTCTATAAAATTTTTGTTCAATACATTAAATTGATTGCATTCTTATTAAATTTTAAAAACTAACACATGTAACCCACACAAGCACACTTTGGGATGTAAATAGAAGTTTCCTTTTGGGCAGCTGGAGTCGCCCCGCAGCATGCCTGGTAGGATGAGAGTGGGCAACACACTGGCAACAATAATGAAATTAATAAAGCTGGAATTGGGCGCCGAACATGATGTTCTTGGCAGGAACTAATGTGATGCTACCATAAAGGACACCTGCTTCCAGGAATTCAGTTAGCGACCTCTGCCGCCTCATTTCCCTAGTAACAGAAGGGAAAATGAGCTTCAGAGGATGTGCTCTGTGCTAGGGGTTGTTGGAATAGGCACTGAGGGGGCAGGACTTTTGAAGTATGCAGTATAATGCTGTAAGCACCTTGTCTTCTTTTATGGAAAATGAAACCTTGTATGTACTTCATTACATTGAGTCACAGGAAAATGCATAAATTAGTAATCAGTCTACTTTTACCTATTAAAATATTTTAACTACGTGCTGTACTGCCCTGCCCATGGGCACACTGAGCTGGCCACAGAGACTAGGGGTGATGGCACACACCTGTGATCGCAGCGCTGGGGAGGCTGAGCCAGGAGGACCACTACGAGTAAGAGCTGAGTAGTGAGACCCTGTACCAAATACATAAAAAATTTTAAAAAATTAAAAAATTAATCCATTAGAGATTCTTTATACCTTAGATCTTCTCTGATGTGTTTGAAAGGAAGCTCAGTGATTATGCAAAAGTCACCAAAATTCATGACGACTTCTAATAACTGTGAGCCACCTTGATCGACGAAAGACTGTCATTTCCTATCACGGTATGATGCACCATTGCAACTCTTTTTCCTTTGAAAAAAAATTGTGTAGCTGGTACAGAATCTAACTACTTGGCTCAGATTTGTAGTGATTTTCCTGTTTTCAGCCTCCCCAGGGAGGCTGGGATTACAGATCCTGGGCCACAACGCCCAGACTCCGTCGCCAGCTCAGAGTGCCCCGGGGCGAGGCCAGCACATCATGTGGTGCTAGGAATCACAGAGCTTGCCTACGCAGGCTCTTAGTCCACTGAGCAATCTCGCTCACCAGCCCTACAATTGCCTTTTGAAGACACAACAGAAGTCGTCACGCATACCACACATCAAAGGAAAATGTACAGCTTAATTTTTCTTGTTTTTCCAATTATAAGAAAAATAAATTAATTGAACCAAATATCTGAATATATTTGGATAAAATGCATAACACATAATAATATAATAAATAATAATCCTGGATCCAAGTTATCAAACAATGCTCAGACTAAATGCTCACGTCCAAGCGATTTAAATTGCTTTCATAGGCTGCCCTCTTGTGGCCACATACGACCCTACCCTACAACACAAGAAAAGGTTTTCAGGGTTTTTTTTTTTTTTTTTTTTTTTTTCCCCACTGACTAAATATGTTGAGTATTTATAAACAAGTACTACCTTAAAATTTACTTTATGATATGTCAAGGCTAAAATTCCATGAACATTTTTCAATGTTAACTGTAAACAAATCTTAATTTCTGAAAAATTCCATACAGGCTCTGATGAAATTATTCAACAAATGAGCAAATGGAGTTTGCTACGGCTACATATTAGTTTAAAATCAAGGACATTCACTGATTCATAAATTTAAAAGAAATATTTAATTTCATAAAATGAAGATCTACAGGTGTATATACAATTTGGAAGAGAGATTAATTTTATAATATAATACAGCTATTCAAGCAATGTTTTGATTACCTAGCCTACTTAATTAGCTGAGCACTTCTTAAAGATAGTTTAAGAACTAGCACCAACACAATCAGGGACACAAATCATTAAATTAATTAATTGATGGCAAGCTACCTGGTTAAGCTATCGTGGTCCCAGTATTGCCATTAGTAAAATGAGAACTTGGAGCCAGATGATCTTCGTAAACATCATTTCAGATTGTCCCATTTTCTCATTAGTAACAGCTAACAGTAGTCAGCAGCTCCTTTAGAAAACTTTTTGTATTTTCTTTGTTTGATTTCTGACATGCAAGTCGCAATATATCTATCTGAACCTTTTTTATTTAAGCATCTGCCTCCTGCAGGCTCCTGTAACAGCTTTTTTTAGGGCAATAGATCCAAAGGCACGTGACACACACAGTGTCCTGTCATCTTCTATCCTGGTGCAGCAGGCAGGGGCCCAGCGGCAAGAGAAGGGAGGGAACAGACGCTAGGCAGAGAGAAGCTGGGCAGGCTTGCCTGACAAGCTAATTAGTCGGCCTGACCACCTCCTCCAGAGGGGGGAATGCCTGCCGAGGAGAAAACATGCAGCAAGCTCTGCAGCTACCATCACAATGACAAGTGACATAAACTACTACACACAAGCATAACTAACAGAGTGGTCTAAGTTTTATATGTAAATTATATTAATGCACTGATTTTAATAATTAACTTTAGTAAACTTAGTTTTCATTGAATGTGCTTCAATAACATAATTTGACTATAGAGCAGTTTAATTCTGCATCACTTAAAATATCATTTTAGATTAAAAACCTTAAACACAATTGATTAATCTCCATTACATTTACTTAGTAACTTAATTAACAGTACACATTATTAAACTCTTAACTTAATTTGGCAAGGGTGCTGGACCTTCCATCTTTAAACACCATATATTCTCTACACCTCCTGTGTTCCGTGTTGGGATTTTCAGAATTCTGATTGCGAGGATTCTGATTAATCAACATTGTCAGAATTCTGAATAATTGGAAAAATAACTTAGAGACAGTATACTCAGAAGCTTGTAGAACCATCAACAGAGCAGAAGAGCCTGGCTCAGAAAACACATAGCAAGATGGTGTAACTGAGGCTCTCCTGCACGATACGCTCTTGTCACAGTGCCCACCGGATCAGCACACTCACAGGGGAGAGCAGCCGTGGAAAACTGCCCGCCGCTAGGTTTGCAGCTCCGAGCCACCTGCAGCTGAGACTGCTCAGTCCTTAGTCCTTGCTGCCCATGGGATACCCATGCTGCTTCTGGGAGCCACTAGAAACAACTCCTGCAGTAAGAAGAATTATGGTTTCCCAAGGTGTGAAACCTATATATGTGGTACTTTATTTGGCAAGATAAGTTTATAGATGTGATTAAGGATCTTGGGATGGCAAGATTACCCTGGGTAAGATGACGATCTCAATGCAATCCAAATGTCTTCATAAAGATACATATAGCAGGGCATGGCGGTGCACACATGGAATCCCAGCATTCAGGAGGCTGAGGCAGGATTGCCAGGAGTTCAAGGCCAGCTTGGGCTACATTGTAAGTTAGGAGTTCAAGGCCAGGCTAAATGACAGCAAGACCCTGTCTAAAAAAAAAAAAAAAAAAAAAAAATCTATCTTTTTGTTTCCCTTTGCCTATTTTATCTTTTGCTTTAAGAAACTTTATACTTCATGTTTCTCAAATAAGAAATAGAGTTCTAGAGACGGGGATGGTTAGGAAGGAGAGGAAGAGGAATAAAAAGAATTAAGATATGATGAGAACTTGTACCTGTCCCCTAAAATAAATGTTAATATTACATATTGTAAACATGGACTCATAAAAATAAATATATAAAGAAGCATCTTTTTAAAAGTTTTATGTATTTGGTACGGGATCTCACTGTGCAGCTTGGACTCATAGTGGTCCTCCTGTTTCAGCCTCCCCAGGGCTGGGATTACAGACATGTGCAACCGTGCCCAGTCTTTGTGGCTGGCTCAGTGCTCCATGTGGAGCCGGGGATCGAACCCTGGTCCTTGCGCTCACCTAGTGCTTAGAAGACTGAGCTATCTCCATGGCCCCAAGAAGCATCTTTGTAAGGTTGGGCAGGAGAAGAGCCACTGGCTTGCCAATGGGATGCCAGGGGGCAACCTGTGGAATAGGACACATTCTAGCTGCTTTGAAAGACAAAGAAGCACTTCTTTTCTTCTTTTCATAAGGAGCCTGGCTGACTCTATGACTTCGATGCAGCAAGACCAGTTCAGGCTTCTAGCTCAGAAGAGTGAGATGATAATGTGGTGTGTTGATGGAAAAGCTGCGGTGACTATTACAACTGCAGGAGGGTGCTAGTGCTCAGATGTGCCTTGGATCGCGAGCCCTGAGTCCAGCTGTAAGGCGCCAGGTCCTGCAGACCTGCCCGCCCCCAGCACATAGAAGCCTGGCTTTCCATGTGCTGATGGAGCCTCTATGTGCTGATTCTCAGTGTGCAGTGAGTAAGCCCCCCGGAGAGGAAAGGCATTCAGATTGTAAGGAGACAAAGCAAGGGCAATACCTACTATCATCACGCTTTAATGTTGCTGCTTTCTTCAGACTGAGCCGCACTGTCAGCTGTTCCTGGCAGCCTGGCACCCTGGCTGGGATGGCTTCCCAAGCATCGCTCCGCTTGCCTGCATCGCTACTTCAAATGTTCCAACCCAAATCATAAAACTACAAGGCATAAGATTCTGATTTAACTATAGAGACGAAAGTGAATTCCTACATTTATAACTATTACAGACCTACTATTAAATAGAAAAATATATAACATTTTCTATGTAATGGCACAATGATTTTTATTTATTTATTTATTTATTTATTTATTTATTTTTGCTCCAAATGCCTTCAGGGAAGGTTTTGGCTGGCTTGAGTTGTGGGGATCAAACCACAGCAACCTGAGCCTGACTGCTTTGCTGAAGCAGCCACTTAAAGAACTGAGCTAAGGGGTAGGCCCCCCAAAATGATTTTTTTTAATCATTCTTTTTTTTTTTTTTTTGGCATCGCATGTGGTGCCGGGGGTCAAACCACACTCCCCTGCATCTGCCTAAGCTTGCCTGAGCAGGCGCTTTAGACAACTGAGCTATCTCGCTGGCCCCTCTTTCATACTTTTATATAAACACATCTCTAGATTAACATATACCCTCAATTCTTAGAACTAGATAATCATTTTAAAAATTACAGCAACATTATGCTTTCCAGCTATTATATGGAATATATAATCTGGGTGATGGAATTGTATACAACAATGTTGTCTGGAGAAAAAGTCTATTAACTTTAGTGTTACTACTAAATTCTGAATCCTAGATTTACAACAAAATCCTTACTGAATAAACGCATGGCTTTGTGGAGATAATTCATTCTGAGACCATCTCTTTTGTGATTAATCTTTTACTTACCTAACTGAAAGTTCTGATTCTCTGTTAAAATGAAAGAAAGAGTATCTATGAGGTTGTGAAAATTATAAATGGTTTTATAAAAATACCTAGAATAAAAAGGAAAACTCAAAACACAAGGTTTCCTTCTTCTATGATATTTTTCTGCTGGTGCTCTCAGGATGTGAAGCTCAGGAATTGTAGAACCTTTACTCCAGGGCTGTCTTATCTGAGTGCAACACACTTTCTACACTGTCAACTGGTCAGCATCCTGCATCTGCAAATCATCAAAGCACTACTTCACCATAGCTGCCAACCACCAGACACTGGAGACCTGGGTCCAGGGGCAAGGCCATCATTCCCAGCAAATTCACCTTCCCGCTGCTTACTCTGGTGAAAATCTCCAAACACCTGTTCTGTGTAAAGCTAGTAGTGGTCCTAGTATTTACCTTGTAAGTTAGCCTTCCACATTGTGGCCCAGCCTAATTAAGGTCCCCTTAAATGAAATGATTTCACACTACCACTGGCACGCAGGAGCCGTCACAGTTATTACTATCAGCAGTGTTTACAAGCAGTCCAAATGGGGCCAGTTGGATGGCTCAGCAAACTAAGCGCCTGCTTGTACAAGTGCAGGAACTGTGGTTCGATTCCCGGCACCACATGCCACACCAGCCCCACCCCCAGGGTGCGTTGAGTGGGCCACAGTCTGGGTGTAGTACAGCACACCTCTAATCCCAGCACTGGGGAGACTGAAAGCAGGAGGATGCCTGCAACAACCAAATACATTTTTTTAAAAAAGTCAAGAAAAGGAAGCCAAATTGCATTGATCATGCAGCACTTGCTTCCATTCTTGGAGATATATAGTATGTTCTCTTATTCCATGTGCTTTTAGAGTTGTATACCATTAAAATATACAAATAGTAGGCATTCTAAAATTTCTAATAAAATGCAAACTTAGAAAATATTCATTAACAAAAATGGTGAGAACTGGATGTGTGTGTGTGTGTGTGTGTGTGTGTGTGTGTGTGTGTGTTTCTGTTAGTTTGGTTCTGTTTGGCTGGTTTGATTTTTTTTATTTTAAAGAGAATAAAAATTTAAAAACAATTAAAATAATACAGAATTTCAAAACGAGATGATAGGAAATGAACAATGGTTAGTATAGTGCACATTATTGTCTTCAAAGTAGTTGCTTATATTAACAGATACAGGCATGCGAAATTGATGGAAACAAGCATTAAATGCTTCTTTCAACAAACTAATAGAAATTAGTAGTAAATTATCTTACCTTGTGTGTGTATATATATATCCATTCCTTCTTTCTTTCTTTTCTCCTTTCTGTCATTCCAGTTCTTTCTCCCTCTTGAGTACTTACTTTCCCTTTCACAATATCTATTGATATCTATTTTACCTTTCAGATTTCATTTACTCTTACAGTTTCTTACAGTAAGGAGGCAATGGTTTCATTTTTGGGGGACAATATCTTGCTAGTAGTTCAGAGCTGGTCTTGAAATCACAGCAGTCCTGCTGCTTCGGCCCCTCCTGCTGGGATTACAGGCCTACACCACCACATCTGGCATGTCTGTACTAATTTCAAATAATTCATATGATAGCAGATGTTCCCAACATAAAAGTTACATAGAGAAACAAAGTGCTTCACAAAATACAATTGTCTGTCTTTTTATTACAGAAATGACAATAACTATCCAAAATCATCCTAGAAAAGCCCGTTTGGCGATGTTAAATATGTGACACTACTAGGAGAAATGATTCATTTCTTTTAAACATAATCTGAACAACATTTTGAAACATACAATAATTAATTTATATACTCTATATGTGACATATATAAAATAGAGAGTATGTATATTATGTAATATATATTCTATGTGTAGGTATATACATTCAAACAATATATTATTTCCTACACAAAAGAGCTCAGGTATAAATTCTGCTAAAATAGTTAAAATGTAAAAGTCAGGTCAAGTCAGTTACAAAGTTTAATCATATTTTGATGGAAGCAAAAACACTGCATTGAGCTAAAATTCTTCACTGCTTCAGACCTGCTCTCTTTGGCATTCCCTTGCTTAATCATTAGATTTGTTTGGCTGATGACAGGAATTATATAAAATACAATTTAGTTCTCACTTTCAACCCTTTCACTGGGAATAAGAATGGAAATCCACTAGTTACAAATGTAATCCCTTTAAAGTTGTGCCAAAGAGAAACACGCCAAGAGACGCGGGGGTCCCACTTTCATAAGCAAAGGCCAGTACCCGAGTCCTGCCAGCTTGTTCAGTGATGGCACATCCATCACACCCGAGTTATTGTGGTTTTTTTTTAAAGTCGAAATATGTTAGTGTGTGGTTTTCTTTTTCTAAACTAAAACCTCAGTATTCAGGTCTAGCTGCAGTGCTGACACTTCGCAGCAAACAAGTGAGCTTGAGTTGCAGTCTTGAAGCTTGATCTGTAAGGGGTCCACCATTTCTGGTTTCCATGGTGACAGATGCTCTCGTTGCCCCATCTCTCTGCTCCCAGCAATGAGGACCCTGACATAGGAGCACATGCGTGCTGGTCTGATTACTGCCGCTGGAATCCAAAGTGAAATCTTTACTTAGCTTCTGCATGACCAGCAAACATAATGGTTACTTATGCCGTGTGAATTACACTTACAATTATTTAGCTTATTATATTCAATATTCATGTCTACCCATTTGAGGAACTTATTATATTAATGAGAAAAAATGAGACAGAATATCAAAAACCTGACCATGATCACACATGAATACAGTATTTGTGCTCAAGTTTCTATCTGACCCCCAAAACTGGGGCTGTTGGTATTTTTACTACAAGATCCTCCACTTCAATGGAGTTCTAGGGATAGAGAACATTTTCAAATCTCAAATGCTTGAAAAACATCTAGGATTTCTCTTTGTTATCCAAAAGACAAAACAATAGACTTTGTGGTAACTTGGGAATGATCAGACTAAAAAGGTTTATTTTTCTTGTGGGAAATAATTAATACACCAGCAATTGGAATCATGTCCAAGAACTGGGTTAATAGACACAAGAAAGAAATCTTAATAAACTGAGGACCACAATATTTATATAGATTAAAAGTGCATAATGAAATAGCGAATAATGAGAATAAATGGAAGATGGACAAGATAAGAGAACATAAAATTAGCCATAAGTTCTCATTAGAATGGAATAGAAAGCAATTTCATTTTGTGGGAGTGCAAGATGGAGTTGAATCATAAGCAGGTTGCTTCTATGTTTATCGAAAGTGCAGGAAAATACGGGCCAAAAATGAAAGAACCAGGTAACTCGGGCATTTCAGGATGCTTTGAAATGTCTGCAGGTAAAACTCTGTTTAAAGCCGCCCTCATGTTAAGCTGGTACTGACTTTGTGATGATTGGAACGTATTTTCCTTTTTTCTAGTAATGAGAATTTTGTGCCCTGCTACACAAAATGTGGTTCCACATAAAAGTTGGAGCTTCTTTCATGTTTAGAAATATCCATCGCCTCTGCAATAGCGAGTTTTATTCTCGGGCTGTTCTGTCTAGTGTGCTGGTTTGAAGACTGGCATCTTTTTGTAGTTGGAGATCCGAGTTTTAGGGCCAAAGCATGACACTGTGAGCCGGGCCAGGGGGCTTCCCCATTAGGTCTCTGAATGGATGGTCCTGGTGCAAGGGACTCATTCCATTTTTCACAAAACCAGAATAATTTCTGGAAATTTATCTTGTGGAAGCAAAAATATCTAAGCTATTTCATTTTTATTGTTTACAGCTAATGGCCCTTTCTGTGAACTGCAGAAGTGCCCCACCCAGTGGCAGCTTTGAGGTTCTACAGAGATGCACAGTGTGTCAGCCCTTTTTGAGGATGTTTTAATAGCCTGCACATTAATTTTTCATGATTAACATCGGTTGATTTCCCCAAAGCAAAGTTTCACATTGACCTCTTGCGGTGAAAAGTATTTTTTTTTTCTGGTAGAAATAATGATGCACATTATAAAACAATTTTCTTAGGCATTATTGGACTTATAATTGCTTTTGAGGAATTATACTAGACAATGCAATAATTTTTAAATTTCAGCCCCTAAATAGAGTTTGTAAAATTCCAGAGAATAAAATCCTATGATAGTTGCCCATATTTTTAATATTTCTTATTTTTTCTGACATTATAAATTTCCTTCCTTTTTATCACTTCGCAGAATTATTTCCATGATGGCTAATGTGCTTATTACAAGCTTTTTTCTATCTGTTGTCTTTACCAAGTAACAATATACAATCATTTTAATCTTAAACACATCACCTTTGTTACTATATGTACTATGATGTTGCTGAATAATCACTTCAGATTATCTGATACCAGGCAGTGGGAGAAACCTTAAAAATATTTGCAATGTTTCCTAATGAATTTTGACTAAAAATGCCTCAAAACTCTTTTCACTACAAGCAATAGCCTTACTACTACAACTCATATCTAGATGGGCACCAACTCTTATAAAAAAGCCTCATGCGTGCTTAGGTAGGACTTCTCAAGGGTAGCTAGGTGTAGAGGTGTGAGTGTGGGCTGAGGGTGTGTGAATATGGATTAGAGGTGTCATGATAGGATTGGTTCACTGGTTGGTCTAACACTGTTCTGAGTGTGGGTGGCACCAAGCAATAGGCTTGTAGGCGAGCTGGGATAGGACAGGGTAGAAAGAAGGAAGGGTTGCTGCCTTAGGCCTGCATCATGGGCTGTTCCTCATCCACAACACCTGTCTGCTATGCTGCCTGACCTTGAAGCTGTCTCACTACACAATGAAATCTCTGTTATCTGTGAGTCAAAATAAACACTTTCTCCCTTAATTTGTGGGCGTTGAGTATTTTGTCCTAGCAATAAGAAAGTAATGGGGCTGGTGAGACAGCTCAGGGGGCTAAAGCACCTTCTTAAGCAAGTGCAGGGACTGGGGTTCGATCCCTGGCACCACATGCCATGCCAGCCCCATCCCCAGGGTGGAATGAGGGGGTGGAAGTCTAGGTGTGGTGGTGTATGCCTGCAATCCCAGTGCTGGGGAGGCTGAAAGCAGGAGGACCACCACGATTCCAAGTTGCATAGTGAGACCTTGTAACAACCAAATACATTTAGAAAAGAAAGAAAGGAAGAAAGAAAGAAAGCAAGCAAGCAAGCAAAGGAAAGAGAAGAAAATAACTACAACACTTCTGATCCCTTGCTTTGATTTTAAAAATAAATGTGAAAGATATATCACTCACCAATATGCAAATGATCTTATAAAGGCATACATAAATACAGTCACTGTTCTATTTAATATTGGGTAAAAATTTAATGGTGAGAAATAATCATTTTTTACCTGGTTTTGAATAAAGATTTTGCAAGATTACAGCGAGAGGGGTTTATCTCTGTCAGCATCTCCAGCCTCGGCCAGGAGACTGAAGTGCCCTCACAGCTCGTGGCTGAGACCATCTGAGATCGTCTCTGCTCATCTGTCCCACAGCTGGTGGTGCCAGCTGTCAGCTGCGGCTTCAGCTGTGCTGTGAGCAGGAGCAGCCACGCCTCACTGCGTCGGCCTCTTTGAACATGCTAGTTTGAGCTGTCTTCCTGAAAAGGGCCAAGTGGAAGCTGTAGTATTTTTTTCTGACCTAGACATGAAAATCACATGGCATCATCTCTGGGAAAGCCACAAGCTCTTTTAGATTCTGAAAGGGGAAAGAAGGTTTCTCTTTGGTAATAGGACAAAAGTTCACACTTCAAGTATAGTTGAAAGAGAAAATATTTTTTTCTTGTTTTCTTTTTTTGAAAATCCAATCTGTTACACACACACACACACACACACACACACACGCACACACACAATCTAAAAGAATTAAGAGTATAATGGCCAGTGAGATGGCTCAGCAGATTGAGCATCTACTTTGGCAAGTACAGGGACAAGGGTTTGATCCCTGATCCTGCACATGACTCGGCCTCGGCCCCACATGCACTGAGCCCTGGCCACCAAGTCTGGGCGTGATGGTTCACGCCCTGTAGTCCCAGCGCTGGGGAGGCTGAAAACAGGAGGATCTCTACAAGTCTGAGTTGTGTAGTGAGACCTTGTACCAAATACATTAAAAAAAAAAAAAGAATCAGAGTATAAAAATTTCAAAGTTTTATCAGCATTTACTTGTACAAAATAATTATACCAGTAGTTTCCAGTTTCTCAATTTTTATCTTTTCCTCTTTATCCTGTTTCTACCAAAATTGATGCTTATTGTTGAATATGAAAAAGAATCTACATACATACAGTAAAATGTATAAAATTTAAAATGATGAAAGCAAAAACAATAGTGACAATAATAATGGAATAAAGGCAAAATAATGCTTGATCTGTTTCCCCACTTATCTTTGGACCCTGTTCATATCTTTTTATCTCCTCTAAAGCGTACCTCTGCACTGCCACCATTTAATAATTCTCAAACACAAATCCGTTGTGTTGATTAAGACTCATCGGTGAGAACATAGTTACAAGACAATGCTCTGAATACATAAACTGCAATTTAATGACTTATTAACCTACCTTTCTTCAGAATTATCAACCTCTTGCTTTTTGTCTGTTTGGATTGGTTTGGTTTGGTCTGGGGGTGGGGGGATTGGCACCAGGACCTGAACTCAGGACCTTGTGCTTCTGGGCAGCTACTTGAGCCACTGAGCCCTACCCCAGCCCTCAGAATTATCAACCTATCTTTCTTCCTCAAGCACTCTACACATTTGCTATCAGGTGACTTACTTCTCCAAAATGTCCCATAGTTTATTTCTGCTATGCTTGTACCCCTGATATTTTCTTTTTCTGGATTGTTCTTTCCCTTCAGTCAGTCCACTTCTATTTTCCTAGGGAATATCTGGGTCCTTCCACACTTCTCCAAGGTGTGGCTGTTCCTGCACCCAGCTCCCACGGTGTGGCATCTCTTAGCACAACTGCGCTTTCTGACATTGCCACGCTGTAGCTTCTGCATTTCCTTCCACTGCTTCCTACTCTGCTAGGCTGGAGTGGGCTAAGCTGGGAATGAAGCAGCAAACAAGAGCATTTCGTGTATTCATCAGCTTATACCAATCACTTATGTGCCAAGAAAGATGTTTAGTAATGATAATGATAACTGAGACCAAATCAGTTTCAGTTGGCTGAGATTTTAAAAGTTAGAAGGAAAGGCCGTGCTGGTAGCCTATCCCATCTCTGCCACTACAAATGCCATGAGCCATGGACCACGGCTTCCCCTTCAGGAAGAGACAGAGTTTCAGACTGTGTAGGGTATACGACGCACAAGAAAGAGAGCATGCTTCGCATTAAAAGTTATGAATTCTTTTTTTTTTTTTTTTTTTTTTAGAACCAGAGATTGAACTCAGACCCTTGTGCTTGCCAGGGAAGCACTTATTCCACTGAGCCATCTCCCTGGTTACACTAAAAGTTACGAATTCTGAAAGAAGTAGGAACATATGAATTCTGCGTTAGATGATTAGCTGTATTTTTATGCTCATTTCCGAGAGGAGAAAGTTTGGCCTGCCCTTCCCTCCACAGCCAGTTTCCTTCCTATTTCTTGCTTTAGCCATCTTGTGCTGTGACTCTTCCCACTAGTGGTCGTCAGTCCCCAGCCTTCCTTCTCATCACCACCTAATCGAGGCAAAGTTGTCTCTTTCATTCACAGTCACTTCCTTTCATGTATTGTTGACTTCAGTTCCCACATAACTTTCTCATTTCAACCATTGTTCCTACTACTATTACTACTCCTATCTCTTACTTGAACATCTACTTATTTAGCAGTCTGCCTTTTTCAGTTTACAGGTCCCCTTAGAATCTCTGGTCCATCACCCACATCCATGTCCATCTCCATACACAGATACTTTATCCACATAATCACCAGCAACCATCCCATCTCCTAAAGCTCAGCTTCTAACTTAATTCCTGGCTATTGCTTCCTTTGCTTCTAGTTTCCTTCCTTTGGTGTAGGACTGCGGCTCTGATAGGACCAGGCCCATATGTCCAATGGCCACCTGCACCAGAATACCTTGAGGGACTGGTATTGTAGTTAATGAATTTAAGAAGAAGGCCTTTGCAGAGGTCTAGTTGAGAGACAGAGGGATAGGGCCCAGTCTGTGGCAGTAAAAAGGAAGAAAGTCCTTGGGTTCAGATATACTTTCAAGACTGAGCTGATGGAAGTTGGTGATGACAGGGTAGATCAGGAAAATAGAAGAGAGAGAGTCAAGAATTATATTATGGATTTTTAACTGGAGTATCTGTGTAGTTGAGTCATTGGCCCCAGGAGAAAACGTGAGAGCAGAACTGACTTTGAAGTCTTACATGATATTCCAGGTAAAGTGGAACTAGAGCTCACAAAATCTCTAAGAACAAATAATACAAATGTATCTATGCTAAGAGATAAATGCAGCTTCACATAGTTTTCATAGCTATCCTTGTAGAAATGAGATTTGACTTTTTTTAAATAAAGATGAGGAAAGAGTTGAGGATAAGTCCTGGACCCATATTTGCTGAATTATTTTTATTTGTATAGGATCTATGTGCAATTATACTTAATGTTTGGATGTGTGGTCTCTATATAAAGGCTTAAAGATATATTTACTTAATAATGGTGAACAATACCAATTATTTCTGTCTTTATGTAAATAAAGCATTCTTTCATAGCTAGTTTATTTTGGAATTTCCTCCTTTTACTTCTTATCTTTTTTTTTTTTTTTTTTTTTTTTTTTTTTTTTTGTGGTACCAGGGATTGAACTCAGGACCTTGTGCTTGCCAGGCAAACATTTATTCCACTGAGCATTCTCCCTGGCCCCCTATACTTCTCATCTTGTTCCCTGCCCCTTTTTACTTCCTTTGTCAGAGCTCATAAAGGCCAAACATGCAAGCCAACTATCGCGTTCATCACTCAACACCCCTCTCATAGAGTAACGAATTAAAGTACAAAAGCAATTATAACTACCAGACAAATAGTGCAGGAGTATGTTTGACCAGTATTGACTCCTCCACAAGTTTTGTCCCCCTAAAACATGTTCATCTGGATCAAATTTCCAAATACCATCTGCAAGAAAAACAACATTCAGCACATCTCTGACAAAATAAAATAGAAAGTACAATAGAACATTCACTCCCAAGCCTTGAAATAGCCCCAACATATCAAAATACCTCCCACAGCCTAGAAAAATAAAATACAACCACCCACATCCCTTCCCACCTCCAGCATGAGTCACATACATTCTCTCTAAGCACACATACAAATAAATCTACCCAGTCAATGATGTTTGTTTTCCTAAAGTCAGCAATAGAATATATGATGGATTCACAAGAGGCTGTTCCTATGTGAAAATTTTTACATCATGAATCTTGAAGTTTCCTATTTAATTAAAATATTTTTTAGCGCGTGTACTTTATACTGAGATGATCAAGCACAGACAGCAAAGGGTACATGAAATAATTCCTTGGAAAAGATAGGATCCCAGCAGTTGGTAGTGAAGGCGAAAACTGGAAAGAATGGGCAGAAGCAGAGCCAGGAAAGCAAACAACAACAACGCCATCATTTCCTGCACAGCCGACTGGTTTTGCTCAATAAACTAGGGCTTAATCTTCTACATTCCTCAATATTTGATTCTCTCTTCTTTTCCTTGGACAGATATATGTTCCAGATTCCAGATGCGAGGGCGATCTGGCTGCGACATCTGTCGCCCCATTCTCTGATCGCCAGGGTTGGTTGGCTCCTCTGGCTGGCTGTTGGGGGTCCCCGCCCTCCCACAGGGCTCCTTGCGCACCCCTCAAGAGGCTGTGTGCTGGGTCAGGGAGGATGAGCGCCCCGAGAGAGGAGGACCATTCCTCGGCCGAGGGCGTATGAGGAGCACCCCGAGAGAGGAGGACCGTTCCTCGGCCGAGGGCGTACGAGCAGCCGCGCGCCTCTGCTACAACCTGCAAACAACCTCTCAAGATGCCCCTCACGTCCACGATTTCAGCAATCATCTCTATAAGGGAATAAACTTTAAGTCTCTGGGCGACAAAATTACTCCTTTAAAAAAAAAAAAATGAAAATCTTACTATGTTTGGGGCTTCAAACTCCTGGGTTCAAGCAACCTTCCTACAAAGAAAACGGCCTATGAAGAGTGAAATCACGACCATCTGCCACGCGCCGCCCGGGCTCTCAGGGCTGTGCGCGCCTCGCCTTCCCTCGCTGGGGGTCCAGGCCTGCAGGGGGGTCTCTCCATCCTCTGTGCCCGGAAAACGGGTGCCAGAGCCGGGCGCACAGTGGCAGGACGGCCAGAAGCCGAGAAAGAAAGCTTGCAGGAGAAGAGCCCAGACTGTCACGGTGTTGACCAGGATGGCCCTGTCGTGGACGGCTGGAACACGCGTGCTGCCCTCTTCTTCGGCGTCTCCGTTGTCCTCGTCTTTGGGACCGCCTTTGTGGCCTACCTACCTGTCTGCAGGATGCCTGACTGGGCCTGCCCAGAAGCCAACAGGCGTGTGAAACACCGAGAGGCCAGCGGCCTCCGTCTCTTGGAATCCAACCCCTGGGACCCCAGCAAGATGCAGCGGCCAGAGAGGACTGACCCAGCCGGCCGCAGGGACAGTCACTTTTCACACCCCTGCCTGCCGTCTGCCCACTCCTCAGGGCACATAATGAAGGGACGGAAAAATAAAGAAATAAAATAAATAAATAAATAAATAAATAAATAATTTTTTTTAAAAAAAGAATGAAATCATGATGCCCGGCAAGATAGCTCAGCGGACTAAGTCTTGCTTAGGTAAGTGCAGACACCAGGGTTCGATCTCGCACACCGCATGCAAAGCCGGCCTCAGCCCCGGGCTCGCTGAGCTGGCGATGGAGTCTGAACGTGGTGGTGCGCACCTGTAATCCCAGCACTAGGGAGTCAGAAATCAGGAGGGTCACTATGAGTCAGAGCTGTACAGTGAGACCCTGTGCGTGCGCACACATACACAGACACACGCACACACAAAAAACAACCCTAAAAAAAGAATGAAATCATGCCATGTTTTAAAGTAAACCTCTTCTCCTTTAACTTGTAGGTGTTGGACCTTTTGTCCAAGTAGCAAGAAAGTAACTGGCGCAAGTCGAGTAAATGTTTGCAGCACATAATGTTTGCACCCCTCGTCCTGCCATCTTTTGAGCCCTTAACTATGTGAAGTATATTGTTATGGATGCTGCATACCGCCCAATGGTAGCAATTATCATCCATGGATTTCTTTTTAGTAAAGGAAGAAACATATTAGAATTCAAAGAAATTAAATGACTTATATGAGGATAAATCTGGGGAAGATAAATCTGGGTAAAATTAAGTGGAATATTTTGATTTCATTTTGATTCTATGATTTCAATAGCCAAGTCACCTAATTCAAATAACTTAGATTGAGTTTTGCTCTTCTAATTTCTTTCATGCATTCCAAGTCCCATTGATTAGTATATCTCCCGATGTTCTGTTTCTGTTTCCCTGGTCATACTCCAGTGGTGGAAGACTGCAAAAGCAACCACAATTCTTTGCCGATCTTCTCCTCACTAAGTGGGCAAAAATTCCACACC
>NW_004524580.1:9216303-9225619 GCF_000260255.1 Octodon degus
ATTTTTCAAGGAATTTTTGTTTCATGAAATATAAATAATTGAAATTTTTTTCAAGTTCTTTTCATATTTTCATAGGAAAAAGTATGTCTACACTGATATTTTAATACAATATAAGCTAAAAATATTTTGAAAGCTTCTACCCTTGAAGGGTAACATTTGACTCCCACTCCGTGATATGGCGAGGCGTGTGCTCCCACAAGGTGGCGCTCTTTATTCAAAAATCCCAACAGCAAGCAGTTTTGCTCAGTATTTACAGCGTTCAATGACCTGAGGCGGCTTGGAGCACATCGCAGGATGCCACAAAAGCAGCCAGATGCATCTGCGACTCGCAATTCATTTGCATTTCATTTTTATCTTCAAAACTGCGAGGGTACAAGCAAATTTTAGCAGCGACGTCAGGTTCTGAAAATTTAGATGCTTTAAAAGTTCAGGTTTAAAATTTGAATAAGAAAATGAATTGTGGAGATAAATAAAAAACCATTGTTGGGGAGACAGAAGGCAAGTTTGGCCAGAGTGGAACTGCTCGAGAAGCAGAACCTAGAAAATGACATGACCTGTGTGGAAACGCATAAGCCATTTTATATATCTCTAAGAGTTGAAGTCATTTCAGCCACTGAAGTGGAAAACAAACAAAACTAGGATGGATAGATAGATAGATAGATAGATAGATAGATAGATAGATAGATAGATAGATAGATACTTTTAAAAATGTACTTGGTACAGGGTCTCACTACACAGATCGGACTCCTAGCGATCCTCCTGGCAAGTTTCAGCCTCCCCAGTGCTGGGAGTCCGGGGTTGGGGCTGGTGCAGCATGTGGTGCTGGGGATCGAACCCCAGTCTGCAAGAGACTTTTAAAAAGAAGAAAGTGTCTAATGATAGAGATTTTATTCTTCAAAATCTGATTTCTTGACTACAAGGTAAGAACCTGGAATGGAGAATTTCTTAAATTCTTTCAATTTATTCAGGCTCCGGAGTGTTACATCTGACTATGCCAGTGTCTGTCTAGTATTCAAAATTGGCGTTATTGGTCTGGCCAGATAGCTCAACGGACTAAAGCGCCTGCTCAGGCAGGCTCAGGGACTGGGGCTCAATCCTGGCGTGACATGCAGCCCTGCCTCTGGGATGCGCTGAGACAGCGGTTGAGACTGGGCGTGGTGGCACGCGCCTGTAATCCCAGCGCTTGGGAGGCTGAAAACAGGAGAATTACTACAAGTCTGATCTGTGTAGTGAGACCGTGTAGACCCTGTACGAAATACATTTAAAAAATTGGCATTATTTATATTATCACTCAGCCCCAAGCAAATTACTTCTCTGGTAACCAATTAAAATAAAAATATATTCAAATACTGGAAAAAAAAAAGTTGTGTGAGGAGTTCTGTTTCCATTTAAGTTATAGATAGGGTTAAAAAAATTACCTCTATAAATGAAGAAGACTCAGATCATCTAAAATATTTTTTTCCTTTAATAATCAGAGTGTCAAGGTTTGAAGACTCAAGACATTCAGATGAAAAAGTATAAAGGAGGGGGCTGGGGAGATAGCTCGGCACAACAGCCTGCCTGGCAAGTTTAAGGTTCCAAGGTCAATCCCCAGTACCACATGCCATGCCAGCTCTGGAACCCCAGGCTTGGTGGTGCACCCCTGTAATCCCAGCACTGTGGAGGCTAAGACAGGAGGATCAATATGAGTCCGAGTTGCATAGCGAGACCCTGTACTAATTAATCAATTAATTAAAAAAGAGACAGTATTAAGGGTTGACAAAGTCTTCTAAGTAAAGATAGGATAAATTAAGACAAGTGAATGCAATTGTGAAAGCAGGTGAGCAGAAGGCACCTAACTTTACTAATTCTTAAGAATTTATCATGAGCTACCAGGAGAGGTCAGAACTCCTGAGAGCTCCATACTCGAAGGATGTCTACACACACTTGATCCCAGCATTTCTGCAGGATGGGCTCAGATGTTGACCCCAGTATTTTTACAGATGATGATGAAATGGAAAGAGAAAGTTTATCTGTCGTGAAGCAAAGGGCCAGACCCTTGAGCGTCCAACACCAGCTCATGATTTGATCAGGAAAGCCATCGGCCTATAGGAGAGAAACAGGAAAACTTCCTGTAAGTCCCAGAGAGGATGGCCACCAGGAAAACTTATCACCCTGTTCCCTCAGTCAAGAGCAGCTATGGCTGGTGGATATGGAGAAATCTCCCCACAGCATCTGAGAGTAGAGATCCCTTTGCCCTGCCTAACCCAAGGGATAGGAGCAGGGCTACCAGCATGGGGTAAGGGCAGGATATGATTTATAGAGCTGCTACTTCAGGGAAGAGGCCACTTTTTAGTTCCTAGAGGAGGGGCAGAAACCTGGGTGTAGTCTTGATCCACCAGAGTAGGGGCAAGGAAATGAAGAAAGGTCCGATTCTGAGGTTTGGTGCACAGAACCAACTTAGAGAGAAACTGCAAGAGCAGACCCAATTCCCATTCTCCCCTGCCCCTTGCTCCTGCTACAAGCTTAGCAGAACAATTGCCCATTGCTAGGAAACGCACGAAATACAAGGAGAAATTCCTGTTCTTTCTTATAACACATGCATGCAGAATTTTCTGAAAGTTGAAGGCAGGACCAGCCACTGAGACAAATCTTCCATTTTCTGATCCTGACACAAAACAGCAAATATACAGTAGACAACTGTGAGGATTTCAAGTTGTATTGCTGAAAATGCCTCTGACAATATTAAAACCCAGACCCAGCTCAACTCCTAGCTAATGAATCAATCCCATAAATTAATTAATATTCACAAATACAAACATTGTTTACCTTACCTTCTTACAGGTTGGTTTTGTTGCTGTCCCTCATACAATGTTTGATGCGCAATTACTAATTATAAAATTATACAACATACAAAAAGAGAGTAAAAAAAAAAGATCCCAGTGGAAAACAATAAAATAAATCACTATTATTGAAATAGTGAAAGAACTAGTAAAAGAATAAGAGGTAGAGAGAACAGACAAACAAATGGAAACCTTAAACCTAGAAAACATAAAATGGAAATGCTAGAAATCAAAGATATATACAGAAAAACATTTGTTGGTAGGCTTCATAACAGACCAGACATTGCAGAGGGAAGAATCAGTGACCTTGAAGATAAGTTGATAGAATTTACGTGCACTGAGAAATAGACAAAAAGGTAGGTAAAATATTGTCACATATTTTAAGCAAAAAATTAGATAGGACTGAAGAATGCAAATTATAATAGGAAATATAAAGATGAATGGAGCTTGACTAAAGTTTCAGCTTTCATGCCAGGCGTGGCGGCACACAGCTGGAACCGCAGCACCGTGGGATGCTGAAGCAGGAGGATTTTAAATGCAAACTCACCATGCAGGCTAAGCCCCCGGGGCACACTGAGATGGCGACTGAGACTGGGCGTGGTGGCATGTGCCTGTAATCCCAGCACTTGGGAAGCTTTAAACAGGAGGACCAGTAAGAGTCCGATCTGTGTAGTGAGACCCTGTAGACCCTGTGATAAATGCATTTAAAAATAAAAAAATAAATGCAAGCTCAGCCTTAGAAACTTAGTGGCTTAGTGAGACTCAGTCTCAAAAACTTTTTATAAGGCTTATGTGGGTAATGTAGTGCATAATTTTGGATTTCAATCACCAGTATCACAAAAAAATAAAAAAATAAGAAAGAAAATAAAATTGCCTAATCTTTGAAATATAGAGTAAATGAAGAACAACTAACATTATGAAATTTTTGAAAAGGTTCATAAATCGCATTCCAATAGTGAGTTTTTTTTTCATCATATGAAGAGTTCTAAAAAATCAATAAGACAAAGAACTGCAACTTGGACACATCTGACCACCAAGCACATGATCATGTGCTCAAAGTTATTACTGACCAAGAAATGAAAACTACAGTTAAATACACTGAGAGCTATCCCCTAGCGTAGGTAAAATTAAAAGGAATGAAAACACTAAATGTCAATGAGAATGTAGAAAAATCTGAAATTCTCACATATTGTTGATGGAGCACAGTGACATGGCACCTTGGGAAGCAGTATGCAGCTTTCTTATAAAGTAAACATGACTGTGTTACTCTTGCTGGAGTTGTGGTCAGAGAGCATGGGATGCTCCGAGTCTTAATTATAGTCATCAATTCTTATTACAAGTCCATACTTAAAGGAAAAATCTAAGCTTGTCTTTATAGATGAGAAACCAATGTTCTGTGCATGCAACAGCTAAAATCACGGAGATAAGAAGTGATAAAACTGGGATTAAATCTTATGGTCATTTCTTCAACTTCATACCTATTTTATGTGAGTATAGTATTTAATAATTATTCTCTATTTTTCCTTTCTTCTAATGAAACTGAAGTCTGTCATTTCTCTTTGAGTGTGGTAACTCCTTTTAATTAATTGTGAAAAGAAGCTCCAATTTTTTATGAGCTAAAATGAAACCACTGGTCTTAATTTCATTTGTCTCACTAACAAGCTATGATGATAAAATAATGCACTCTCTTTTATTTCTTAATTATAGATTAAGGTATACAGTGGTATAGTCTCTATTCCCCCCCACCCCAGGTCTATGTTAGTATGATTTACATACTGACTGTTGTGGTGATTCAATAACTATGTACATTTAAAATATATTCAAATGATATACTTTTAAAATTTGAATTTTACTCTCTATATATTCCCCCTAAAAGGATTAATGGATACACCGGATAAGTTGGATTTAAGATGTGGATAAACAGAAGTCTTTAACAGGGCTTCTTTCTAAGAGTTTTTCAAACCACAATTAGGACTCTTTCTTTTTCTTTTTTTTTTTTTTTTGAGGAACTGGGGTTTGAACTCAGGCCCTTGCACTTGCCAGGGAAGCGCTTATTCTACTGAGCCATCTCCCCAGCCCCTGGACTCTTTTTCTTTTTCATTTATTTATGACTTTCAAATACAATGCCTAATGCCTAAGAAATGACTCCACCTAAGAACAGACTTACTTGTTACAGATACAGGAGATAAGGAATATCCCCACACATGAGAATGAAGTCAAATATGCAATTTAGGAAGGTAAGGTAGAAATCTGATGTTCACAGTGATTGATGGAGGTGGAGAGGAGGGCTATTACGTAGAATGTTATTCTGTTTATTGTATTACATATTACTTCACCATAATATTCCATATGTATTATATATATGGAAATCTCTGCAATATTCCTCAAATAAGCATTTTTTAATAGTAAGTGATAAGATTTACTTTACTTTTCCTTTTTTCTTCTGTTTAACAGTAAGTGAAGGTTAAAGACCAAACTAGGGTGCTAGAGAGATATCTCAGTAGAATAAGCACTTGCCTGGTAAGCACAAGGGCCTGAGTTCAACCCTCGGTTCCTCAAAAAAAAAAAAAAAAAAAAAAAAAAAAAAAAAAAAAAGACCAAACTAGACTGTAGGTTTGGGGTCAGAGGTTTTGGACTTAGTGACGCGTGCTGGAGGCGTGATGACTTTGGACTGTGGTGATGACGTGTAGGCATGAATGGAGAAGCATGCAGATGAAGACTGGACTTTAGGAAGGGCCTAGGGGCCCAGGGGGAGAGGGAGGAGACACTTGAGGGAGAGACACGTGATAGGACAGCATCTAATTCTACAGAGTGGAAGGTATGTGAAGTTTGCAGTAAGGTCATTAGGTTCAAGTACCAGAGATAGGAATAAAACTTTAAGCATATTTTTTTTCAATGAAAGTGGGTGGAAATGTTTTCACAGAAAACAGAGAGTCAGAGCTGAGGACCTGTTCCAGGGAACTTAGCATACAAGTTTGAGAAATCTGGCAATGTAGAAAAAGCTCTAAATCCAGACTCTAAGAGTAATATATTCCCACAAAAAGGTGTTCAACGTGAGCACACTTGAGAGCAGAGGAAAAGTAGTTAATAGAAGGGAAGAGACTGCTGGAGGGAAGAGAAATGGATATACAAAAGTTCAACATCCCTGAGGGGCTGGGAAAGTAGGGAGAGCAACTATCCAGGTAAAAGCCACGAGAGGAAAAAAGTAATTCATTAAGGTGACAACAGGGATTTACTGCTGTAGCATGAAACTTTGAAAAAACATTTTATCTTTTTAAAAAGCCCTTCTAAGTGGATAGTTGAAGGTCAGTGTGTCCGTCTTACACTACATGACCAGGACTGGAAAATGATGTTTGCTCTTCTCGCCGCTCTTTGTCATTCTCTCCCAGTCCTTCCCCTGTATTCTTTCTCCCAAAGGCCACCTTTGCAGGGCATGAGATGTTCAGAGTCTTAACTGTAGTCACCAATTTTTACTACAAGTCTGTACTTAAAAGATAACTGTAGGTTTGTTTTTATAGATAAGAAAAACGAATGTTCTGTGCATGCAACAGCTAAAATCACAGAGATAAGAAGTGATAAAATTGGGATTAAATCTTCTGGTCCTTTCTTCAGCTTCACACTTATTTTTCATGAGCATAGTATTTAATCATCATTCTCTATGTTTCCTTTCTCCTAATGAAACTGAAGTCTGTCATTTCTCTTTGAGTGTGGTAACTCCTTTTAATTAATTGTGAAAAGAAGTTCCGATTTTTATCAGCCAAAATGAAACCATTGGTCTTAATTTCATTTCTCCCACTAACAAGTTATGATGATAAAGAAGTGTGCTTTTTTTATTCTTAATTGTAGATTAAGGTATATAGAGGCACACTTTTCAATCTTAACTACGATTGTAACAGTTGTCAAAGATTGGTCCCCTTTTGTGAATGAGCCAAGTTTGGAATTCGCTATATTATCATATACTCCTTCCTTTTCACTTGGATTTTATCTATGGGCACTAGTTTTTAAAGTTCTACTGTATGAATTGATTATAAAACTAAGAACAAAATTTAATTAAGGCTAATAAGCTATTAAGGCTAATGAAGCTAACAAAAACAATGGCCTTAAATCATCGTTACTGACAATTGGCTTTGTAATTCCACTTTCGTCTCAATTTAAATAATAAATAATAGCATAAAAACTAAAGACACTGGAATTTCAGAAACTTACACTGGGGAAAATGTTTTCCAAAATGTTAGAGTGTGCTGCCTCTTCTGTCCAGATTTCCTCCCAAAGCCTATTGTGGTCATAGGTGGGACTTTTTGAAGGTGGCTAGATTCAGGGTGTGAATTGGGGATGACACTGGGATTAAAAGTGTGGATAATGTAATCTCCACTCTGGGCGAGGCTGGCACTAATCAATAAGCTTGCAGCCTGGATGGAATAAAAAAAGAATAGTTTTTTTTTTTTTTTTCTCGGTACTAGGGATTGAACTCAGGACACTAGGCTTGCCAGGCAATCACTTATACTGAGCTATCTTCTCAGCCCAAAAAAGAATAGATTTTAAAAGGCAGGCTGCTGCCACTGCTATGGCTGCTGCCCTCCACCTGCCACACCATGGACTGTTTCTCCTCTCCTGCCCCTCTTTTGCTCCGCCACCTCAAAACCAGCTGACTGTGGGCTAAAATATACCTTTCCTCCTTTAACTTTGAGTGTCATGGTATTTTTGTCCTTGTAGTGAAAAAAGTAACCAAGACAGAAGGTAAGCCCTGAATTCAGTTACTATGTTGAAAAAAATCTTGCTTTATGTAAAAATAAATCAGTTGGGAAATATGTCTTGGATCCAAATTTCCTTCTTCTCTTCCTTCGAATAAAACATTAATAACTCTTTTCTCTTGAAAATTCCTTATCAAGCTTTCTTTGGTGCATATTTTTTCTCTAAATTATTTCAATATTGGCTTGGCTTTAGACCTTTCTTTAATTTCTCCACTCTCTTTCTAAATGACCTCACTGGCTGAGGAGATGACTCAGCACAATACGCACTTGCCTGGCAAACACAAGGGCCTGAGTTTAATCCCTGGTTCCACAAATAAATAAATAAATAAATAAATAACCTCACTGTCCTGTGCCTATATGTACCATCTGTATACCCAGGTCACTGAAATTCAAATCTAATTTCAAATGAATAATTAACACATGTCATGTAAACATTTTCTTTTGACTGTCACTGTTAAAGTATCTCATAGATACTCTCACGAGTATCTATGTGTCTTAACATCTCAGCCCAAAACTTAGGACCATCTTTAGTTTTCTCTCAATATGCAACTTCACAGTCCTTCTGTAAGTCAATGATTATAACTTTAAAATGTATCACCTCCTTGACATCACCATCCTACAGCAAGCTCTACCCTCATCTCTTTTTGGATTTCTGCACTAGCCTTGTTCCTTGTCAGGCCCTTCTTATTTTAATTAGTATTCTAGTCCTCCTAATCTTTAGATTTTTTTTTTTTTATTTAGTACAGGGTCTACAGTGTCTCACTATGTAGATCGGATTTGTAGTGATCCTCCTGTTCTCAGCCTCCCAAGTGCTGGGATTACAGGTATACACCACCACACCCAGTCTCAATTGCCATCTCAGTACACACTGTGGGGTGTCAACATGGCAAACCAGGGATTGAACCCCGGTCCCAGTGTCTGCCTACGCAAGTGCTTTAATCCACTGAGCTATCTGGCTGGCCCTGTCCTCTTAATTTTTAAGAGCATCCAGTGCAATCATTTTAAAACATGTAAGTTTAAGTTACCATGTAACTTCCTTATATAAAATTCTCCCATGACTTCCACAGTAATTGAAACAAAGTCCAAGTTTCTATGACCCAACATGATCTCGTAGCTGGTACTTTTCATTCAAATTACATTTAACGCTACTGTCATTTGGTCACTAAGCTTCAATTGCACTAAGGCCTTTTGTTCATTACTTCCATATACCAGGGCTGCAGTAACACATTTTCCAAAAACTTGCTGTCTTAAAACAGTAGATAGTTACTTTCTCACAGTTCTGGATATGACAGTCCAAAATCAAAAGGTCAACAGGTTGGATTCTTTCTGGAAGTTCCAAAGGAGAATTGATTGTGTGGCTCTCTTTTGGAGGTGATTTTTTTTTTTTTTTTTTTTTTTTTTTTTTTTTTTTTTTTTTGTTTTTTTTTTTTTTTTTTTTTTTTTTTTTACTATCCTTTTGTCCTTTAGCTTATGAATACAACACCACACTTCTGTCTCTTCTGCTGGATGCCTTCAGTGCACAATGTCAGCTGCTGATCTTCACTGCTGCCAGCTGTCCCCTTGCAAACCTCCCTCATGCCATGAGTCTACAGAGTGCTGGAATCAGTTGCTCATTTCCATTGCTGCCTTCTGTGAGCTCTTCAGGACAACCAGTCCTCCTGTGTACAGTTGAGCTTTCTCTTCTCTTCCCTTCTCTTCCCTTGTCTTCCCTTCCCTTCCCTTCCCTTCCCTTCCCTTCCCTTC
>NW_004524580.1:9225814-9240057 GCF_000260255.1 Octodon degus
CTTCTCTTGTCTTCTCTTCCCTTTCCTTCTCTTGTCTTCTCTTCCCTTCCCTTCTCTTCTCTTCCCTTGTCTTCTCTTCTCCTCTTCCCTCCCCTCCCCTCTCCTCTTCTCTTCTCTGTTCCAGAGATTGAACTTGGGACCTTGCACTTGACAGTAGGTGCTTATGCCACTGAGCTTCCACCCCAGCCAGCTTAGTTTTCTTTTGAAGTAACCAATCTGTCCACATTTCCTCAGAGAGGTCTTCCTTGACCTTTGTCTCTGCCTCTTGATTATGGCTCCCTGTTAGCTTCGTTCTGAACAGCCAAAACATGCACAATCTCAAAGGAGCATTTTGTGTATAACATATATGTATATATAAATACATACAAGTATAAAACGTAAGAGGAAGCATAGGAGTAATGAGTGTGAGTAGACGTGAACACACTCTGTGGTCAGTGAAGAACATGATAACTGTTCTTAATATAAATTGTGATGACATACTCAAAGTGAGAACAGGTAGGTATAGTATTTAAGATATAAATGATAAGAAAATCACCTACAGAATAAATAGTCCTAGGGAAGAAGAAGAAAACCTAATCAGAAACATCTTTATAGTCATTCATAACATAAAAAATATATATATTTTTTTTTAATTTTAAGGAAGGGTCTTCAGGGTGTTCAGAGTCTCATTACTAGATAGGACTCATAGTGATCCTCCTGTTTATAGCCTCCCAAGAGCTGGGATTATAGGCGTGTGTCACCACACCCAGTCTCAATTGCTGTGTTAATGCGCCACGGGGCTGGCATGGCAGGCCCAGGGATGGGACCCCTGGTCCCTGTGCCTGCTTGCAGGTGCTCTACTTCTGCTGAGCTATTTGGCTGGCCCATAAAACATAATCTTTAAACATATAAAAATAAAGAGTGAAAATCATTGTTATTACATGAGATGTTTAAAGAAAAAGAAATTAAATTGTAAAAAAGTTAAAAATCTTCAGTCTTGTAATCTCAGTGTAAAGATTATAGAGTCCTCTGATAGAATCACAAAACAGAATTATTTATTAAAGGATTTCAAAAAATTAGTACTCTAGGAAGGGACAATTCACAAAAGCCAATTTCTGAGCTATTTCTATGAAATTCAATGTTAATGTGATATAGGAAAGTTAGATTCGATTCTATAAATATTTTATCTATTGGATTTAGATTGATATGGTAGTAAAATCTTTATACACTTAAGGAACACTTGCATTTTCATAATTACATTTTAGAAATTCATTTGAATTCTTACCACAATTTCAATATTAATACACACAAAATTTCTTTTTAAGTAGCTACAGCTATGTTTCTTACTATAATATGTTGGTAATGGACTTCCTTAACATTCAAATAAATATTTAAAACTGATTTAATAGCATTAAAATGTGTGAGGTTAACTTAATACGTTGAGGTATATAAAATTAGCTTTCTTAAAGGACTGAGACCTGGATAGCCAGCAATTTATAGCATATATAAGCTAATTAAGGCAACTATATAATTCAATATAAATAGTGTATTAACACTTCTGTATAAATTGATCCAAGATAAATATTTTTTTAATGAAGAAAGGAAATTGAGCATATAGCAGAGCAGAGAAGGATGCTCAAGGTGTCAACTGTACTCTGTAGCTTAATGCTAGTTGTATTCTATGAAACTAGTATTTGATAAAGCCTTTTTATACTGAAATTTAATCTTAGTATAAGATTAAATTTAATCTTAGAGATATACTAAGGACCAACCTTAACACATGTGCAGTAAGTAACACTTTATTAAATACAATGTCATTAAAAGGAACAAGTTAAAGATAACATTTTTTAAAAAAATCAGAGTAATATAAAGTTCTACCCGTGGCATATGTCATTTGGTTTGTCTACAGAAGTAAAGTTTTGCACAGAGGAGCAAACTACAAAGAGAAAAGTACAGCTTTGTAGATCTACCTCCCAGAGTTTTATTTCTGCATATATAATAACTGTGTAAATTTCACATTCTTCGGAACAGAACATCAACACTTGTCCTGATGTCATACCTTTACTGTTTCATTTATCTAATGAATACTGCTGTGAAAGCTTTTTGGAGACACATGAGAGACTGGTTTCCAAATGCCCTCACCACACTCTCCTTGCTCTTGTTTAAACTCTGGCTTCCTTCTTACCGCAGACAGGCAGCAGGGCGGCCCTGCACTCCTTCTTCCCACAGCACCCTCATTTTGTGGGTGAGTGGGGCCTGTAAGTTGCTTTGTGTGTATCTCTGAGGTCAAGCTCCCCTATTATACGGCTCAAAGCATTATCTTTATAGATTTTGTTGTCTTGCTCAATCAGTTATTGAGGGGAGTATGTTAAAGTGTTGCCCCAAGACTGAGGCTTTTGTGTTGTTTCATTAATTTTTTGTACATTTTTTAAAAATTTATTTATTTGTGTGTGTGTGTGTGTGTGTGTGTGGCCAGCTCAGCCCAGCAGGGGACGGGGCTGGCTGGCTTGTGGTGCTGGGGGATCAAACCGAGGTCCCTGTGCTTTGTTAAGCTTGTTCCAAGTAGGTGCTTTAGACCACTGAGTCATCTCATCAGCCCTTTTTGTACATTTTAAATGATTGTTGTTGAATCCATGAACATTTAAATGCACTGATTTTATTTGAAGTATCTCACTCTTGAAAGATTATGGTTTCTGATATTAACACAAAATACATCAGTTAATATTTCATACTATATATTTTATATAATTTTATTTTCAATTTTCTCTTCATTCTCATATTTAACATATTTATTGTAAACCTATAATTTTAAAAGATCAGTCTAATAAGCTTTATCTTTTTTTTTTTTAATTTATTTATTGATTTCTTACTTTATGTGTGTGTGTGTGTGTGTGGCCAGCTCAGCCCACCAGGGGGCAGGACTGGCTGGCATGTGATGCTGGGGGATTGAACCGCGGTCCCTGTGCTTAGCTTAGCTTGTTCTAAGTAGGTGCTTTAGACCACTGAGCCATCTCACCAGCCCCAATAAGCTTTATCTTGAATTAATCATTTTCTGCTTTTTAAAAAAATTTAACTTAGATGCTTTTATTTAAAAGTTAGGGAAAATGATGTTAATTGAGTATCAATTTTTATTTAAATTATTAGCCTTTGGAGAATGGTGATTTCAATTGAATAAAACTGTACTTCTGGATAGGGATAGCTGGATGATTTTAAAAGAATCTTTACAAAGACTTGTCAGTAGGAAAGTATTCATACACATTACCCAATGCAATATAAGATAAAGAAAAAATAGATTTTTGCAAAAAACTTATCATGCTGTAACTAAAGTATGCATTTTCCTACAAATAAAAAACAAGAGTATTTTGATACTATATGTGGATGATTTAGTGATTTCCAGAGGACCTTGGTGAACTCTGAGAGTAAAATATTACATTTTGAATACTTTAAATCCTAGGGAGATAGTGGAATAAGTGCTTGCCTGGCAAGCACAAGATCCTGAGTTTGATCTCTGGTACCACAAAAAAAAAAAAAAAAAAAAAAAAAATAAAATAAAATAAATAAATAAATAAATAAAAAGAAAGAAAGAAAGACAAAAATTAAAACAAAAAATAAAAAAATAAATCCTAAAGTTTTCCGAGGACACTTCCAATTGTCCAAGTGCACTACAATAGTTTGAAATGCCTCTCTGAAAAATTCATAGTCTATCACAAAATCTCTAAGTATATTACAATTCATAGTATTCTTAAAACACTGCAGATTTTAATTCTAAGAAAGAATTCTTCAGAATCTCAACTTTAATTTATTATGACTATATGAGCAGATTCTTTTTTGAAAGCGGTTGCGTGGCTATAATTGTTAATTAAAATCAATTTGTAAACATTTGCATTTTGCTGATTCATGTTTCTCTGACTAATCTCTTATTTTATTTACTTATTTATTTATTTATTTATTCATTTATTCATTTATTTATTGTGGTACTGGAGCTTGAACTCAGGACCCTGCACTTGCCAGGCAAGCGCTTATTCTACTGAGCTATCTTCCGGCCCCCTGACCCCTAACGTCTAGAAGACTAACCCCTTAGAGTGAGTAGAACAAATTCTTTTCCCTTCTATGTAAGTGCTCTTTAGTACAGAGGTTCCAAAAGAAGAGTAAAAGCTGCCTCCCTGACTCTGGAGACCCAGAGAAGGAAGAGAGAATCCCAAGACAAAACAGTCTGCCATTACCTCTTCAGAAAAAAAAAAAAAAAAAAAAGTAGCGGAAAGGAGCTACTTCAGGATACGGGGTTTGTTCTCTCCTTCGCATAGGACAGACAGCACCACATCTCTGGGGTCCTTAGTGAGCCAAAAGCAGCAGCCTTCAGTCCGCGCAGGCCCGGGCACCTCCGGCTGTCCTGCTGTTAGTCAGCCTTCCGTTGCTATGCCTGATTTCTTGAAGTACAGCACGTACAGGGAGAAAGAGGTCTCCGGTTGTCTTCAGCTGGCTCCAAGGCAGTATCACCAGGAGAAAAGACTGGGCAGAGGAACGCTCCTGCCCATTGCATGCGGACACAGGGCCCAGGTAGCACCCAGATGGGAAGGAGCTGAGGAGGAGAACACACTGCTCCAAGACCAGCAGGCTCTGGCCTACTCCCTCCAAGCACGGCCCCCGCCTCTTAGTTCATGCCTCTCTGAGCTCCTCCATGGATTAATCCATGAGGTCAGCAACTTCCAGTCACCTCTGGAGATCCCAACCCTGAAAACTGCTGCTTTGACGTTGAACCTTCCCTCCAAGTAAGCACACAGTAGGTATTACAAATGTTCCCTTACACACTTTTATCTTACTTCATATTTTCACATTTTAATGATTAATTATATGTGTAAAGCTATATTCATACTTTATTAATAAAATTAATAGGAATTAAAAAGAAAAGAACAATACAAAATAAAAACATTTATATTGTCATGATTAAGATTATATTGCTACTTTGAACAAAATTGCAATAATTTAGAAAGAACAGTAAAATTAAATAACATTTGACGTGAAATTGTACAACCATGTTGCAACTTCCATATCTCAGTGAGCACGTGGGGAATTTGCCTTTTTATATCTGACACAACAGACAAGAGTATCATTCATAATTTCATGGGCATCTTCTAGTTCTTAATCTTTTTATTTATTATTTATTTATTTGGTACAGGGTCTCACCACACAGGTGGGACTCTTAGTGATCCTCCTATCTCAGCCTTCCCAGCACTGGGATTACAGGTGTGCGCCACCACCCCAGGTTTCCATGGGCCACATGGCATTCAGTACCGGGGATCGAACCCTGGGTCCTTGCACTTACATAGCGAGACCCTGTACCAAATAAATAAATAAATAAATAAATAAACAAATAAAGATTCTTTTAAAAAATTAAAAAGTGATGGGAAATATAAAATTCATTCTGAAAAAGATAAAATTAAGTCATAATTAAGATTTGCGTTATTTTATTTTTTATCCTTTGAAGTAAAAAGCTGGCTTTCTCAAATCATAAAATTTACATAAACTAGAAAGTTTAAGCTCTAAGCCAGTGAACAATTTGAAAGATGTAAAACCTGGTCTCAACAGCATCCTTGAGAAATTGAAGTTTTAAAAAAAATTCTATGTTGTGTTTATCCCAATTGCCTCGAAACATTAAAAAGCTTTAAAATGAGAACAGAAAGTACAAAAATACAGAGAGTACGAAACACAGAATTCTGATTTAATCAGTAAGGAAAAAATTAATATAGCAAAAGAACATTCAGAACTGTGTTTATCCAGCACAGGGATGGGTTTTGTATGGACTCATTTATTTATCACTCTTATAATAAAGAACTGTTAGCACTTGGAAAAAGGAAACAGACAACAAATTAAAAAATACTAAGTTTCATAGGCATCAGCTCTTCTTTTTTCTTATTTTTAGGGAAGGGTCTACTGGGTGTTCAGGATCTCATTACTAGATCACACTTACAGTGATCCACCTGTTTACAGCCTCCCAAGTGCTGAGATTACAGGTGTGGGTCACCCAGTCCAGGCTCAATTGCCAGTCTCAGTGTGCCCAAGGGGGCGGGGCTAGCACGGCAGGCCCGGGGATCGAACTCATGGCCTCTACACCTACTTGCAGGTGCTTTAATCTGCTGAGCTATTTGGCTGGCCTAGCACCAGCTTTATATATCTTATAATTTCAAAGTAAAGATTTGGGGCGTGGGAGGGAACCAATAAGAAAAAACTGGATCTCCCCAGTAGCATTCTTATAATTTGTCTATGAGACAGTGACAAAGATAAACCCCGACACCACTCTGAAACAGCACAAACCTATTTCACATTTGCCCAGTAACTAAAACAATGAACTGTGTTCCAGAATGTTTTATGTTGTCTAAGGTTTGGATCACATTAATTATTACACTTTCTTCCACATTACTTTTATTCTTATTATTAGAAAATTGTCTACTTGTTCTTTAAAAAACACCAGGCATGATGAAAAAGTAAAATGCTCAGAATCAAAATATTTTCTTAAACCAAATCACAATGACAAATACCCACATGGTGTCTATTAAGCTGCTTTCATCTAATGTACTGAACTTCACATTTCTTGTCATGCACACTCTTCAATTGCACCTGCAGACTTAGCCCAAGCCTGCAGTCCAGGAGGAATGTGGCACCCACCTGGACATGGCCAGCACCTCTGTGCCACCAGGTCATGGGCTCAACCTGGGCAGCAGCAATATCCCATACTGCTAATTCTACGATGGATGGGACAACCACAACTTTCCAAACAACAGGGCTCTGTTTTATAGGTGTGTGGGAGATTCATAATTTGAAGATCCTAGACCTCCAGTTTCAACAGTCCTCTTGGCTATTTGAAGCTGAGGCCAGAAGCCCTAGCCTGGCCTTCCTAGGGAGTCACTCAGAATTTGCTTCCTAGCACAAGCCGATTCTTCTCAGTTCCCAATTGCTTCACAACTTAATGTGTTAAGTATTAATGCATTTAAATTATGACAAAGTGGTACATAATCATCTCTCAATACACAAGAGAGACTACTTTCTAGAAACCCTGTGGATACCAAAATCTGCAGACAAAACCCTATATAAAAAGCATATTATTTGCATATCACTTGCATTTATCTTTTCATATACTTTAAATCATACCATACTTTAATCAATGAAGAGATGTTGAATTTCTTAACCAATGAAAATTTCACCATGGGAAGATTTTAGTTGTACACTCCAAACATTTCTGTGGAAAACACAACTTGAGAAGTGACAATATTTGGCGATGTGCTTTATTTTAAAGAATGGATAGCCATGGAAAATTTTAAGTGATTTCAGTTATTTTTACTTTTTTTTTCTGACTCTGACTTTCAGTTTCTAACTTGGAAAAAGTAACTTATTTCAAAGTTTTCTTCTTAAATGGCTGAAGTAACAGAGCTACTTTGAACATTTCTCCTGCATATTCAGGCAGGATTATAAAGCTCTACAGAGAACTAATAAAATGACTTTGTAACGTAGCTCCTGGCGGTATGTTTCAGATAACTCGCCCATAATTGGAGACAGTGAGTCACTGCATACTGATGAACCCTTAGACTGTACAAGCTTTTACACACCCTAAATTTTTCATGATTTTTCCACTTGAAAATAAGTTTAAGATAAGTACAGCATTCAATTTTAGAAAATGTAAGCATCAGTATAAAATACCTACCGTTATGGTAAATCATATAGAAAGACCCTTTTCTTCATAGTAGTATAGATTATGATGTATTTATAGTGGAAACCTCAGGCTAGAAAGTTGTGTTCCTAGTGCCTCTTCCTTGTTATCTGAGGGAGGAAAGGGATGGAGTGGTATTCTGTGCACCGTCTTTCCTTTCTGAGCTCTTCTTTCCCCAGGTTGGCACTTTTTTTCAACTACACTGGATGCCCATTCCATCTGCTAGGTGTGGAAGCACACTTTCTTAAGTCATATTATAAATTAAATTTTTTTAACATGAAGGTAATAGATAAGATTTTTGTCACCACTTCCAGAAGTGTGAATTTGTTTTGAGCAAGGAACAAGTCAATTTGAAAGCAACTGCTCTCTTATGGTAGAATTCTTTGAGCCATCAGTGAGCAGGTGAGGGAAGTCTTTTGAAGCATATGGATTTATTCTTCTGATGTAGGTTCAATACTATTCACAAGCACTGTGCAATACATGACAGCAAAATTATATCACATCAATGGTCACCTTCAATACCTACATACAGGGCTGGGCATAACCTCTGTCAGCATGTTTTCTGGATTCACTTGTGTTTTACTTTATACCACAGTGTGCTAATTCCAGTGGGTAAGTATAAGCAGCATTTTTCTATAGAAATATAGGTGGTGAACATGTAAGAAGGCTAGCTCTTACTTAGTTGCTTAGCTCTTCCTTTGGAGCAACTTGACAAAGACTGATCTTCATGAGACACCCAAGAGCGAGACAGACTCAAGAGATGTATAGCCAAAATTTACTTCTTAATACTCCACTAGTGTTTTAATAAAACTGTTTTTCACCTAGATGCCAGCATGAAGTACAGCTAAAAACGGATAACACTGAGTTCTGTGTGTTCCTCATGAAATCTTGCCATGCTAAGTGACAAGCAAATAATGATAAGAATTTATGGTTGACCATTTGTTAAAATAAATTGAATCTGTCCTATTACTTGAGTTATACACCTGGAGTTGGGGTTTGTATTACAAGCATGAAGACCCAGGAATGTCATCTTAACCAACATTTTCTGGGATCAGATATCACAGAAAGAAATAGTACTTCTCAATACTAGAACACCAAACCTCTCATTAAAAATAACCATTAAAATTTGAGAATGCTTTCCCTAATTTTCTAGATTTCTGAGCTAAGTTAGAAAGAAGCAACAATATCAAGAATCAATTCTACTTCTAGCACAAATATAACTTTCTCAGTTACTAGAAAATTCAGAGCAACCCGAATTTTACGCTGTGTTCAAAATGGTAAATTCTTACTCAGTGTAGCAGATTAGTAGAACATAAATCATTGATTTATGAGAGAATGAGACTTTTGTTTCTGTTTTTAGTGCTAATACATGGAGGTGTAATAGGAACTACAGCATTTTGAAAAATATCACACCTCACAGTCTAGTACTTTGTATTAGGTTACTGCAACAGCTATATTTGGAACACACCTACGTAGGATAAAGTAGCACAGAAACAGCTGTTGGATGATCTACTGTGTACAAAACTCAGTTCATCAACACTTGACTTTAATGAAGAGTTTAACTTACCGGTGGATCCGCCCCCTTAGAACCACTCAGCCCTCCTGTTAGGGATTCGATATCCTGAAAAGGGGAAAAGTGTTGATTGTAAAATGCTACTCAAAAGACTGGCCCATCCTCAAGCCCCACAGTGTCATAATGTCATTAACTGCAAAGTTAAGGCACGTCAGCTACTTCAAAAGCCCCTAGCATATTGTTAAACTATAAAAATAGGCTATAACATTTTTATTGTTTTTTTTCTCTTGGAAATAAAAAAATTAAAATAGGTCATATCTAAAGATACAAATGCATGCTTGCTTGTAAAAAAGAAAAAATAAGCCTGGTAAATATTTAAGATATGGAAAGAAAATGACTGTAGACAGGAAAACAAATGTTTTATCATTAATGAGTTTAAGTGAGAGTAGTAAAAGAAAAAACTAATTAAATTTCAATTAAAATATTTTAAGAATATTAATCACAAGTAAAATGATTAAAGTACAGAATTTAAAAACTATTGCAGTTTCACTTTATTTGTACAGATGGAAAATATGAAGCAATGTAGGTACATTGGATGTTCTTTCACATTGATAAACTTGTAATTTTGAATTGGTTACCACAAAAGATCACGCCTTACTCCTGATTACAGATATTAAAACTAGCATAAATGCTGGAATGGGTGATACTGTGATACTGAGACCATGACATGTTGGTAAGGACAATTATACGTGATGCTATCAGTTACAGGACTTTATATCATGATTATCTCTTGTGACTTCTTCAAAAGAAACTGTAATTCCAGATTATAAAATAAAACTCTGCACATTTTTAATATTAGCAACTGATTTAACTTTAAACCATCTCTCATTCCTCACAAATAAATGAACAAAACAAAGCAAGCAAGAAATACACACACACACACACACACACACACACACACACACACACACGAAAACTACACCTGTCTGTTCAAAGGCTACTGGTTAGAAGTTTGAGGCTACAATGAAGATTATACTTTGACTAGAAAGAAAGGTTCTTCTTTATGTACCTGATCACTTCTTATTTGCCTACACCTAACTGGAGAGATAGCACTGAAGAAACTGTGAAAATATAGTTACAGTAAAAAGACAGAAAAGAAAGAAAGATAAATGAGTCAAGATTGTAGTAAAAGAATATTACTTATGATTTGCTAAGTGGCCGATACATCGCTATCACTAAGGAAACATAAGTTGCTAATTTACTTGGCAGTTAATGGATCATTTTTCCTAAGATTTCCAGAATGGGTGGATCATAACAATATAATATAGGGTTAAGAAGAGCACCTTACACATGCAGAAACAGAAAGCTGGAGACAAGGAAATGTTGGTGTTTGCAAATATTTCCATTTTAAGAAGCTGATTTTGAGCAGGAACTCAATGGGTAATAAATTCTGTTGTGCATGCTCTATTAAGAGTCATTTATAATAAAACAACCACAAGGAATATTCCAAGATAACTATTAAGTTGTCTTCTCTGAAACTGGTATGCTGTGCGTCTACATGTATAAATGCATGTATTGTTTCCATTTCCTTCTGAGGAATGAACATTGACCCTTTCCCATTTTAGCTCTAAAAGTGGATTTGCGAAGTGTGTCAGATATTAGAGGTGCCTGACAGCGAGTAAAAGCAATGCAGAATGTCGATTCTCTCATTGAAGTAATGCTTAAAACTCTATGATATTTCTAACCACAATTAAGGTGAAGATAGCTTTCCAGCACTCAAAAGGCAGAATATCTCACTTAAGACTCTTCCAATGATTTATCCATTTCCCAAGTGTTCTTCTTCACCAGCTTATTGAAATCTTTTTTTTTTTGACATCATACACACCATAAAGATTCAAACCACTATTTAAAAAAAGACTCAAATTACTAAATTATTTGATTGTAAATGTTCTTTAACATTCTTCTTAAGTAATCTAAGTAAATTATGCCACTGAAAAATAAAACAAAGCAGTAAATATATCAACAGACAAAATAAATATTTGCACTGAATTCAAAGATAAACTATAATTTTGTTTTATTTTATTTTATTTTATTTTATTTTATTTTATTTTATTTTATTTTATTTGTGGAACCAGGGATTGAACTCAGGCCCTTGTGCTTGCCAAGGAAGCACTTATTCCACTGAGCCATCACCCCGGCCCAATAAATTATAATTTTAAAATATTTTAGACTTTCCAGAAATGATCTGATAGCATTAGCTGGTCAAATGGTAACCATACAATATTAACAGAAAATAAAATACACAGCCTATTATACTATGTGATAACCCCTTCTATCTCTGTAATAACCTACCAATTATATGAAAGATTACTACCAGGTATATTTAAAATAAAAGAAAATGATGCTAAGTATATACTGCAATTAAACATTCCTTGCTCCATATTATTCTAATACATCTACCTTATATTAACAATAAATCTTCTTTTATTTTAGGTTGTTTCTGGTGGTTGTTGTTTTTGTTCTGAATTGAGCTCACTGATACATCTTAAATATACATAGTGATCACATTTATGATAGGGATCTATCATTTTATATGATAGATTATAAATGCACATCCCCCATTATCCTACTCACCCTTCAATCCTTTTTCCTGTCCTAATTTACAAAACTTTGTTTCAACATTTTTTCTTCTTTTCTTTTTCTTTTCTCTTTCTGTCTCTCACCCTCCCACTTTCCTAGTTCCTGCTTCTGGTTGAGCATTTCCTTCCTATTTCATAACAGATAGTATGTATTCTGGTTTTATTCACACTCTCTGTTTTTCACACCAGAAAACTAGCACAGTATATATACTCGTGTGTTCAATTTATTTGACTTAAGAGTAGGATCTTGAGGTGCATCCATTTACCTACAACTGTCTCAAGTTTATTCTGCTTTGTGGTTAGTAGTACTCCATTGCAAAATAAATCACACCTTCTTTATCCACTCACCAGTTGATGGGCATTTGATCTGTTTCCAAGATTTAGCTATTATGAACCATGCTGCTATAAATATGGGTATGCATATATCATTGTGGTTTGATGCTTTTAATTCTTTTGGGATGATACCAAGAAGGGGAATAACTGGGTCAACTGAAACCTCTAATCCTAGTGGGTTTTTGTTGGTTTCTTTTGGGCGGGTGGTGTTGTACCAGGGATGAAACTCTGGACCTTGTGCTTGCCAGGCAGGTGCTTATCCTGCTAAGCTATCTCCCTGACCCTAGTCCTACTTTTTGCAGGAATCTTCACACTGATTTTCACAGTGGGTGCACTAGTGCACACTCTCACCAGTACAAGAAGGCTTAGTTTCACCCCACAGCCTGACCAACTGCCATCATTTGGTGGATTTCTTAATAATAATCATTCTTCAGGAGTGAGATGGAATCCCAGCATTGTTTTATTTTGTAGTTCAGGAACGACCAATGATTTTTCAAATATTCATTTGCCATTTTTACTTCTTCATCTGAGATATGTTTATTCACATTAGATACTCATTTTTTAACTGAGTCTTAAAATTTGGGGAGTCTGATTTTTTGAGTATTTTATAAATTCTAGATAGTTGTCCTTAGTTTAAGGAACATTTGGCTAATTTTTTTCCCACTTTGTGCTGTCTCTTCACCTCTTTCTTTCTTTCTTTCTTTCTTTCTTTCTTTCTCTTTCTTTCTTTCTTTCTTTCTTTCTTTCTTTCTTTCTTTCTTTCTTTCTTTTTCTTTTTTTCTTTCTTTTTCTTTCTCTTTTCTTTCTTTTCTTTCTTTCTTTCTTTCTTTCTTTCTTTCTTTTTCTTTCTTTCTCTTTCTTTCTTTCTTTCTTTCTTTCTCTTTCTTTCTTTCTTTCTTTCTTTCTTTCTTTTTCTTTCTTTCTTTCTTTCTTTCTTTCTTTCTTTCTTTCTTTCTTTCTTTTTCTTTCTTTCTCTTTCTTTCTTTCTTTCTCTCTCTCTTTCTCCTTTCCTTCTTTTTCTTTTTTTCTTTGTATATTTGGTACAGGCTCTCACTACACAGCTCGGACTCTTAATGATCCTCCTGTTTTCAGCCTCCCCAGTGTGGGGATTACAGGTGTGTGCTGCCACACTGGGACTTGGCTGGCTTAGTGTGCCTGAGGGTGAGGCCAGCAGAGCCTGTGGTGTCAGGGATCAATCCCCCAGTCCCTGTGCTTGCCTAAGCAGGTGCTTATTCCCCTGAGCAACCTCATCAACCCCATGATTTCTTTTGCTATGCAATTTTTTAAAAAATAAGATGAGATCATAGTTGTTGATTCTTTGTAATACTTCCCTTACAATCAGGGTTTTGATCATAAAGTCTTTGCCTGAACCTACATCTTCAAGAGTTCTGCTTATTTGCTCAGTAGATTTAGTGTTTCTGTTTTAATATTTAGACTCATTTTGATTTTAGTTTAGTGTACAGTTTGAGAAATGGGCTTAATTTTAGTCTACGTACATGGAAAGTCAGTTTCTCCACCAATATTTATGAAAGAGGTTATCTTTCTTCCACTAAGGGTGTTTTATCCCAATAAGATAAACATACCTGAGTATGTTTGGAGTTGTTTCTATATCTTCTAGTCTGTTTGTTAGCCTTGAGTCTGGGTCTTTTGTTTTGTTTTGCCAATACCATGCTTTTTATTTTTAATCACAGTAGCTTCATAGTATCATTTCAAGGCAGGGATTATGATGCCTACCGACTTGCTCTTATTGCTTAGAATTTTCTGTTTGTTTGTTTGCTATGGTAAGACTCTTTTGGTTCCAAATAAGTTTTATGATTCTTTTATCTCATCCTGTGATGTATACTATTGATATTAGATTGGGATTGCATTAAATCTGTAAAGTATAACAATTTCTACGTCAAGAATCTGTATTCTAATAAGATAACAAAACATTAAAAATACACAGATTGCTGAGCTGTAAAAGGCTCAAGTCAACAACTTCTGACATCACCAGTCTTATGGAAAACCCACTGCTATCATGGACTATTGGACTACATTGGATTATTTTGCTGAATTCATGCACCTACCATATTTAAAT
>NW_004524580.1:9241242-9248868 GCF_000260255.1 Octodon degus
CCTACTTTTCTGTTCTCATTCAGCTCATCGATTTCATTGTTGTCTTGTAGGATTGGGGAGCAGGGATAGAATTTAATGAGGCTAGCATGTATCTATAGTACAAAATTTAAGGGGACATGACTTTGAGTCACCTAATATGATTCTAAAATGAATCACTCTTAAATTTTGTGTCTAAACATATCACTTGTCCCACCCTCATCTTAGACAGTCTAGAAAACCTGGGCAACTGAAACAGTTGTGGCCTTCCTTATGCTGTCTGTGTATGCAATGAACTAAAACTCCACTCAAGTTTATTGTCTCCTTACCACTCACAATAATAAATAAAAGGAGTGTGATGAGCCACCCCATGCTGGATCTTTCTCTGCACTGTTGCTCATAGGCAACTCTGTTATATACCCTCACTATGCAGTTACCTATCATCTATACAGGACAAATAAACCAGGATCTATTACTTATATGACCACCTTTATTTTAAAAATATTTGGTTGTGAAAATTTTATTCCCCTTTCCAAGGTACTGAAGCACCTGAGGTTATTAGATAATCCTTCACACAAGCTATATTCAATCAGTGCTTTAACATTAGAAAACTCACATCTAGAACTAAAACCTGGTAAGCCATTAGTACAAGTCTTTGGAGTTAGAAAGGCTGAGTTCTAGGAAGAGATGACAATTAATGTCAGAGCACTAAGTAAGGTACCATGAAGCATGTCTGATCACCACAGATAATTAAAATAACCTCTTATTGTACTGAACTTGCGCTGCTACTTGTCCAGTTGTACCTCATGTCCACACCCAGTGACAGAAGAGTGAATACATTTTTCCCTTGGCAGACACAGAAACTAATAGAGATATAGGAAATACTCATGTTTTCAGTAGAAGACACTGGATTTAAATGTAATTTATACTACCTCTTGTGTGGAGGTAGACAAGAAGAATATTGAAATTGGAGACAATGCTCAAGGCTAATTGCTATATTCTTGATATTTCTCTGAAGAGTAGAATCAAATAGCAAAATGAAGAAAGTAAAGTTATAAGCAATCAGTTGAGAAGTGTCTGCTTAGGCAGAGCACAGGGACCAGGGTTCAGTCCTTAGCATTCCATGCTGGCCCTGCCCCCAGGGCATGCTGAGATGGCAATTGAGGCAGGGCATGGTGGTGTGTGCCTCCAATGCCAGCACTTGGGAGGCTGAAAACAGGAGAATCACAAGTCCGATCTGTGTAGTGAGACCCTGTAGACACTGTACTAAAAAAAAGAACAAACAACCGGCTGAATCTGGTATCATCTATGTCATAAAACTAAAGTCATCTCTAAAATCAACAGTGATTTGTGAAGTTACTATTGACTTTTCACGTTTTATTTTTTCAAAAATAACTTTTCATAACATAAAAATACTTTAAAAATAGTGGTTCTTACCAATTATGGATCTTTTAAAATTTCAAATTCCTGTATTATAATGGGATATGTTATAATTGCGCCAAGTTCATATGTTGAAGTCCCAAATCCTGGCATTTCAATATATAGGCATATTTGAAGATAATGTCTTAATTGAAATGATTGTAAGTAATAATAAAATGTTACTGCTGTCCTGATTAAAGGAGACCCCAGAGATGTGGGCATTACTGAGAAAATTCCACTTGAGGACACAGAGAAAAGGATGGCTCTCTGAAATTCAGGGAAAGATTTCTCAGAAAAAAACAAGCCTGGCAACACCTGGCTCTTGAATTTCTAGTTTGCAAAACAGTGAAACAACATTTTTGCATTATTAAACCACCCAATGTCTATGATCATTTGTTATTCGAGTCCTAGAAAAACAATGCATGTGTACTTATAATTGGAGACTATTTTAGAGTTTCTTTGGGAAAAGCTACTATATTTCAACAGTGTATAATTCATTAAGCCCTATATTAAAAACTGAATTATCGATGTATGTCCATTTTGTATCTGTGTATTCAAAGTGGTTAGGATAGATATATAGTTACATTCTCTTAATGAATAGAGTGATTTGTTCTAATGGTGTTTGTAAATAGGATATCATATCCATATCTTGTACAGCTATTAACCACTAGGAAGAATGTATGCAATGTATTAATTATTGAAACTGTCCTACCAATTTGATTTGAAACTGTCTCACTGCTATCTGTTTATCAATAAAATTGTGGGGAAAAAACTGAATTATCAGCAATGGAATTAATATGCAGAGGAAAAGGCCATTTTATATAATGGCAATATTTATAACTTAATTCAAATATTTTTGAGATATTTGGTGATAAAATTTATGATTGTAGCATAGTTTGCAAATTCATTTCACTCAGAATGAAAATTAAGTATTTCTGTTTACTGAAAACTTTTTCAAAAACTTCCCTTCCCTTATTGCCTTTTGACACAGCCCACATCCACTGCATCTCTGCAACCTCCCACACAAGCCTGCAAGGACATCTTAGCATTTAAATCCAATTACCAAGATTGCCTCATGGTTTTCCTGAACAATTGAGTTATGCCTAATGTAAGTGACCACCCCACCTGCTTTGGAATCTTATTTTTGCCGCTACATTTTTCATCCTCTCTGTGATTATTTTTGTGTGATGACTCTAAAGTCTATGTATTGTATATACGTAGTGTGAATTAATTCTGAATTTCAATATTTAACTCATCCTCTGAGACTTACGCTGCCAGCTCCAAACTCTGTTTGGAGATATGTTATCCATCTGAAACTATTACATTAATGAAAAATAAGTCTCATTTTCACCTGAGCTACACTCCCCAAATTAGGTTCTTGTCCCTGTCCCAGTGATCTACATTTTAATAAAAGACATCACCAATCACCCAGTAGTGTAGGCCCAAAGTTATCAGGAAACACAACCAAAAGTATCATTTAAACAGGTTTAATTTATTGTTTCTGATCACCGCTGTTATGATTCTGTGTCTAGTTGTCCTCCCAAGACCTCATGCAGTCATGAGGCAACTTCTAGAATTTGTGTTTAATTCATGATGTGATACTGGGATTATGGGTGTGAGTGCTACACCCACTCTGGGGTGGGTGACATGCATGCAGTGTAAGGGAGAGAGGCTTTCTAGCTGCTGTAGCTGCTGCTCCTCCCTTTGCTCTGCCATTTTCCACCACCATGAACTGCTGCCCTCTGCCATGTGCTACTCTGCCTTAGAGTCAGCCAAGTATGGACTGAAAGCTCCATCAACTGTGATCTCAATAAACATTTCCTTCCTTAATTTGGAGTATCGGGAATTTTGTATGAGCAATGGGAGAAGAGTAACTGAGACAATCTCCATTCCTACCATTCTAATCCTTTTCACTAGGTTGAGGGTACGTACCCTTAAGCTAAAGTTTCTTGTTGTTTGTGAATGAATCTCCTTCTGGATCTATTCTTGTCTGTCCCTCCAGAGCATACTTTATAAAAGTTAGCCAAGATTTAATATCTAAAGTGTATCTTAGGTCAGTTTTACTGCACAGAACCCTACACTGTTTTATTATCAACTTCAGAGTAAAATTAAAACTTCTTGTTATGGTCTGCTATGTCTTGTGTTACCTTGATTTAGTCCATTGCCTAACCAAGATCCCATCCCAGAGAAATGGGATCACTTCTCTGATCCCATCTTTTGTACTCTTCCTTCTGTCTTTTGCCATGCCATTCACATTGGCCTCACTAAAGTCCAAACATGACTCTCAGCTCAAGGTCTTTGAATATGCTTTCTACGCTGCTTATGATATGCATTGCTAGATAACTTCTTAGTCAATTTACTTTACTTAGACCATGGCTTAACTATCACAACATCATAGTAGACTGTCCTGTCTAATTTAGCCAGGTGCACCTGGAAAAATTAGCAAACTCCAAGACTCTATACAAGAGTGTTCAATAAAGGGACAAGTTATGCAGGTGTGGAGAGTCTAACAGATCCACAGAAATGACAAAACACAGGCTGTGGCAGTGACTGAAAGTTATAATCACCTCTAAGCCTGAAAAAGTAATGTATAAGAACAATAGTGTCAAATTCCAGCAGGAGGTATACACTTACCTTTAGCTTGCCACACACAGTGAAAAAGCAATAAATATTTGTTGAACAAAGGAATGATTGAATGAAGTACGTATTTCCATTTTGACATACAAAAAAAACCATGAGTCTCCAAGTACATATAGTGAATTATTTCTTATTTGTGTATAAATGTATCACTTTGAAAGCATATCTCAAGGCAGTCATGTTTGCACAATAAATCTTTTAAAATGCCCAAATGAACCAAATAATGAATTACTTGCCCAAGATCATACAGCTGGTGAATGCTGGAAAGGAGTTTTAAGACCTCAGTGTTATAACCCCAAGCCTATTGTGTTTTCTATTACATTGCACATCACTAACCAGATATCATTTTAAAGGAAAAAACACTCAACTCTCTATATTTGTCTTGAGGTAAAACATTTCTTCATAATCCGGGGTTTCTAAGTTCACTGGAAAGAAAAACCATGCAAAATTATATAATTGATGGTAATTTACATATTAAACTTAGCTTCTGGTAAAAATGCCAATAATTCATATTAAGTCCCTGATTCTTTAATCATTATATAAAGAATAAATTGATGTTTGAAAAATTTACCTAGCATAGGTGCCTACTCATAGATGAGTGAGCAGTTTATAAATACACTACACTAAAAATGACTAATGTTTATTTTTAAGTAGCATCTGATGGTAGCTAGGCTTACAGAAGAGGGATATGTTATGGAAGACAAAATTGTTTTTTAAGAATATCATTCTGTTCTTCACACAGTGCTTAATGGGAGCAGTCTTGCATCATAGAGCACCAGCTTTATTCAAATAATAAAGTTGAAGGGCCAGTGAGATAGCTCAGTGACTAAGTAACAGCTTAGGCAGGCGCAGGTGCTGGGGGTTTAATCCCCAGCACCACAGGACATGCCACAGGACCCGGGCACACTGAGCCAGCCATGGAGATCAGGAATGGTGGTGCATGCCTGTAATCCCAGTGCTGAGAAAGCTGAAAACAGGAGGGTCACTATGAGTCTGAGATGCATGGTGAGAACTTGTACCAAATACATTAAAATAATAGTAGTAGTAGTAGTAGTAGTAGTAGTAGTAGTAGTAGTAGTAGTAGTAAACAAATAATAGTAATGAAGCTGAGTTTGTCAAAGAAGTATGTTCTTCCTCTACCAGACTTAAACTATTACAGTTTCCTGGGCAACTTTACAGGCTAAATTTCCTGGAAGATAGACAAGAAGCAGAAATCACACAAACCAGCTTCACAAATCTCTCCTATAGAATCCTAAAGAAACTGTAGTCATTTTTAACTTTAAAAAATTGGAGATTCATTTCTCTTCCTTTACTTTGAAAATAGTCTTGTCAAAAACTAAAACTTCCTTAAGCCATACAAGCAATCCCCCTAAAATTATAATGGGGTATACTGTGAATTAGGCACTGTGGTCTTTACAGGTGGACCTAAAGCCAATACATGAAGGTCAAAACTTTCATAGGGTTTCGAGTTAGAATGCTGAAAACAGCTTAGTGGAGAAACATATACCTCATATACATACTCAGTAGGATACCAAATTCAAAAAGTTCGAATATAAAAACATGTCAATCTGCAGATAATATGTAGAAGAATTTTAAGAAATGAAGAACTTTTAAGAAATAAGTAGGATATGGAGCCAAAATCTTAATTTAGTTATAAGAAAATTAAAGTTGAGGAGGATATACTAATAAATCTTATTTGGCTACAAAATACTTGAGTGTTTCATGACTGTTGTTTTTGAATGTACACTGAACCTGGGGAGATAGCTCAGTGCATAGCACCTGCCTAGCAAGTACAAGTTCCTGGATTTATTCCTAGTACACACACACAAATGCAGAGAGAGAAAGAGAGAGAGAGAGAGAGAGAGAGAGAGAGAGAGAGAGAGAGAGAGAGAGAGAGAGAGATTATTAAATGTACACTGAGTGCATTTGTCCAGGAACTTGGTTGGTAACAAAATAATTAACATTTATTGATCATTTAATATAGCAGACACTATGTTAAAAGCATGTTGCTTTGTTAATTAATGTTTAGCTTTCTTCCCTGTTAGTATTTGCTTCATTTTGAAGATGGTGAGTCTTGGTTTTTTAGAATTTAAATGATTTGACAAAAGTCATACCACTATTAGCTTTTCAAATTCCAACAGACCTTCTCCTGGGGCAATTTTTAGCAGCCACACTCAGTTCAGCTGGCAGAAATCTGCCATAGTCACTTGGGATGGATGGTACAGGAGGACCCTGACAAACTTTTTTTTTTTTTTCTTAAACAGTTATAAGAATACATTGCTGGACTTACACCTAACTAATAATCAGCAAAAGTATAGTATTTATATGGAAGTAATAAAATGAGTTTGTAATACTAGTTTTAAAAAAGAAAAGCTTTGTTCAGTATATTTTGTTACCTTTTACAGAATAAAAGAATTGTATATTAGAAACAAAAAAGTTGAGTGCGATGAAAGAATATGTTTAGCATTTTTGGCACATCATATAGTAACTTGGGAGAAAACAAATACTTATTCAGCATTTGAAAAAGCATTTGAAGCAGATTTCAAGCACAGTATTTATGAGGTGAAGCTTATAGTTCTTTATTGGTGGGATAATATGTTTGACTGGCCTACACATATGAGTTCATGATATTAGATTTATCTTTAAAAAACCCAAAAACATTTTGGCTCTATAGAATATACTTATAAAATATTCCCTCTAAACTCAAATCTAAATAGGAAATACCACCTTTATTGAGAACAAAATAATGTCAGTGGTGCATAGAATAAGTTTTTTTTTTTTTTTTTTTTTTTTTTTTTGAGCTAGCACCAGAAATTTAGGTTCTAACTTTTCCATGAAGTACATCTTTTGAAGTCTTTTCATTTATGAAATTGTGTGTGTGTGTGTGTGCGTGTGCTCACACGTGCATGTGTGTGTGTGTGTGTGTGTGTGTAGATTCTTTCCTTTCCTCCCTTCTACTTGGCTGAGGTGTTAAAAAAGTATTTCATGAACTCCTGGATCAATTTTAACTAGCTTCTCTTTCCTAACATCCACACATTAAGGCATTATTACTATTTCAAATTCAATTACTATCTCAAATTTAAATAAGATAATGTGTTTTCTCTTACTCTGCCACTTCTATGGCAAACTTTCTCTCATACAATTTCTTATCTTGGTTGATGGTCACAATGAAAGACATCCAATCTAGATTTCTGGAGGTAAATAATCTCCCTCAATCTCACATCCATATGCCAATCCATATGATTTCTCCTGAAAATCTCCTCAATCTCATCCATTTTCTAATCACATTTATTTTATTGGTTTAAGGCCTTATTTTAAATTTCCCATCATCCCTGATTTCTCTCAAAAGTGTCCTTTTGGGCTCCTTTTTCCAGGCTGGTCATTCTCAAAGTGTTGTCTGAGTTCAATGACATCAGCATTATTTGTAAATTTGTTGACAGTGCAAATCCTGAGATGCAGGACATTGTAGGGAGCTGTGTTTAGCCGCACCCTAGGATGGCGCTGGTTTCCGCCTTCCACCCCCTCAGGGGGTGAGCGCTCCTGGTAATCAACAACTCCATAAAAGGCCAAGGCTTGGGCTAATGCATTGCTTCC
>NW_004524580.1:9251293-9264611 GCF_000260255.1 Octodon degus
GGAATCCATGGAGAGCATGCCTGATTGCATGTGGGTAGATGCCGCTTCTCCCACCCCCGTGCAAAGGGCATCGGGCACTGCTGACGCTCCCTGGGTGTAAAAGCCTGGGCAAGCATCGGCATAACCTCTAGCACAACGGGGATCGGGCCTCTGTTCTCGCCTGTTGCTAAAATGAAAAGGGGGAATTGTAGGGAGCTGCGTGTAGCCGCGCCCTAGGATGGCGCTGGTTTCCGCCTTCCACCCCCTCAGGGGGTGAGCGCTCCTGCTAATCAACAACTCCATAAAAGGCCAAGGCTTGGGCTAATGCATTGCTTCCACGTACCTGGACCAATGGACGGTACACACGTGGCGCCCCATGGTTGGAAGTCCTGAGACTTATAAGCTAAGAGCAGGGGCCTCGAGGGGGAAGAAGGCTGATGTAACAGGGCAATAAAAGCTGCGCAGACACAACCAGTGGTTGCGTCTTCCTTGCTGGCAAGGCCGCATGCGACAGGACATGTCCAGGCTGCATTTGTTTTCAACATTCTTAAGTACAGACTCAGTATTAGGAAGCAGAGCCATCGAACATCCATGGGCATGGGAATTTTTATACTACAGTTCATTTCTTTTTAGTTCACTCTTCACCAATTTCCAGGAAAATATCTGATCTTCTTACCATGAGCCTTGCATCATCTTATTGTATGAAGTGTCCCATTGTTTTTGTGCTTCTGCTCCACAGATTATTCTGTCTCAAAACTACTACTAAACCCAAGTAAATGTTATTCATCCTTGGAGAGTTGGCTGAGACATTTCTATGGATTTTTTGAGTCCCTCGGGCTATGGGGATGGGCCTCCTGTTGCTTCTTTGGCATCTGGCATTTAACTCTATCATACCCCTTATTAAATAATTATCATTTTAATCTTTTGTCTTTTCTGTTCTTTTAAGAACCAAATCATCTCACCACTGTACTTAAAACACTTCCATATCTTCAACAGTTTATCACAAAGTACCACCGATAAATATTAGAAGACTTGATAAATTCATGTCCCATTTTGGCTAAATGAACTTCTTCTCTGGGGAGAAGATGAGCTGCTTGAGTGGCATCAGGACGTGGCGCCCTTTGGGGTGGGCGTGATGCGATATGAGCATGTCTGCGCTCGGGTTACACGCTTGGTGAATGTGGACTATTAAGAAACTGATCCTCTTTAGCTTACTAAAGAAACAGTTCTCTTGGACAGTGATACTGATGATAAAGTAACATTGAGACATAATGTCTTAGTGGGCCCCAGCAGGAGACCTCCAGTTCTACTAGAAGCCTGCAAAATATTGCACACATATAAGAACAGATATGAGTGGAACTCCACAGCAGAGTGGCCCTGTCACTTTGGGAATAGCCAGAGCAGAACTCCGCAAGAAAACTTGGTTTGGGAACCTGCAGGTAAACTCGCTGCAAAACAGCTAGTTGAGAGACCCAACGAGCTCAGCTAGAAGCAGAACACCTAGCCAGCGGGGCACAGCAGGTTCAGTTCCATGGGCTACAGAAGGAAGAAGCCAAGCACAGCAGCCAGATACCAGCCAGGCCCAGCTGGTCAAGTTCCAGTTTGGAAGAGCTTGACCCAGTGAGCTGAGACACACTGCTAAGCCCAGTGGGGCCTAGACATAGACCCAGATCTGCAGAAACATTCTCTCCAGACAGAGGTGGCAACCTGTAACTCTGTCTGGAAGTCTCCAGGTACATGGGGGGTGGGTGACCAGACAGAATTTAGGGGAAAATTTAAATATAAATTCCCAATTTAAAATTGCTTAGCTATACAGCCATAATGTTTGTTTTTATAGTCTAAAATACAAACCCATTAGCTACAAAAGTTTGTCAGTTGCTAAATCTCACTACCCATTATTACTGTTTCTAATTGTATTACTATAAATAGAAAACCATATCTGCCTTAACCACATGTTCTCTCTTGGGTAATAATATTGGGAAGCACTTGGGTAATAACCTCACCAAAGCCCTACACTGAAGGAAAGAGGACAGTGCCAAACAGAAGTCAGCATTTCACCCTCAATCAATAGAAAACAAAATCCTGCAACACACAAAACAAGAATCCCTGACACAGAAGAGATACCTAAAGAACAGACTCTTTACAGAGAGGCTCTGATCACAGTGATACCATGGACTACTAACACAGCCTCACAAAAAAGTATCACAGAAATCAAACTAGAGTTCTCTTTGAAATATAAAATGACAAAGAGATGAAGTCAAATGCATTCTCAGGCCCTGAGCCCACCCAGAACAAATGCAGGAAACACGGAAGAAATTCGAAGTCACACACCTGAAATCTCTCAAATAATAGCATCTGAAGTAAAGAAACAACTGTAGAAGGTTTCAGAGGAAATCAGGTCTGAAATAATCTCCCAAATAAAATAAGAAATTATAACTATAATGAAAGAATTATTAAGCATTTCTAGAGAAGACACTGGTAGAAAATAGAGAATAGAAAAATGATGGAAATCTTAATGAGCAATATACAAAATAAATGGAGCGCATGAAACAGATTCAAAGAGATCTTCAGGAGATTGAAAACTAAAAAGTTGGCAAAACCATCTGAATGAAAGTGAAGATAGACTTTTCATTCTTCAGACTTTAAAGACTCAATAGTAGCTAGTGAAAAGGTAAGGATGGATCTCTAAAAAACAACTAGGACCCAGGAAATAATAATTCAACAGCTGCAAAACGATGCAAAGATGAGCAAGATAAGATTAATAGACATCACTGAGAAAGGAGGAGTCAATACAAATGATATGAAAAGAATATGGGCAGAAGAAATAGCAGAAAACTTCCCAAATATGGGGAAACAATCAGACATTTATGCAACCAAGGCATATAGAATGCCAAAAAAATTGTTAATCCAGTTAAAATCACACCCAGGCATATAATGATTAAGATCCCAGAAATTCAGCACAAGCACAGCAAGCTAACAGCCACTAGAGAAAAGAAATAGATCACATTTAAAGAAAAACCCATTAGATTAGTGTCAGATTTCTCCTCACAAAACCAAGTCAAGAAGACCATAGAGTGAAGTACTTAAAATCCTACAAGAAAACAAATTCCAACCCAGACTGAAATACCCTGAAACTCTCAAATTTAATGGAGAAGTGAAATACTTCCATAACAAAGAACAAATGAAGAATTTCATGATGACCAAGCCAACCCTATGCAGCGAACTAAAAGATATTCCAGAAGGGGATCAAAATGACCACAACTCCAAGAATGAGAATGGAAAGAAGCCACCAAGCAAGGCATAAAATTAAACACAGGAGAAAAGTAGGTAACCAATAGCAGGAAAATAACATGACAAGCATAAGTCAGTACATTTCAATTTTAACCATTAATGTAAATAGACTCAATTCAATTAAAAGAAATAGGCTGGCACACTGGATTAAGAAACAAAATCCAATAATATGCTGTATACAAGAAACACATTTTTAACTCATAAAGAAACTCATAGGCTGCAAGTCAAAGGATGGAAAACAATACCACATACACCAGGACCTCAGTAAAAAGCAAGAGTAGCAATCCTATTTGCAGATAATCTGCACTTCAAATAAAAAACGATCAAACAAAATAAAGAAGGTCACTACTTACTGGTTAGAGGAAAAATACAAGAGGAAGAGATAACAGTCATTAATATATATGCATGAAATTTGGAAGCATCAAACTACATAAGAAAAATTTTAATGGACATGAAAAATCTAATGTCCAAATACCACAATCTTTTTTTTGTATTTTTAAAATATTTAATTAAGCATTTATATATTTTGGTTCTTGTTTGTTTTAGTTGTTTTGGATTTAGACCCAATAAAACTTTCTTTTCTGGCATATCTTGGGCCTCTGAAATACTCTGGGCACTGTCCCTAAGTCCCTAATGGGTAAAATGGGCTTCCTCTCAAACACTGCACTTGGTAAAAAACTCAAGGAAAAATCATGCCTCAGTAGCAGCAAAATGGTGTTTGTAAATAGAATATCATGTCCGCATCTTGTACAGCAATTAAACACTAGGAAGAATGTATGCAATGTGTCAATTATTGAAACTGTCCTACCAATTTGGTTTAAAAAAAAAGTTGATATTTGAGAACAAACACTTAGCTGCTTTTAAGTATGAACATATAGCTGAAGCACAATCTTAACAGGGGAACTTAATGCCCCTTATCTAAAAAAGATAGGTCTAGAAGACAAAAAAGTAGCAAAGAGGTAGTAGATTTGAACAAGACCTTTGAACAAATGGATTTAGTGGACATAAACAGAGTGTTCCACCCAACAATATCTGAATACACATTATTTTCAGCTGCACATGGCATGTTTTCTAAAACAGACCATACAGTACTCCATAGGTTATGCCTACATATTTGCAAGAAAACAAATGATCCCATGTATATTATCTGAACATAGCATGATAAAACTAGAAATTAATGAGAAAAGAAATCACAAAAAGCCCATAAATATGTGAAAATTCAATGACACCCTACTCAGTAACCAATGGGGCACAGATGAAATTAAAGAAGAAATTAGACAATATCTACAGTCTAATGAAAATTCAAGCATAACATACCAGAATTTGTGGGATGCAATGAAAGTAGTTCTTAGAGGGAAATTTATACTGGTGAACTCACACATTAGGAAAACAGAAAGATAACAAATAAATATGGCAATGCTTCACCTTAAGCTTCTAGAAAAAGAAAAGCAAACCAGGACCAAAGCCCAAAGATGAGAAGAAATCACAAAGATTAGAGCAGAAATTAATGCAATAGAGCAAGTGCAAGGTCCTGAGTTCAATCCCTGGTTCTGAAAAAAAAAGAAAGAAAGAAAGAAAGAAAGAAAGAAAGAAAGAAAGAAAGAAAGAAAGAAAGAAAGAAAGAAAGAAATGCAATAGAAACAAAGAAAACAATCCAAAGAATTAATGATCAAAAACTGTTTCTTTGAAAGATTAAATGAAATTAATAAACTCCTAGCTAACCTCACCAAAAATTGTAAATAAAAAGTTCAAATTCAAGAAACAAGAAATAAAAAGGGTAAAATTACCACAGATCCTGTGGACCTTCAGAAGATCATCAACAGCTACTTTGGAAAATCTTTACTTTCACAGAATTGAAGACACAAAATAAATGGATAGATTCCTACAAAGGTACAAATTACCAAAACTGAGTCAAGTAGATGTAAGAACAAAAATACAATAATAGCTAATGAAATTGAAAATGTAATAAAAAACTTACTGACATAGAAAAGTCCAGGTCCTCATGGATTCACATCTGAATTATACAGGAAATTTACAAAGGATTTCATCCCAATACTCCTCAAACTTTTCAGTAAATTTGAAAAGGAAGTAGTACTCCAAAAACCATTCCTAGAGACAAGTACCATACTGATACCAAAACCAGAGAAAGATTCAACCCAAAGAGAGAATTACGAGGGAGGCCAGTCTCCTTCATGAACATAGATGCAAAAATTCTCAATAAAATCCTAGCAAATAGAATACAGCAAATCATCAAGAAAATTATACACCATGACTGAATAAGATTCATCCCAGGGATGCAAAGGTGGTTCAGCATACGCAAATCTATAAACTTAATACACTATATCAATAAAGCCAAATCCAAAAACCACACAATCATCTCTACTGATGCAGAAAAGGCTTTTGACAAAGTCTCATGCTCATTCATAATCAAAGTCCTATAGAAAATTGGAATAGATGGTCTCTACTGCAGTCTGATTAAAGCCATCTATGACAAACCAACAGACAGCATAATTCTAAATGGGGAAAAACTGAAAGCTTTTACCTTCAAATCACATACAAGACAAGGATGTCCTCTCTCACCCCTCCTATTCTGAAATCATTAGCTAGGGCCATCAGACAAAAGAGAGAAACAAAAGGAATAAGAATAGGTAAAAAAGAAATTAAAGTACCATTATTTGCAGATGACATGATACTCTATTTGGAAGACCCAAAAAAGTCCACCAAGAAGCTCCTAGAATTAATAAACAAATTCAATACCATAGCAGGTTACAAAGTCAGTACCCAAAAATTAATAGCATTCCTCTGCACAAATAACAAAGACACTGAGAGAGAAATTTGATAAACAATAGCCTTCACAAAAGCATCCAAAAAATGAAGTACCTAGGAATTAATCTAGCAAAGGAACTAAAAGATCATACAATGAAAATTGCATTACTCTGAAAAAAGAGCAAGGAAAAATATTCCTTGCTCTGGGATAGGAAGAACCAACATTGTGAAAATGGCCATACTTCCAAAATTGTTATACAGACTTAATGTAATCCCTATCAACACACTTCACAGATCTAGAGAAAACATTCTTAAAACTTACTTGGAACCAGAAAAGACCTAGAATAACAAAGGCAATATTGAGCAAGAAAAACAATGCAGGAGGCATTAGAATCCCTAACTTGAAATTATACTACAAAGCTACTGTGATAAAAATCAGCATGATATTGGCAAAAAAAATAGACCCCAGGATCAATGGATCAGTTTAGAAGATGCAGATAAAAATTCAAACACACTCAGCCATCTTATCTTTGACAAAGGGGCCAAAAATGTTCCCTAGAAGAAAAATAGTTTCTTTAACAAATGGTGCTAGAAAAACTGGCTCTCCACATGCCAAAAACTAGAACTATACCTAGGTCTATCAACATGCAGTAAACTAAAGTGAAAATGGATAAAGATCTAAACATTAAAACAGCAACACTAAGTCTCCTGGAAGAGAAAGTTGGTGGAAATGTTGAAGACATAGGAATTGGTAGACAGTTCCTGGACAAAAATCAAATTGTTCAGGAAATACCTGAAAGAGTCAACAACTGGGACCTCCTGTTATTGAGAAGTTTCTGCTTGTGAAAAGAAATCACCAACAGGGTGAAAAGACAACTCACAAATTTGGAAAAAAAACTTAACCAGTAATCACACAGACAAAGGTCTTCTATTTAGAGTATTTAAAAAGCTAAAAATAAAAATTAGGGTCCCCAAATTTAAAAACGCAATCCAAAAATGGAAATCTGAGATGAATACACACTTCTCAGAGGAAGAAATACAAGTGGCAAATAATTACATGAAAAAATGATCCACATCACTGGCCATTCAAGAAATGCAAATTAAAACAACACTGAGATACCATCTCAGCACAGAAAGAATGGATATCATAAATAAATCAACTAATAACAAATGCTGCAGAGGCTGCAGGGAAAAAGGAACCCTTCTCCACTGCTGGTGGGAATGCAGATGGGTCCAGCCACTTTGGAAGTCAGTGTGAAGACTTCTAAAAATCTAGGACTGGAAATTCCATTCAATCCAGCTATTCCCCTTCTGGGTATTTTCCCCAAAGAACTGAAATCATCGTACCACAATGATATACGTGCACCCATGTTTATAGCAGCACAATTGGTCATAGCCAAATGTTGGAAGCCACCAACACGCCCACCACCTTAGGGTTGGATGAAAAAGATGCGGTATTTTTATACAATGAAGTATTACTCAGATATAAGAGAGACAAACTCAAAGCCTTCATAGGATGCAACTAGAGGCTATACTCATAAGTGAAGTGAATCAGACCCCCATGTCTAAATATGATATAGTCTGTATAGCATAAGAACCCAAAAGAAGAACTAAAACCTGAAAGTTATAACAGATATAGTAAAACAGTAAGAAATGGAACTTCAGGATCTAACAATGAAGATGAGAGAAGGAGAAAAGATAGGAAAAAAATTACATGGTTGGTAAACATGAAACTACATATACAGGATGGCTGAGGTGATTTTACTAAAAATTTCCATTCTTCAAAAATAGCAGTTAATGTGTAAAATTTTCACCTTGACTAACTATATGCTGGTATCTGCAATCTAAGCAAGTACATTGAGGACAGCAATGTGTAATACAAAAATCCTGCTTGACTACCTGTCATCTTGGTCTTCTAAATGTGTACCATTTCTAATGTCCTATCTATTATTATACTCTTCAAAATAAAGACAAAAGGAAAAACAAGAGGGACAAGAAGCAAAAATTCAAGATTTCTGAAGAAGTAGTAATATGCAATCGTATGTCCAATCTTCCATAAATATATCTGTTAATCTGAGCAGCAGATTTGATGATTAAAAATAGATAATATACCAACCATTGTTTATCAGCTATTCTTATTCTGAAAATCTGTAATATATGTATTGTATGTTACCCTGTTTCTGTCATTGTTTCTGATTTTTGTTCTTTTGTCTTTTACTTTTCAAAATGAAATAATAAAATTAAATTTAATTTATAGAGTTACTTCTTATAGATGAGGACACTGATGCACAGAAAGTTTAGGCAACTTACCCAGAGTCATACAGCCAGTCAGTGAAGGAATATGGATTTAAATTCCAGCTCAATTCTGAAGTCCGACTTTTTACCTTTAGGCCTGGATTTCTCCAAAAATGTTTCTTTGTCTCCTATTACTGCATCTAATTCCATTCATTTTCTAGATGTCAGAAAATCTGTAAATATTCCTTTTTCTCATGCTCTACTTTTACAAAGTTTGAGGTTTTTTCTAGAAGTGTATTTGTTCATCTAGAAATTAATAAAAGATTGTCTCATTCAAAAAAGAATAGGTTAGTTATCGGAAAAACATGCTAAGCTTAACTTGGTTGTTTTTTGTTTGTTTACTTTTTTTGATACTAGGAATTGAACTCTGGGCCTCATGTTTGCTAGGCAGGGCTGTGACACTGAGCTACATCCCCAGTCCCAATCCAAACTTTATTAATTGGTAGCTACATCTCCTTAGGCAAATGTATACATGTTCTACATATAAAACTATTCAATGTCCTAGCACTGGTGCCAAATAACAATAAGCTATGGGCACAGACTTTATAAAGCTACATGTTAAAATAAATATGCATCAGAATACATGTAAATAAGATTTATATAGTTTATTATTCCTAAAAGAGAAGAGATCCTGTATTCATTTTCTCATCAGATAACCTTATGTTTTCTAGTTTTTTCTCTGATTTTGGTTATTATAGCAATTTTCACTGACATCATTTGGAAGCATATATTTTTCTTCTTCCTGCTAAAGATTGAGCAACATTTTTGGTATAAAATGAGACCTACTTTTTGAGAAAATTGCAGTTCATGGACTGAATTTATTCTTTTTTTCTATGTACTTCCTGATATCATGTACACATATATCATTATGAATAGCTTTAAGCATATTAGTTTTTCTTTATTTTTTTAAAGAAAGTACAAACTATAATTAAAAAAATACAAGTGATACAGAATTTCACTCAGTAAGGCAATATGAATTGCACATTATTTGTTGTAATACATACTGCTGTCTTCCAACCAGTTATTCATATTATGCATGTAAAATTGGAGGAAAAAAATGTATAAGATATTAAGAGGAGAAAAAGTACAATCAATTGCAAAAAAGGAGACAAAACAAATTAGTATCTGCTCCTTTCCATAGATCAGCAGAAATGCACAGTACAGTTGTCCAAACCATCTTGCCTACATACACATATAAATCCCTTTCCCCTACTGCCTCTACTGCCCTTCTCCTTAACTCAGCAACACCTTCCTTCTGAATAGGTTCATTTCCTTTCCCAGTACCTATTGTACCCTTAGATTCCATTTTTCTCTTTCAGGTTCTCACACCAAGGAAACAACATGATGTTTGTACATGCGGGTCTGATGCACTTCACTTCAGAGTATGTTCTCTAGTAGTATTCATTGACTGACAAAAGATTCAAATTTATCCCATTTACAATGAATAATCCATTGTGTAAAAATACCACATCTTCTTTATTCACTCTTCAGTTGATGGGCACCTGGGTTGTTTCCAGGATTTAGCTATGACAAATTGTGCTACTACAACATGGGTGTACATATATCACTGTGGTGTTTTTCCATTCTTCTGGAAAAATCCCCAGAAGGGGGATAGCTGGCATGAATAAGATTTCTAATCCTAGATTCTTAAGGAATCTCCACACTGATAGTGGTTGTACCAGTCTGCACTCCCACCAACAGTGTAGAAGTGTTCCTTTTCTCCACAGCCCCTCCAGCATTTTTTTTTTTTTTATTGGCTGACTTCTTGATGTAAGCCATTCTTTCTGGGGTGAGATGGAATCTCAGTGGTGTCTTAATTTGCATTTCTTGAAGGTCGGCCAAATAGCTCAGCAGATTAAAGCACCTGGAAGCAGGCACAGGGGCCTGGGGTTCAAGCCTAGGCCTGCTGTGCTGGCCCCGTCCCTGGGGTGCACTGAGATGGCAATTGAAACTGGGCATCATGGCACGTGCCTGTAATCCCAGCTTTTGGGAGTCTGTAAACAGGCAGATCATTACAAGTCCAATGTAGTAGTTAGACCATAAACACCCTGTAGACTCGTCCTTAAAATACAAAGAAAAAAATTGCATTTCTCAAATGACCAATGATGTTGAATTTTTTTCATATATTTACTTGCCATTTCTGTTTCTTCCTCTGAGAAGTGTATAGTCAACTCAGATGCCCATTTTTGGATTGGGTCTTTGCATTTGGGAGGAGTCTAATTTTTTAAAAAACTCTTTATGTTCTACATAGAAGGCCTTTGTCAGAGGGACAGTTGCTATATTTTTTCCCAGTTTATGGGTTTTGTTTTTACTCTGTTGGAGATTTGTTTAAGCATATTAGAAATGTGATATGGCAACTGAGTGAAAGGAATATGCTTTATGGGTGTTTTATGTATTACCCAGTTTTGATGAAGAGGTAGAAGCTCAATTTTTGTGATCTTACTTGTACGACACTTAGATATTCCTGACAAACAATATAAATAAATACTAAGATAAATACAATACCCCACACATTACTTTTTAAAAATCAGTTTCCATTTTGAACTCCGTAAATAGTAACCTAAAATATTATGGAGTCTAACAAACTTGGAGAAAAATAAATCTAACTTGATTTTTGCAAGGAGAAAGAACATATTACTTCTTTTCCCAACTGTCAATAACTGCAGTTTCACTGATGGATGCCAAAACAATAGATTAGGTTGATTTATAAATAACAGCCAGAATTTTTCTGAACTAAAGATGAAACCAGGGCAAATGGTTTTTTTTTTTTTTTTTTTTTTTGGTGGAACTGGGGATTGAACTCAGGCCCTTGTGAACTCAAGTGCTTATTCTACTGAGCCATCTCCCCGTCCCCAAGGGCAAATGTTTTACAGAATGTACCTATGTATCTATATAAAGTATCTGTGCATCTATTGGTCCATGAAGTAGGTATTTCTAACAATAGATTTTGATAAATGTTTATCTGATAGTATCTCTCCTTTACGAGGTTTTAGGTATCAGGACAATTAATATAACTTGTTTTATGGTAACCATGAGAACCTGCAAGAAAGCAGATGATGTATTTTGAAATTCATTAAGTTTAGGATCTTAGGTAATTTTGGGAATTTCAGCTAAATATTAAGTATTTTATGGTCTATGTCCTATTTTTTTGCAACATTAGCTCATTCTACGAAGCTATTAAATGAATTTACAGGAAGATATGGGAGCTTTGAATGTTATTCAGAGTCAGACATAAAACTTTCGGAAGGAGATCGGATTTGAATCTAAAGGATACAATTAAGATTTCACACCATTGCTATTTTCTGTGGGGAGAAATCAAGTTCTAAATCATAAGAAGAAAATTTCTGATTCATTTCCTATTTCTTAGTTCAGTTTTTGGAATGACAAATGATGATATCAACACTCACAAAAAAATAGCATTAAGATGTATGATTTCTCCTTCTTCTGAAAAATTTCATTACAATTAATGCTACCAGGATTCTGATATGAATGAAAGTTCATAATATTAATATTTCATACTTAAACTATTATTAAATGAATAGAAATGAAATAGACCAAATATGGGGGATAAAACATAGAAATGCTGTGCTATTAAATTTACTGAGACTATGGTATACTGCAGGAATCTTAAGAGAATAGTATGGTGCTGGAGGTTTAGCACCAGTGACAAAATGTCCTGTCATCAGTATATGTTCTCCAAACAATCTTATTGCTTTCTACTTATCCAGAAATTCCCTTCCTCCATAAAACCTCAGAACTAAGCTTTGACATTGTTTAATTTGCTGAGGTTAATTTAGAATATTTCATACTCAGATCTCTCCTTTTCTTAACAGTTCTGGAACACACTTTCTAGTAGTTATTCTCCTTCCTAAATTGAAGTGACAGTATTTAACTAAGCCACACAGGCAGGATTTCCAAAGTGCATGGAATGCTAAGTCCATCAGAGATGGCGCAGTGGCAAAGAAAAACTCCTGTTCCTCTAGTTTGCAACAAACCAGAGAGAAACTGCAGAGTCTTCACTTTATCAACAGATGCTAACTGAAGCTGGGACACTGAGAATCAGGTCTTTACTTAGATGCTTCAGGGAAACTCAGATATCATGCAAAGCAAAGGCATTATTTCTCTGGTTCCTACATGACTGGTTTTCATTAAAACAGTTAAGATAGGGGCTGGGGAGATAAGCGCTTGCCTGGCAAGCACAAGGGCCTGAGTTCAATCCCTGGTTCTGAAAAAAAAAATTTTTTAAGCTAGCCCAGCAGACTAAGTGCCTACTTAGGCAAGTACAGGGACCAGGATTTGATCCCCCACACCACATGCCACGCCGCCCCACCCCAGGAGCACTGAGCCAGCTATTGAGACCAGGCATGGTGGCACACACCTGGTGTGATTGCAGGGTGAGATCCTGTACCAAACACATAAAAAATAAAAATAAAACAGTTAATAATGTCAATGCAAAGCCACAGTTTATTGGCAGATAAATCTCCTTTCCTTTGCTTCAAGCATCCTCTAAACACAATTGTGAATTCTGAATATGTATCTATAGATAACTCAAGATTAGAATTGGAGTCTTTTCATTCCTAGCCTCAGAACAAAGTTCAAGAATAATTGGTAGATAGCTCTGTATATCCTCAAACAAAAACCTGATGCCATGCAAAAGAATTCTAAAGCAGGATTTACAACGTTAATGAGGATCTTTATGTTAGTACTGAGGACAGAGTTAAGGGCTTCACACATGCTATGTAAGTGCTCTGACACTGAAATTAAGTACTTTTTTAGCCCTTAGCCATAAATCTGTCAATGACAGCTTTACTGGAATGTCAGATAAGAAACAACCTCATACATGGTACAGTACTTTTTCCTCAGGATATTTGGCATCTCTAGTAGACATGGACATGGAAGTCTGTTCCTGTATCTTCCATTCCAACATCAAAACACAAAGACATGCATACACCCACCCATACACACACACACACACACACACACACAC
>NW_004524580.1:9264796-9268683 GCF_000260255.1 Octodon degus
GCTGTAACAAATCCTCATAAATTGGTGATTTATGACCACACAGATTTATTGTTACCCTTCTGCAGGTCAGTAATCTGAAAAGTGAAGTGTTGGCAGGCTTGCGTTCTCTTATGACTTCAGCGGCACAATACATTCCTTGGCATTTCCAGTTCCAGGAAACCACCTGTCTCCTTGGTTCATGGTCTCACTATCCCCTCTAAGCAGCATCCCTCCAGCCTCTGGTTCTACCTTCATATCTTCTTTTACTAACTTTAAATCTTTCGCCTCCCTGTTACAATGGGTCTTACGCTTTCACTAGAACCACCAAGGCAATGCAAGATGGCCTATGTCAAGACACTCATCATAAGCATACCTTTAATGTCACTTCACAGTATAAGGTAACATAGCCAAAGGTCATGGGAATGAAATGGTGACACATTTGAGAAACTGCTATGTAAATACCACAAATAGAAGTTTTAACAGTGTGACTCTGAATAAGTCATGAATCACAGAAACTGTAAGAAAATCTCACATTCAAAACTGAATGTTTTCCTTCCCAGCTATCAGAAGTGATCTCTCATCAACTGACTATTTATTTTGTTTACATAACTTTGAATTAGCATTCTCTGAATTTTCTTTCACCGTAAAGCCTAATTATCTTAGCAGAAGTTTATGAGCATCTCTCTGCTCTATGGGCTCTCAATAAATATGTTGATTCTCAGAATCGCCAAGTCACAGGAAGATACTTGAACTAAGCACTTTCCTATGTGAAGCAAAGCAAGACCTTATTAAGGATTATGTCAAAAATACTACCTTTCTGTACCTGTACTTCTTGCATTCCTTTGTGGTATTTTATGGCCTCAAAATCTCAGGCAAAATTCTAATATAACACACAATGTTGGAATTAGTCACTAAGTGAATCATTTCAGCAAATTTTACCCAATGTTAAGCACCTCCACTCATTGGAAGGAAATAAATAAAAACAAATTTTTATTATCTGGATTGCATTTGCCAATATTTGCACATCAAATAAAATCAATTCAAGAAGAATTTTTGATGGAAAATAGCCTAAAAGCAAATTTCAATCATCTGTAGAAAGAAGACGATACATAACTTCCCACCAGGTTTATACCTGGACAATATTCCATAAGGAAGCAAGGGGAGAGAGAGAGAGAGAGAGAGAGAGAGAGAGAGAGAGAGAGAGAGAGAGAGAGAGAGAGAGAGAGAGAGAGAGACACACACAGAGACAGAGAGAGACACACACAAAGAAAGAGAGAGACAGAGAGAGACGGAGACAGAGAGACAGAGAGACAGAGAAAGAGGAGATATAGAGAGATCAATAGAGAAACAAAGAAAAAAATTCATGTCATTTATATTATCATTTAGAAACTGTGACAGGAAGATGTGAAAATAAACCTTTCCTCTGGATATTTATGCTCTTGTATAATCACCTTCCCTTGAGTGTAGTCTGAACCCCGTAAAAATAAGGCAAAAGTGGGGGAATTTTTTTTCTGAGATTAGAGTACTAAAGTCTCCCCCACACACACACAACGAATATGCTTTTGGGAGAAGTTCCTACATTGAGTATCCCATAGAGGGAGATCCAGGTGTCAAGAAACTCATATTTCAAGCCAGAAATGGAAACTTCTCAGGCTCAGGTGTGTGAATTTAGAAGCTGCACTTCCCCTTGTTGAAGTGAATTGCTTCAGCTCTGCAGCCTTTTCAGATGCCTGGAGTCTAAAGAGCCAGGTACACTGCTCCAAATTCCTATGTAGAGATTGTAAATGAACGAATGTTATTTTAAGCTAGTAAGTTTTTCAGATGATTGTTATTACAAGAATAGATTACTAATACTAAAGATTTTACTCAAACAATTGTAATCCATCATTTAATTTTGCATATTCACTATATAAGTGCTCATTATAAAATAAAACCATAACAAGAGATGAATCATTTTTATTAGTGAATCCATAAAAAATAAACGATATTTCTTTTCTAGTTTTATGTTTTCCCAACTTCAATTATATGTCAAAAGCAACAAAAGCCCAGGAAAGTATTTAGTAATCAATTAATTGGTTCTTTGCATTGTTCAAAATTATTAGTAGGACTCCTAAAAGTATACACAACTTTAGTACATTCTTTCACACACTTTCCATTTTGGTAGTCCCAGCTGCACACACAAGGGCCATTAACTTCCTAAGAATAACATATTTTGTGACAACTGCTAAGTTTAGTTCTGGTACCCTAAAGCCATATAACTATGAGCTAGGATATGAAATCCTATAAAAAAGCAATTTCTTTTCAATTATGTATGAAGAGCTTGGTCAAAGTGACAAAAGTGTTTGAAAAGTACTGCAATTTTTAGCTACTACATATGCAGTCACAGTAGATGACTCATACCTTTATTAAACCTGAGATATTTTATATCATAGATTAAAAACAGTCCTTAGTCAATGTTCTTGAGCACATAATGAAATATCTCTCCAATCCCTTGTATCTACTGCTTTAGAATAAGTAGGACAGTTTAATTTGCCTCTTTCTGGGCAAAATGATCTAGCCATTTTTGACATACAAAACCACCAGTCAAATTTACTTAGCAACTTTATCTTCTGCTCAAATGAGTCCCACCACACACCAACTGGTCTCTGCTTCTGCTAAATGGTTTTGCAGTTCACGTTTTCCAATGCTAGTTTCCTTGGACAACTCAGGACCTCGTTCTGTAAATCTAAGTACTTGTCTGAACAAGCAAAGTTCTCAAAAATGAGAACAAAATTTATCCAAAACCTTACCAGACTTCTGGCTGCTGGTGCTTTCAATGCTAAAGGATGTGGTAGCCCAGTTTCCTCAGGAGATACTATGATCAAGTGAATGTCAAGGAAAAAGACTGACATGTTGCTACTTCTGCATATTTTGTCTATTTGGGAACAAACACATAAAGCAACTTGGCCTTAATTATGAAGCAAAGATATGACCAAAGGTTAACAGATCTTAATATTTGGGCCCACTTGGGATCTAGCTAAACAGAGTTTATTGAATTCTTCTTATACATAGTAGCTTCAATAGAACTTTGTTGATAAAATATATTACTGTCTCTGACTTGCTCCATTTGCTTATCTTTAGGCATTTTCAAAAGCCACATCATGAATTCTATAATTCCACCATTAAAGGAATGTGAGATTATTTTGGACACATCTTTGAAGATAAGCACTAAAGAAGTTAACTAAATAAAATGAGAGCCAATTAAGGCTACCTTATGTGATCTTTTATTCTTAGAAGTCCTGGACTTGGCAGGAAACAGCAGGGTATCTTTTTTTTTATTTTATTGAGAAACAAATATCAATGAGACAGTTTCAAAACTGATTAATAGGACCATTTCAATAATTAATACATCATACATTGTTGTCTTCTTAGTGGTTATCTGTAGCACAAGATGCAGACAGAATATCCTGTCCAAACACTACTCGTACAAATTTAACCTTTTCTTCTCTTTTCCTCTTGGGAAACAAGAATTTTTTTCATGTAAAATAAAATAATGATAATCTTAAATTTGGGCTTGTTATGAATGCAGAATCATTTTTGTTAGTGACAAGAATTATAGATTGACAATTTTTAATGGGAGAAAAAGGCAGTCTTACTAGAAAATGTAGATCCTACAGAATTTCTAAATTTTCCTTAATGAATGTATTTTACTTATGTAATGACTTAAGGTAAGCATCTTGTCTGTTCTTGCTTTGAGGGAGCGCTAAAGGTCCTACAGTGACAAAAGAGGTGAATAAGGTAGATAAGGACACACTGTAAGGACTCCACAAGCTCTCCTGGCTATGGGACAGCACTTGGCAGCAGCATTCACCATGACTTTTTAATCAAACCTCACAAAGACACTCACGAAAGCTGAATTCCAGAATTCA
>NW_004524580.1:9268943-9273240 GCF_000260255.1 Octodon degus
TATTTCTTCATCCACCATTTTATTAAATCTTTTTTGTGGTTGTCATGCTGACGAGCTAGCTCAGCAGACTAAGTGCCTGCTTAGGCAAGAGCAAGGACTCAGATTCGATCCCTGGCAGCACATGCTGCACCAGCCCCACACCCAAGCACACCTGTAATCCCAGCACTGAGGAGACCGAAAACAGAAGGATCACTACGAGTTCAAGATGTATAGTGAGACCATGTACCAAATACATTTTTTAAAAAATTCTTTTCTTGTTGAGGATACAATAACCTGAACAAATTGCTGATTAAAATTCTTATTAGAGCTCTTTTCTGGCTAGAGCCTTGGAGGGTGCAGAAGAGAAGAAAAAGAAGGTCCCTGCTGTGTCAGAAGCCCTTAAGATAAAGCAAAGACATTTTGCAGAGTTGAAGATAAAACACCTGAGAAAGAAGTTTGCCCAGAAGATGATTTGCAAGGCCAGGAGGAAGCTCATCTATGAAAACACCAGGCACTACAATAAGGAGTACAGACAGATGTACAGAACTGAGATCCGAATGGCTAGGATGATGAGAAAAGCTGGCAACTTCTATGTACCTGCAGAGCCCAAACTGGCATTTGTCATCCAGATCAGGGGTATCAGTGCTGTGAGCTCAAAGGTCTGCAAGGTGTTGCAGCTTCTTCTCCTTAGCCAAATCTTCAATGACACCTTCGTGAAGCTCAAGAAGGCTTCAATGAACATGCTGAGAATTGTGGAGCCATACATTGCATGGGGGTACCCAAACCTGAAGGCAGTGAATGAACTAATACACAAATATGGCTACGATAAAATCAGTAAGAAGTGAATTGCCTTGAGAGATAATTCATGGATTGCTCGATCTCTTGGTAAATATGGAATCATCTGCATGGAAGATCTGATTCATGAGATCTCTACTGCTAGAAAACACTTCAAAGAGGCAAATAACTTCCTGTGGCCATTCAAGTTACCATCTCCATGAGGTGGAATGAAGAAAAAGACCACCCATTTTGTAGAAGGTGGAGATGCTGGAAATAGGGAGGACCAGACTGACAGGCTTATTAGAAGGATGAACTAAGGTATCTACCATGGTGTTTTTATGATTTAGTCAGTTAATAAATTTGCTTCCAAATTGAAAAAAAAATTCTTATTATATATTAATACTTTTTTGTGTGGTACTGGGGATTGAACTCAGGACCCTGTGCTTGCCAGGCAAGTGCTTACTCTACTGAACTATCTCAGCAGCCCCTGATAATAATACTATTATATTGTTTGCCTTGAAATATTTCTCTTACAAGAATATTTTGGGGGGGCGGGGAGATGGCTCAGTGGAATAAGCACTTCCCTGGCAAGCGCAAGGGCCTGAGTTCAATCCCCGGTTCCGGAAAAAAAAAAAAAAAAATTGGATTTTGTTCTATCCATGACCATGTGATTTCAGACTTCATGGTTCATCTGAGCTCCCCTGAGACATTGCTGCTCCTTGGAGCTGAATTCTTGACAAATTCATCTTATGACTCTGTGGTTCTCTTAGACAAGAGCCCCATCCTCAGGGCTATTGATCAGCATCAGTCCATGGCCTATGTTGATCTAGGTTGCAGTAGTTAAGTATTGGGCAAGTGAGCTAAGCTTTGCCTGTATTTACAGACATTCCCTGTTGCTCTCATTACCTGCTGTGCTACACCTCCTGTCAGGTCAGTGAACACATTAGATTCTCATATACACACAAATCCTACTATGAACTATAAATTCAAGGGATCAAGCCTGTAAGAGGTTAATGCCTGATGATGCGATGTGGAACTGAGGAAGCGATGCTAACCCTGGGAACTGGCCACAAATAGAGATCGATATTAGCAGAACCATTTGACTAAAGAGGGACCATAATAAATCCAATTGCTTGTAGATTCAGATCAAAATCTGATCAGTGAGTGACAAGTGAAAATTAAGCAGTATCTTATGGTAGGCTTTAAGTCAGAATTCAACACTTACTTTAATTTGTGCATAGCCTGACAGTTATTTTCTTTATTATTTCCATCTGTACCTCTTTCAAGTGCTGCACACTCCTCCCAGTCACAGTCCTGGTAGGCCCATAAGCTAACCTAGTCAAAACTAAGTAAAAAACTTCCTTGAAAGGGCCAAGGCTCAATGATAAGACAGCAAAAGACGTTAATATTCAAAAGCTGCATTGAAAGAACAATATCAAGGAGTTCTACTTAAAGTTCAAGTTCATCATCCATGCCTGTTTTGTATAATATGTGGTGATCAGCTATCCAGCGAAGCCATGAAACTTTCAAAACTGCTTTGCCACATGGAGACCGAGAATCCTCCATGAAAAGACAAGTCTTTGGAGTTTTTTTTTTTGTTGTTTTTTTTTTAAATGTGAACATAAAGAACAGAAACAATTACTACAGACCACCACTTCATCAAATGTGTCTGAATTTAGCACATGTTTCTTAGTGGGTAACTACATTGCTAAAGGTAAAATGCATTTTATTATTGGTAAACAGTTGATCCTGCTGGTGGTAAAGCTGTATGTCATGAGCTTTATGACAGGCAGAAGTTTAAAAAGGCGACATGTGTTCCTCTTTTGGCTGACAGTCACTAATGAACTGATGAAATGGCAAAGAATGAGTCATAGTGGAACGGAGTCCAAGGTGATGAGTGTACCAGTGTTCACAACAGGCAACAATGCTTGTTTTCACCTGATATAGTTTTCTTCTTTTGACTTCATATTTTTATCAGTATGTATTTGTCATAGATATTGATTATGCTCAACCTGTGGAATTTGTACCTGTACCCAATATCTTGATTCTTATTTTTTGTTCTATCCTGTATATTTTTCAAGATGGTGTGCCTACAGATAGTCATGTCCATGTTTTTGCCAATCACCACCACAGTTACAGAACTATCTATGTCTTTTAACAATTATGTACCAGAAAACTAAGCTGATATTATGCCTTGATATACAGACAGAGTGACAACTGCCATGACTGGATATCATTTTGGTTTCACTATTTAAATCAAAGAGGTAATTTTGAAATGTGAGTCTACACATCATGTCATCCATAGAGAGATGCTGGCTTGCCAAAAAAAGTCACCTAATTTGACAGTACTTTTTAAGATGTGTTTAAAATTACTAAACATGCCTTTAATGAGTGTCTATTCACACGGTTCTGTGAGATGGTGGGTGCATAGCACAAAGATTGTACACAGAAGAGACAAAACTTTCTCAGGTGTAAAATATTAGCTAGAATTGTGAGTTATAAGTGGTGCTCCAGAGGTTTCTTTTAGAAAAATAGCCACCGCTGTTAGCACATTTCTATGACACATAATGGGTCTCAAAACTGGATTACTCGGGTGCCATATCAACCTGCTCAAAGAGCTCAACTCACCACTTCAAGTGAAAATGACAATTGAGCTCAGGTCAGCAGATAAAGTGGCTGCATTCAAAGCAAGACTGGAATCAATCATGGAAGTGAGGAATGAACAAAAATTCTGAAAGAGTCTGAGACCTTCTTTCTCCCAGCTGGTGCATGATCACTTAGCTCAGCTTTGAAATGAGTTGGAGCATCGTTTCCAAATAGCAAAAGATTTTTGAACTTGAAAGACATGGACCTGTGACCTCTTTGTGAATAAACCAGGTGAGTCAATGTTTTCTGTACCAGAAGAGAATCAACTGCTTGAGATTGCAAACAACCGTGATCTTAAAAGTATGTCTGAGACAACATCACATTTCTGTACATTCTGCATTAAGGTCAAGGTGGAATGACTTGAGCTTTCCTGAAAAACCTACTTCTATTTCCAAAGTCCTATTTTTGTGAAGCAAGGTTTTCTACAGCAGCAGCAATTATAATGAGATTATAGAGTCCACCAGATATCGGCAGTTACTCTGAGTATCACGCTCCCACTACCCTCTGGAACTATCTTGTGGCAGAAATGGAAAAAAGACCTTCACACTTCTGCATAATGGTGAGCTATTTCATGATATATTAAATGGAATAATAACAGAAATGAATTTCTCAATAAGTATGACACTGAATGTCTCAAAACTATCCCTTTACCAACCTTCATACGTAGAAATATTGTCTTCCATGAAACCAGCCTCTGGTACCAAAAAGCTGGGAACTATTGTGATAGGATGACTTACCCATTCATGCTGTTGATACAGGGAGAAAAATTGATCTCAGGTGTGTCACCTCCAAGTGATACAGGGAACCTCCAGATGACATAAGGAAAAAGGATCTCCAGACCTGACCTGTACGAGTTCGTGTTTTCTAAAACCAAAGAATGAATTTTAGGAACAAA
>NW_004524580.1:9273402-9274357 GCF_000260255.1 Octodon degus
GCTCACATAGGTGGATGTGAGGTGGGACAAAACTATGGTCAACCAATGGGATTACAAGCACCATTGCTCAGGTAAAATTGATTAAGTCCAGGACCAAATGGGGAAGAGAGTCAAGTAGCAAGTGGGCATGAATGTGAAACAGGACCTTATCTGGTAGCCATCAGATAATGGTTCTTCCTGACTTTCTCAGGGTGATGATCTATCCCAGATGCTAATCTTTAGGGAGGTTAGCATTTGTTTGGTATCTGGCTCACAGCAGGAGTATCTGTCCCTCCCACAGTTGTAAGGTATCTTGTCTTCCGTATTATCTCTTTCAAAAGCCTGGCCCTGTCTGACTGCCTGTAATATTTCTAACTCAGTTGCCTACAATACTATCATTAACTCAGGAGTAACATACACTGATGATTCCATCTTTAACTGTTCAAGTGTCTACTGTCACCAAGACATTAAAATTATAATGAATACAAACTAAATGTCCTCATCATTTCTTCTCAATTCTCTCTCATATCTCATAAGTCATGTGACTATTTTTCATGTAGAAAGATTTGGGAAAACTCCTGAATGCATTATTTCCCCGTGAGAAGCAGTCAGTGTTATACTTGATTGTATGTCCCCCAAAGTCTCACAAGCTCATCAACAAGGCCTTTGAAAGCTCAGTGGATTATGGAGGTACTGAAGCTGATCTGCTCCTAGGACTTAGGTCTGGTCAGAAGAGGTGAGCCATGAGGCGGGGAACTGGAAAGCTGCATGTCCCTTTTCAGTCCCTCAATTCACTCTGCTTCCTGATTAACACTGTGAATGCCACTTTCTTCCACCCAGATCACTCCCCAATATCTTCCTGTCCTGGAGCCAGCAAATTATGAATTAAAATGTGAGCCCCAATAAACCTGTCCTTTAAATTGTATGTGTCAGGTATTTTATCCCAGTGATGGAAAAAATGACTAAGACCTTGTAA
>NW_004524580.1:9274457-9285016 GCF_000260255.1 Octodon degus
ATTTGCTTCAAAGAATAACCTAGTGAGTTGATACATATGCAGACCAATGCCACCAGTCCTACAAAAGTTTGACTTCATAATACTGTTGATAAAAATTTGCATTTCTAGCAAAAGTGATTTGCTTTTGTATGCTGGACAGGATTCAAGAATCCTAGCAGCCTGTATACAAGGAGCGGACAGTCACTAAAGAACAAAATGGGAAATAATAATGCTGTTAGCATTAAGCTTCTCCTTCACTGTGAAAATAGCTCCACAACTTATGGTAATTTGCTATGCTTAGAAAAGTTAGGAACAAGAATAGGTTACTTATTGCATTATTTTCACCCTAGCTAGTCTTTTCATCAGTTGTTTCTTTAGTGAACCAAAACAGTCTTTTTCCTTCTTTTTCAAGTTTTAGTTTTATACCGTCACACAAAAGAATAATGTTTTGCCTTTCATCCAATTGTATGAATTCTGATAAAGATACTAAAGTGATGGCTGGAACTTTCACTTAAGAAGGCTGTTTCACACCAGAACTCAGACAGTGGGGATAAACACCAGCTGACTTGCTGCTATCCGCAAGTGAAATTGAAACATCTTAAAAGACAACATTGGGGCATACTAAATGTTGGCTACTTCTTTTACTATTATTATTATTATCATTATTATTATTATTTTAATAATTTCACTGAGAAACAAAGAGCAATGAAACAGTTTTAAAACTGGTTAGTAGGACAGTTTCAATAATTAATACATTGCATATTGCTGTCTTAGTGGCTATTCATTGTACAAGAGGCAGACATGATATCCTGTCCACAAATACTATTAGAACAAATCTTTCCATTCATTGAATTAAGAGAAAGTAGCTGTATATCTATCCTATTTTGAATATAGCGATACAAAATGGTCATTCATTTGTATCCCCTGTTTTTTTTAGTTTTGTCAGAGAAGGGTATTCCATTGTCGTTTAAATATTTTAGGTGTGTGAATTCAGCAAAATATTCCTATATAGTCCAGTAGTCCATAATAGTAGTGGGTTATCTGTAGGACTGGCAATGTCAGAAGTTGTTGACTTGAGCCTTTTACAGCTCAGTATATTAATATGGCTTTATTTTTTATACTTTGGCTACTGCTTTGAAACAGTATTCACAAACTTGTCTTTATAACCCTACGGTATTTGTACACTTATTTTATTTTCATTATAACCCACAAACAGACAGTACTATTATTATTATTTATAAAGAAACTGACCCACAGGAACGCAATGCCATATAGTCTGGTATTGCTGTTGTTCGCACTGTGGATTCTCTGATGACTTAGTAAGCGCTTAATGAAAAAAAATCTTTTTTTTTTTCTTCTTTGCTGCCTATGATAACCCTGGCCTTGTCACATCCAGTGCCTTGGCCTTCTGAAATTAACCTCAGAAAAGACTACAGTTAAACCATTTGCACAGACTAAAGCGCCTACAAGCAGGTGCAGGGGTTAGGGGTCGATCCCCTAGTCTGCCGTGCCAGCCCTGCCCCCGGAGCACGCTGAGACGGCAATTGAGACTGAGTGTGGTGGCACATGCCCTGTAATCCCAGCTCTTGGGAGGCTGTAAACAGGCAGATCACTACAAGTCCGATCTAGTAGTGAGACACTGAACACTTTGTAGACCCTTCACTAAAGAAAAAAAAAATTGCAAAATAAAAATAACCCTAATTATAAGACCAACAATAAAAAATGACTGTGGGTATATGTTTAAAAGCCTCTTGAAGTTACAATCATTACTCAGAAACAAAGTTTCATTAACTATAAGTTTTTAGCTTTCAAACTGAAAATTTATAAAACATAAAGTTTTCTTCTTATGCTTTAAAGATATTTCCTTGGCCAAATATCAAATTTGTCAAAGCAAGCGGGAAATTAAATGATGAATTGAAAGAAGAAAGCATACCACCTGAACACCCTCTGTCCAGATACAGTGGTGATTTGGGTGATTGTTGGAAGCAAATCCCAGGCATTTGGTTCTAGGATATATATTTCAAAACAGTCTTGTGGCATTATACAAAAGATTAGTGATTACACTTCTGGAATCACTTACTATGTCTGAATTTACATAGCAACTACTATGAGAATATAGAATCATATAAAAAGCAAAATGATACACAAAAATTACCACTGTAATATTCAAGAATACAATTCACCATAAAAGTAAAAACAATAGAAAAATTACTGGAATGTAAATTGATTAACTGTATATAAAAATTGAATGGATGAAAGTTGTGCAGAAATAAACTTTAGTGCAAACCCTCAGTGTTTGGATTTCTTTTGTATCATGACAGTGTATTCAGAAATTAAGATGACAAGGTTTGGAAGATAAAATAGAGACAGTATGGAGAAGTAATTGAACTTCATAACACTTTTGGGGAATAAAGATATTTAAGATACTCTGAGTGATAACTTGAGGTCTGTAACACAATCATATCTTGTTGCACATACAGACTGGGTAGTGAGTTACTCAAACTTGTCACAGTATTTCCCTCATTGGGAGGTGAGGGACCTCATAGTATCCCTTGCAAACAGGTGGTGAGAAAGTTAAATGAATTACAAGGAAACTGGCTATTTTGCATAGTGCCTGGCATTTGGTCTCCATCCAGTAAATGCCATCTATTTAAGAAAGGATTCTGTAGTTGATGCTATTACCACTGGTTGTGGGTGTTAAGTAAATTCCCACTTGCTTTATATCAGGGCTGGGATCAAATGGATTCAAGCCTTCAAAACCTCCAAAGTTGGGCAAGCAAGATAGCTCAGTGGATTAAGTAACCTGCTTAGGCAAGCACAGAGACCAGGGTTCAAACCCTGGTACCACATGCTGCACCAGTCCCACCTCAGGGTGCACTGAGTCGGCCACCAAAACTGAGCATGGTGGCACACACCTATAATCCCAGTGCTGGGGAGGCTGAGAGAGGAGGACCACTATGAGTCTGAGCTGCATAGTGAGACCCTGTACCAAATACATAATTTAAAAAAGATTTTCAAAAGTGCTATACACTGCTGGAACACCCATTTCACACCATTCTGTCTCTCTGTCTCTCTGTCTTTCTCTCATAAAAATTAGTAAAATAAAATTAGAAATGATACTGAGTTTCACTAAACAAAATGATAGGGATTCAACAATGCTTGTTATAATTTATAATGTTGTCTTCAAATCAGTTGCTTAAATTACCAGATATAACCATGCAAAATAAAAATGTTATAAGAATAAAACATTAAGATAGGGTCCCACTATGCAGTTTGGGATGGCTTTTGTAGCCCCAGGCTGGTCTCGAACTCACAGAGATATCTCCTGGCTCAACCTCCCAAGGGCTGGGATTATAGGCATGCACCATTATGCCTGGTTCCAGGGCCCAGACAGTGTGTGGGGACCTGGGGCCATGACGGCACGGCATGGGGGCTGGGGATAAAACTCGAGTCCTTGTGCTTGCCAGGCAGGTGCTTATGCCTCTGAGCCATCTCTCCAGCCCCAGTTATAAGAATTTAAAGGGAGAAAAAAAAAATAAGCTTTAATTGTTCCTTTCAGTAGATCAGCAGAAATCAGCAGTATAATTATATAAGACATCCTGTATAATATGCATAAATACATTTTTCCCTTCCTTCTTTCTTTCTCTTCTTTCCCCCATCCTAATTGTTCTTTTCCTTTGAACAGATTCTTTCTCTTTCACAGTATCTATTATAACTTCCAGATTTTATTTACTCTTTCAGCATCTCACACTCTGAGACAAAACAATATTCTGCCTCTTGAGACAGTAAAATTTAGGGGGTAGGATTTGGGGTCTGTATCATCCTACTTGGAATTAAATCTTGGCTTGGAAACTTTCTAAATGCATGTTCTTAATTAAGTTTTTTAAAACTTTTTTCCTCTATTTTATTTAAAAAGACCAAAATAAAATCTAAATTTTATTAACTATATGAGTTATGAAAGTTACATGACATATTTTACAAATATACTCAGGATAGTTTATGAGATATTGTCAGAGCTCAATAAATAAATAAAACCAGTGTCAGTTTAATATTCTAACATTTTCTCTTTCAGAGAATAGTAAAAGCAGTAAAACAGCTCTCCACCAAAACAAGATAGAAGCCTATGATGCTTCTTCCCTCAGTCGTACCACTGTTATTTTGATAAGCCTTGAACTAAAAACTCTTGCTAATCTTAGCTAACCCCAAAAGAGGGACCTACAACTGCAGAAAGTGCCAATAACTATGGGATGTACACAGGCATTTCTTATCTGAGCTCTTGGAGTAAGAAAAATAGGGCAGCTGGCAAACACACAGGATATAGATCCTCCTTCCAAGACCACCCCTGCCTCCAACAGCACTTTGGCTGCTCCTATCTGCAGCCAATGTTAGTTCTGCATTTGCAAGCTTAGTGCAGATCGGCAGACTCACACACCTTCAATGCACACGGTGCTAGAGTGTTTCTTGGCCTAAACAGAGCTTTCATTGGACCCGTTTCCTTCTCCAGATATTACACTTTCCCTGTTACTTTTGGCAGCCAGAAGTTCTAATGCTGTCCCCAGTAGGCCTCCCACTGCATCACCCAGTCTACTGTAATCTGGTTCCAAATTCCAACATTTCAGGGAAACCAAACTGTGAATACTACCAAATTACTCAAGTCAAGTTTATTAGATGTCAGTAGCATTTTCTAGAGTTTTTCCATAAGCTCCTCTTCAGTATCCTGGGATTTATGACCATACTAAGAATGCTGGGTTTTATTTTCTGCCATCAAAAGCCACCACAAGTTTTAGAGAAGGGGAAGGGCCAATAACACTAACTCTCTTGAGTTTCACATCTCTGGCTTCTCCTCCAGGAAAGCTCTGGATGCAGTTGTTACAAATGAAGTGCTTGTTTCCTCAGAACAATCACCGGTTGAAACGCAAAACACAAATATCATGGTGTTAGAATGTGGAGCCTTTGGCAGGAAACTGAGTTCAGAGGTCATTAGGGTGGGGTGCCTAGGAGAGGGTCAATGCCTATAGGAGACCAGGGTTGCCTTGTCACGATCTGCCTTGTGAACAACCAGCAAGAAGTTACTGTCCATAAGCCAGGGAGTAAATTGGTGTCAAAAACCCCATCTCCTGGCCCCTTCAGAGTGAACTTGCAAGGTCCCAGAACAATTAAAATAAGCTTCTGTTAAAGCCACCCAGTTGGTTGTCATGGCAACACAAGCTGACTAGACTATCTGGAAATTGTTCCTTCCAGAGACTCTCATCTCTTCTTTTTCTATCCTTTTCTCCAGGGCTTTTCATCCAGCTCCATAACTTAAGCTCTGTTTAATGTAAAAGCATTTTGAAATTTCTACTTTTTTCAGCTTTTATTTTCTGTTAGTACTTCTTAAAAGTTCTCTGTTCTCCAGATTTTTTATAACAATGTGGTTATCTAACATTTCACTGGGCATCTCTCAGACACCTTAAAACTTGTCAGCTTAAAAATTAACTTCCCTTTTATTACCCACAATGTTGTTTATCTCTCAATCTTTCCTGTACTTCAAAAAAAGGTCTCTAACACTCACCAAGACCAAAATCAGAAAAATGTGGTAGTCAGACTTGGCTTTTCACTCCTCCTCAATCCTCATGTGCTATCCCTCAAGAAATGTATCCCTCCACAAGTCTTCATATCAACCCAAAATATGGCACCTTCTCTACAACAACATTATATCCTCCATCCAGCTCATCATCCCTAGCATATCTTAAAGCATGCCCCTCACTATAAATCCATTTGCTTCCTTTTCCCTCTCTCCCAATGGCTCATGAAGACCTATCTGTCAAACATAAATCATGCCCATCATTAATTAGTATCTTTCACATTAAACTCCAATTCTTCCTTAGTGTGTCCTACCACTCCCAGCATGCCCCTGTGCCTTGCCATAGGCGTATCTTCCTTGTGGCCATGCCCACAGCCTCCTTGTGCCGGTCATACCCTAGCTGTTTTTAGTCCTTCTGTGCATCAGATTCTGTCTCACACATGACATTCCTTCTCAGAATGCTCTTCTTCCTTTGCAAAGCACCTCTGTGTGAGTCCTTCAAGGTATACACTAAATGTCACCTGCTTAGAGCCGCTGTCCACCTCATTGACATTGGTTCACTTTGGTAAGGTTAGGGTTAGGGGTAGATTAAGATTTAGGGTTAGATCAACAGTCGGGGTTAGGTTAGGGTTGGTCCCCACCTATGTGTTTGTTCATAGAATAAAAAACATTAATTTATAGCTATTTGTTCCTTTTTTGTTTGTTGCCTGTATAATTTGTTACAGTATAATTTCTTATTATACTGTAAAATATATTGGGCTAGGGTCTTATCTTTTACTCTCACTAATGGGCGCTAGCATCTGGCATTTTCCCTGAACTTTTAGCACTCAGTATGCTGGAATGAATTCCATCACATGTAGATCTTACTGTAGAAGCAAAATAAAATTACCAATATGGACGCACATATGTAATGAAAAACACACGCAACATGTATTTCTAGATGTGACTGGGAAGGACACTGAAGGACATGTAGGCCACAATCATTATGACAGCGAAGATGTGGCACATTAAACATGATAAACAGAAGAGTGTAGTGGGCCTAGCGCCTGCTTAGGCAAGCACAGGGAGCGGGTTCAATCTCTGGTACCTCAGGCCCTGCCGGCCCCACCCCAGGCGCCCTGAGCCGGCCACCAAGACCTGGCGTGGTGGCTCATGCCTGTAATCCCAGTGCTAGGGAGGAAGAAACTAGGAGGATCGCTACGAGTGCGAGCTGCATAGTGAGACCCTATAACGAATACATAAAAATAAATGAATAAAGAAAATACATTGAATGTTTAAATTTTAAAAATATGGTAAAAGAAGCATTGCCATTCATTAACTACTCTTCCTCTCCCCCCAATTTGAATGAAATTATTCGATTGTTCTTCCACTTTTTGGAAGCTCTAGAAGTCGCTTGTGAGTATCTCTTCAGTTGTGCCATGGTGGAAGTCTTGTCTCATCTTGTCTTATCTTTTCTTTTTTTCTTTCTTTCTTTTTTGTTGTTGTTATTTGTGTATTTGGTACAGGGTCTCCCTATGCAGCTCAGACTCATAGTCATTTTCCTGTCTTCATCCTTCCCAGCACTGGGATTACAGGTATGCACCACCAGGCCCCATCTCAGTGGCTGGCTCATTGGGGCCAGTGCATCCTGTAGTGCCAGGGTTTGAATCCCGGTCCCTGCATTTGCCCAAGCAGGCACTTAGTCCTCTGAACTATCTCACTGGCCATTTGTTGGCAGTCTTGATGTCCTGAATGAATTGAAAAGTTATTCATTTTGACTTTGGGGAAGAGCGAGAAGTTACACTGTGCCAGATCCAATGAATAAGGTACATAAGGACATACCATAATATTTTTATTTGACAGAAATTTCAAGACATTCGATCCATTAACAATGTTAAGAAATATGGTGATTGTGAATATTTAAATAAAAATGATTATAGTACATAAAAGACACACTGCCATTAATCTGATTAAAATTAATCAAAACACTATTCCTTACTTTAAACACACTTATCCCATTATTGTTGGCAATGAATCCTTTACTGTAAAAATTCTGTTTGTTTGTTTGAGACAAGGTCTCACTTTGCAGTAAAGGCTGGCCTTGAAGTTAGGACAATCCTCCTGCCTCAGCCTCCAAAGTGCTTGGATTACAGTTGTGGGGCACTCTGCCCAGCTCCTGAATAATTTTTTAAATGCCAGAGACTATTTGATGACTCTATAAATAATCAAATGGAGTATATTAATTATATATTACAAAAAGTTTTCACTCTATTGGTATTCATGAAATTTTAGCATTAAACATAATTGCTATGCATGTTGTTATGCAGAAATGTTGTGGGTTTGCCAGCAAACATTTTTTGAATGTTCTCCCAATGCTCTGGCCATTATGCTGCTTATCATGGGAAGAACTGAGTAAAAATGAAATAGTCATTATTCCTAAAGTGTTATGCTATTCTTCATAGCTAAGGTATGAATACACCAAAGAACTTGAAAAGGCTATGTAAAATGATTTCTTGCTGAGAAAAATCACTGTCAGATATCCAATAAAACTTAATGATAGCAACTGGATCTCTTTGGTGAGAGTGACTTGGACACCCTTTCGAAAATGAGCAGCAAGGATATCAGATGAAATAGTAGACGACAGAAAATTACACCAAGCAGCAAAATAAAATTACTTTAATTTTTGCACATACAAGTTTCTTGCATTTTGGAAATGTTTATTTACAACGATTTTTAATTTTTCCTGTGAGTCACCTAAAAAGAAGTCAAGGTACACTAAACTTCAGGATACAAAATTAGGGCCAGGGAGATAGCTCAGTGGCATAAGCACCTGCCTGGCAAATGCAAGGTCCTGAGTTTAATACCCAGTACCAAAAACAAATAAATAAATCTACAAATATTTATTGGGACGCTGACTAGTGTTTGAGATGTACCTGCTGTCATGATGACAAAAATGAATCAAATATGCAGCCTGGTCACAGCGTACACACAGCCCAGTTGGAGGGGAGGACAGGCAGACAACCATGTGCAGCCCAAATCAATGGAACAACTCAGCAAAGGCTATAGAGAAGACGTAGCAATGCTGTGGAAGCTTCACTATTGCGTGGTAAACTAGTAACATCCGGGAGGGTCTGAGGGATGGCCAGGCCTCAAGGATAAGCAGAGTTTGGGTCACAAATACAAAGCCAGAAGCTCGTTTTATACAAAAGAAGTTGTTCTCAGTTTTGTGGGATGATAGGTTTAAACACAATGGAAGTTATGTGGAATATGGATTGAGAAGGAGTTCATCTCAGGGGTTGCAAACATCAGTGAATTAATAGATTCTTGGTTCACAAAAGAATTTGTCCACACAGAGCCAAAGCTCCCTAAAGAAAGGTCCCCTGCCAAACACCCAGACCAAACAAGGTGACACAGTTGGTGATTTTGTCATCATATAAACCAGTAATAATCCAGTTGACCTCTTTCTAATCTGTTAATGACTTTGGCTAACTGAAAATATAACAGACTTTTATAGAAAATATAGCCAATCGGAACCCTTTCAGCCATCAATGCGAGCTCTAAAGTTAAGCCGTCCAAGCTGAGTTCTGCCAGCCTCAGATGACCCCCGGCACTTCTAACAGGCGACTGTCACAGGCTGAAACTATATTTTGATATTGGCTTATACAAAATTCAGTATTAAAACAAATTTCATCTATCTGCTCAACTTTAAAAGTTATTTCTAGACATATTTAAATTGCATGCATTTTGCACCATCATTGAGAACTGCATAAAGCTGCATTACGTAACACTTTTCCATTGAATTTATTGTTTCAAATAGCTTTTGTGTAAATGGTCAAGCTAAGGGAAAATCGAAATAAAAACCTAATCATGATGTATAGCAAATATATTCCTTGTATTAATCTTTACATCTTTGTTTTTAAAAAGTATTAAAATACATAGGATGGTAACATTATTTAAAATTAAATTAAAAGTGGCTCAAGTACAAAACATCCCCATGTGTACAAACTGAATTAAAAATTTGGAGATCCATTAATCAGCTGTTATAAAATTTTTAAATTCAGTTATAATTGACTTGACCACAAAAAATCACATGTGAAAATTTTTGTTATTTTGACAAAATCATTGCTTGTAAATATATTACAACTAAGATTTATTTAGCTGAGTTAATAAGATGCAATAGAGACATGCAAGAGCATTAGACTAATTATATAGTCGCACAAATTTCTGTGAAATCCTTTAAAATAAAATTGATTGTTACAATCTACTGGGTAGGGAACCTCTGCTAATATAAGAGCCTTGAGTTTATGGCCTCGTTTAAACGCTTGGGACTAACACAGCTGTTAAAATGCATGAGATTACACTGTAATAGTATTCTTTACCGAATAACAAATCAGGCCACAAATACTAATAAACATAATCACTGGGACCTTAATGGAAGATTTCTGCTAATTTTGAAAGCTTTACAATTAGTTGTGATTCAATGAACCCAAATCCCTGTTAAATTGAACTGCCAAAGAGCGTTGGAAGGCAAGAGCGGTGTTTTAGGAAGAGAATGGAGGAAGTCTATCTACAATTTTATTGTTTCATGGCAGGGCAATTGTAAATGTAAAATTCATTTCTTTCCTTCCCTCCTTTCCTCCCTTCCTTCTTTCCTTCCTTATGTGTAAATACTACATAAAACAACATCCTGTTTCCATCATACGTTGCACTAATAATAAAATTTCTCTTGTGTTTTTCTTTTAAAACTCGTGACCCACCAGTACTATCAAGGCTGAGCGTCTCAGAGGCTCCCCCTTCTCATGAATCGGGTTTCTCTGACACACAGCCCTCCTTTGCTCCAGATCTCCCAGGCTATTGTGGCCTTTGGCTTCTTGTCCCTTTTGTGGCCTCTTTCACAAGGCTCTGCATCCCAGTCATTTCATATTTGGCTTTTTTGTTTCATTTAAAGCTTGGTTCAAAGACATCATTCTAGAAGGTCCATTTTATTTTATTTTTATGTATTTAGTATAGGCTCTACAAGGTCTCGCTACTAGATCAG
>NW_004524580.1:9286431-9288529 GCF_000260255.1 Octodon degus
ATACTACTTTTAATTTCTCATGTGTACATTATCAATTTAGGCATATACTGCTAGCTCTTTTATAGTCAAAATATATTTTCTTATCAAGACTGAAGTTTTAGATCAGGATCAAAAAGTATCAGGCTCTCAAAATTGTGAAAGTTACTTATGTATGCACAAAGTATTTTCACACATGTATATATTATATGTTCTTATACAAGTAAGAACATTTCACATTTTCAAGAAATGCATGCATTTTCAGTTTTAAAACTTTAACCAACATGCTTTTTGCAAGCAGGCGCAGGGGTCAGGGGTTTGATCCCTGGGCCTGCAGTGCTGGCCCTGCCCCTGGGGCGTATTGAAAAGGCAATTGAGACTGGGCGTGGTGGCGCACACCTGTAATCCCAGCTCTTGGGAGGCTGTAAACAGGAGGATCACTAGGAGTCCAATCTAGAAGTGAGACCCTGAACACCCTGTAAAGCCTTCCCTAAAATACAAAAAAAAAAAATTGCTTTTAAATTTGTTAATATATAATTACAATGAAAAGTAAAAGGTGTACTACATAACAGATACAGATATCAATTTGAATTTTCTTCAAGCATTATTAAACTTTCACTGTTGAGAATTCAAATCTTGAGCCAAAATATAACTAATTTTTGCTCTAGATGAAATATTTACTTTCAAAGAGCCGGTTATCATAAATACATACACAAATAAACACTAATCCTTTCTTTTTTCACAGAAATTAATTGCCAACATTTTCATGTATCCCTGTATATATTTAATATATATCATACATATAATGATTTTTAGATTGTTCTATTATCGTCTATTATTTTTTGTTGACTTCAATGTTTTTTGTAATAATACTTTTATATCTTCTGAGAAATTATTTTAACTCAGCATTTTTCCATGTCTCTGTATTTTTTCTTCTACATATATAATGCATTTTCTCCTTATCTTGGCTTGGCGTCATCAAAAGGCACACTATGGCCAGTGAGATAGCTCAGTGGACTAAGAGCCTGCTTAGGCAAGCACAAGGACCACGGTTCAATTCCTGGTACTGCATGCTGCACCAGCCTAGCCCCTGGGAACACTGAGCCCGCCACTGAAACCAGGCGTGGTGGCACATTCCTATAATCCCAGGGGTGGGCAGGCTGAAAATAGGAGGATCACTATGAGTCCGAGCTATGTAGTGAGACCCTGTACCAGACACATAGAAAAAGGCACGCTAGTTAATATGCTCATCTCATACTGAAGCTTCTTTTTCAGAACTTACTCTTCTTTTTAAGGTAGAATGGGCAGCTCAAATCTTCCCAAGTTTCATTCTTCATTTATTAGAAACATGTTGGATATTTCTAATTTAAACTAAAGAAAAATGTGCAATAATTACTAATGTAGCTATTTCCTGTTTCTTGTAAAATAAAATATAAATTCTTTAAAAAATTTTATAATTGCATAAAATAAATAATATCCTTCAAAAGTTTGAAGCTATATCAGGACATTTTATAAAGCCATTCTTGTAAATTGTATAATTTTGAATGTGTTGTATTTTAGAATCTTATTTTCACAGTCAGTAATACCTATATTGTACCTGTACAAATATGCTTACTATGAAAAACAATTACAGATGAAAAACAATTACAGAAGAGACATTAATTTAATAAAGAATATATTAGTGCAAAAAACAAAATCTTAGTATCATGTAATGTGAGACTTACTGTCATTCTTAATATTTAACAAAAATCTATAAATAATCTTGGAGAAAGATTATTGATATGAATACTAATACTTTATACAGAATTACCTCAGCAAACCTTGCTAATAATTTTATTTCTGTACAGGACAAAAATGCAAAAATCCCTTAATTCTCAGTCTTTCTATGTGACTTTAATTGTGGTTTAAAAAAAGGGTATATGAGAAAGCCGGGCTGCCTAAATAGACTCAGAAACTTAGAGTAGGAGTTAGTACTAGGTACCAGGAAGAGAAACTCCGTGCCTGTAGTTTGAACTTCGGTTCCCCTTTTCAGTTATGACTAATGAACAGCCCACTCTCAAATACTTCCCTAAGGTAGATACAGTTTGAAATGGTGATTTAACAGATGGTTTACTGAGTGACT
>NW_004524580.1:9289513-9290180 GCF_000260255.1 Octodon degus
TTCAAAGAGAACACTGTTAATAATATTGCTTCTGTGCAGAAAGATGCGTTAGCACTGTTGATGTAACTAACTCTTCCATAGCATCCATAATTTGAAGTCACGGCAGGATCATTGTCAAATTTCAAATAGAGATGATATTTCTCGACTCAACAATGCCAATTGCTGTAATTATACAGTAATTGGATTTGAGTCACTCCTAATAAGTTCCGGAAAGCCCAATGTGTTAGCAGTTGCATGGGTTTGTCTATGTCATATTTCCTTATCACTACCTTAATATTTCTTGCTGGTGAATGCCAGTCTAAAGTTAATTTAATGCAGTTATTCATCAAAATGTATTGATTAAACGATTACTATGTATTTGTCGCTGTTCCAGCCACTAAGAAAATATGCTATAAAGTCCTTGAATCTCATGAAGCTTCTCTTTTATGCAAATGTGAACAATGCTAAATAATTTGACTGTAATAAGGACTAGTGGTCAGATTCTCAAGGATGGAGGATTTTATTCTACAGAGGATGTTGAGGGTAGGATTTTATAGGATAATATTTTGAATAAAAATCAAAATAAACTAAGGGACTGAACCATGTAGATTTCTGGGACAAATAATTCTAGAAGAGTTCTGTGCAGGTGTCCAAGTACAACTGAAAGTACGAAAACGAAAAGTAATGT
>NW_004524580.1:9290290-9293606 GCF_000260255.1 Octodon degus
CTCTCTCTCTCTCTCTCTCAAACACACACACAACACATACTTGCATGAATACATTCCATATATTGCCAATTGAACTGACAACATGAAGTCCTGGTCGAGCTATTTTGTGAAAGACAATCAAAATTGAAATGATGTGAAAATTTTATCTAAGCAACTGAAAGATTGGATTCTAGGGCCAGGGAGATAGTTCAGTAGAATAAGTGCTTGGCTGGCAAGTGAAGGGTCCTGAGTTTAATCCCTAATCCCTGGTACTACTACAAAGATATATAAAAACAGGGTCAGCCAAACAGCTCAGCGAATTAAGGCACCTGCAAGCAGGTGCAGGGGCAAGGCATTCAATTCCCAGTCCTGCCATGCTGGCCCCACCCCCAGGGCATGCTTAGATGGCAATTGCGACTGGGTATGGTGGCACATGCCTATAGTCCCAGCACTTTGGGGGCTGTAAACAGGAGAATCACTACAAGTCCGATCAAGTAGTGAGACCCTGAACACTCTGTAGACCCTTCCCTAAAATGCAAAACGAAAAAAAAGGATATGTAAAAACAATTGGATGAGCAAGTTTTGGAAGTAAGTGGGAATCAGATGTTCAAGTTTAAGAGACAGTATGTTGGAGATCCCTAGTCCATGTCAGTATAGAGTAACTGAAGCAGTTCTTCCAGGAGGAGAGTAAAACATCTGGAGATTGTCACATTGTGAATTATATGGAATGCCCCTATCGAATGCCTCATCATCAGAGTAGAAGTACAAAGAGGAAAGGACAAACTTTGAAGCATATCTATATTTTGAGGCTTGGAAGAGATGAAAGATGTCATCTTGTTTGGAGAAGGAATAAGATTGAAGCATTCTGTACTCTGGAATGGAGGGTTTAAATATGTTTCAGATAATATTTTAGGACAATATTGTATTTTGCAACAAAACTTTTAGAATTTATGGAGACAATGTACATCAATTCCAACTAAGAGGAGAATCTGCTTTATTAATGAATCAAGAGGAATCTGAGGTAATTGTAAAAACTGAATATAAAGATATGAATGAGGACACGTATATAATTCTTGGAATGAAATTTAGCACATGTTAAAAATTAATTGCTTATAGGTAATGGTAGATGATTTGATATATAGTTATCTATTGTCAGTAGACACTAATGAAACAAATCTATTTCCTAATTCCCTGGGACATTCTTCTTTGCTTAATCTGGCAGATGACCAGAGGCCAAATTGTAAATGAAAGAAACATGTTCTTTGGTCTTAATTTCACAAATTGACACCACAATTCTGATACACATTCTGAGGTAATTTTTCAATACATACAACAGGCAACAGCAGTGCAAATTTTGCATAAAAATGTAATCCCGAGAATGTTCTCATAGAGAATATTGATATGACTATAAATTGTCTTCATTTATTTCCTTCCCCCTTATGAATTTTAAGGTAATTTAACCAAATTTATAGCTAACTCCACATGTTAATAGCTACCTTAATTTTAGATGAATCTGATAAGTGTCCTTGAAGTTTTGATTGTGCCTCGAATGTTTTTTTTTTTTTTTTTTTTTAATTATGGAATGCCTCAAGAATGTGCAAGTCATCCTTACACAGCGGCCTTGCTAATCTTCACTGTACTGTTCCAACTTTAGAATATGTGCTGCCAAAGTGAGTGCTGTACCTCCAATTATGTATAAAGAATACTTGCTACTTATTTGTTAAATGGAGGATAATAAGATTGCATTTCCTCAGGTTCAAGCTTCAGGGAAAAATAAAATTATTTTGTTGAGGGCTAGAAATGCCAGCCCACATCTACAATCCCAGCACCCGGTAGGCTGAGGGAGGAGGATCCCCATGAGTTAACAGCAAGCCTGGAGTAGAGTGAGCTCAGGCCAGCATAGACTACTGAGTGAGACTCTGTGATTCTGAATCAAAAAAGGAAAGAAAAGAAAAAAAAAAGCCGTTTTTTTGGCATCATACAATCTAGTCATTACATCTCTTTTTCAATTTTTTCCGTAAGACTGATGAGAAGATAACATTTATTCATAGGTCCATGAAAAAATTAAAACCTAGGATAAAAAATGAAAGGCATATTTATATTTTATGTATGATGTAGTTGGATGTACAACTTAGGTAAAACTAAATTATATGAAAGTTACTAACAAAAATATATTATTCGCATGAATTCTGGAGAAATTAGTGGTGTATATACCTCGGATGTAATTTTTACTGTTTGTTTTTGACTATTTAAAAATAAACTATATGTAGAACATATTATGAACATTTATAGCTGCTTAAATATAACTGACTTCAATATGGAGACAAATTTAAAGTTTAAACCACAATTTAATTAAAAATTTAGGTTGAGCCAGGAGTGGTGGTACATGCCTACAATCCCAGCATTCAGGGGGCTGAGGCAGGAGGACTCTTGAGAGTTTGAGGCCAGCTAGAGCTATAAAGTTAGTTCAAGGTCAGCCTGAATTGTGCAGCAAGACCCTGTCTCAAAAGAAAAAAAAAGAAGAAGAAGAAGACAAAAGAAAAAAGAGAAACTTAGGTTAAACTGGAATAAATCTCTTTAAGTTTCTTTAATGAATGTTAATAGGCTATAGATTAAATTAAGCTATAATATAGAAAATTGAGATAGTTCCAAATTTATTTATTTGTTTTAGTTTCAATGATAATGGACATGACTATTAATAATAACCAATTATTTGCTTCTACTGTTGAATTTATACACTATACACATACTACAATGTTTATAAATATTAAAATGTAACATAAATATTTTCAATAAAAATTTCATCTGGAATATGAGTAAAATCTATGAAATTAAATTTTATAACTTTATCCCCTGAATTGCCCAAACATTTATGTGAACAGAGAGGTGGAACAGCAAAACATTGGCTTTAATTGATGTCTGTGTAGCCAGAAAGGCATAAAACTAATTAGCCTATAAAGAAAACAAGCTCATACTTTCAGCTCATTAGAACTGTAGCCTCGTTGCTAAGAGAGGTGTTCATACAGTGCTTAAAACTTCCATAACATTTATTTTTAATATCATGCATAATAAATAGTGATGGTTTGATATTCTGCGTGTAACCTAAAAGCTCTTCAAGAAGACAATGAAATTGCATTCAGTTGGAACACAACAACAACACACACACACATACACACATGCGCGCATGTTTTATACCCAGGTTTCTCTACTCTCCATAATCCCTATGGAAGAAACAAAAACAAAAGCTATATCTAAGCAATACAAGTTTCAAAGACGCATAGTTTATTTGTAATGAATGATTTATACTTGCAAAGAAACACACCTCAGAAGAAAACTG
>NW_004524580.1:9297026-9299177 GCF_000260255.1 Octodon degus
ATTACCAGATATAAGCATGGAAACTTGGTCAAAAAATTAAAAAGACAAAAAGAAAAAAGTAGCTCACCCATTAACATCTTTTTTCTCAAAAGAAAAATGACACAAGTATTATAGATTTACCTCCATAGATACAGGGTGTTGGGAATCATTGTAAAGGGCTCAGTTCTTACACTAAGAAAACAAAATCTCCTAGTTCCACAGGAGTGCTGCATCATATTTTAAGAAGCAGAAGGGCTCTCAAGGGCCATCTGGTGTAACTTCAAAATCTAGAGCATTTTTACCTTAGAAGTCTCATTGAAGTAAAAGGCAAGGGTAGGCATAAAGATATGTGGAAAGTGACTTTGAATGCATTTGAAGAAAATTCTGCTATAAATGTTTGAACAGTTCCTACATATTACATTTTATTTGTTTAAATCCTGAATCTCCACGACTTCCCATCAAGAGCAAAGCTGTGAGCGATGAGCCCTGAGAACCAGCTGGCTGGTGTGGAGAGCAGGCTTCTCGCAGTCTGACAGCCACTTGGCATTCATTTTAGCTGTAATTACAGAACTTTAAGGAAGAAAAATAGTGATAATAGTTCCAAGCAAGTAAACACATTTTCTTTACATGCAATGGAAAGCTAGTGCCTAGATGACTGGAGGAGCAAACACTGGCAATCTGACAGGGTCCAAAAGAAAGTATTTTGTGCTTTAATTTAAATGGAGAACAGCAGGCTATCCTTGAAGAGTAACCAGTGAGTTATTATGAGACAACTGGAACATAACTGCAACACTAACAACGTTGATATTCTGAGATTTTGTTAGTTTGATAAAAACATTTCACTTTATAGTAGTGTATAGAAGTACTTGTTAGTGTCTTCAGCTCTCTTGAACGTAGATTAACTGTAATGAATGCTTCTACTGGGACAAGTTTTTTCATGTGCTCCAACAAAGTCATCCCTCACTTGTATTCTGGATTTATTTATTATTTTATTTTATTTTGCAGAAGCAGGGATTGAACTCAGGCCCTTGCACTTGCCAGGGAAGTGCTTATTCCACTGAGCCATCTCCCTGGCCTCTTACTTGTATTCTGGTAAAAGAATTTTCTAAATTTCTGCTTTTACTTCAATAATAGAGTATATCTTACTCTAAAGTCAAATCTGTATTCTACACTCTTCTGATCCTACTTCTTCTGACTGTCTTTATCTGCTCTACTTTAATTAAATACTTACTTGGTATTTTAAACAGAATTAAGTCATACATTTTTAAAACATTATAGAATAAGAATTTTTTCTTACATTAAATTACTATCATTTAACATAAGAATCATCAAATTATCTCAAAATTAGTATTCTTATGCTCACTAATCATTAAAATAGGATAATTCTGATAAATGGCATTATGGAACAATTTATTTAAATCTTATTTCAAACCGATAGAACGTTGTTTGGGTGTGAAAGAGACTTTTCTTTGCTTAAAGAGATGCTTGTTTTATTGTGCACCTTCTGAATTTATTTAGAAGTAGTAAATTTTTTTTAAATACAGCTCAAACATAGCTTGTTATTCTCTCCTTTAAAAGGTTAAACATGAGTCTACTAGGGAAAATCTTGTGATATAATTAGTGTGAAAGTATGATCTACTGTATACATGCCCAAATCATAAATTTCAAAAAGAATCAGATTTCTAATTGTTATCTTTTATGTAGAAATACTTGCTCCTCAACAGGTTATTTTAATTAAGGAATAAAATGGTTCTGGAAAAGGCTCTTACTGACAAATTATTTTTGTGATTTTCTTTCACCATTCACAAAAAAACATTTGGATTTACATGTTAAATGTGTATAAATATAGATCTTGAAGTTGATTTATACAATATTTGAATGAATATTGTGAATGAGACCAAGTTCCACCGTATGACTTGTGACATCACATTGGCGCTTAGAATTCACAGATTTTAGAGAATTTCAAATTTCAGATGTTCCAATTAGGCATGTTCAACCTATACTGACTTCCTTTTTGCCTATGAAAAACTGCACCCCTCTAAGTGAACCAAAAGGGCACATGTAGACTACTCTAGCAGGAATGTTGCTTGTTATTTTGCAAGTCTTCTTTCCCCTTTCCATCACAGAAACCTCCATTTTCCATTTTCTTTTCTTTTTAATTTTTTTTCTTTT
>NW_004524580.1:9299662-9303290 GCF_000260255.1 Octodon degus
TTTTTTTTTTTAATTTTTCAGAACCAGGGATTGAGCTCAGGCCCTTGCGCTTGCCAGGGAAGCACTTATTTCACTGAGCCATCTACCTGGCCCAATATGTTTCTAATATAAGTAGTTTAAAATTGGCGCATAAAATATGCCATAAACCTGACACTGGGAAGCACAAGAGACAGGTAGTTGATTAAAGTGAATAAACTATAAGGGCTAGCCAAATAGCTCAGCAAATTAAAGCCCCTGCAAGCAGGCTCAGGGCTCTGGGTTTCAATCCCTGGGCCTGCCATGCCTACCTGGCCCCCGGGGCACACTGAGATGGCAACTGAGACTGGACATGTTGGCATGTGCCTGTAATCCCAGCTATTGAGAGACTGTAAACAGGAGAATCACTATGAGTCAAATCTAGTAGTGAGACCCTGAACATCCTAAATTACAGAAGAGAAACCTAAACTGTAATACATATGTTGGACCACTTCTTTGGCTACTGAGGCCAAATAGGTGAAAATTTGTAGAAGAAAGGTTAGCTTTTTATTTTTTTTTTCTTTCCTCAATGTGTCAGAAGTTTCAGTCCATTGTCTGCTGATTAGAAGGCAGAAAAATTGTGGCCAAAGGGCCTCCCTAAGTGGGGCCGATCAATTGACAGTGCCAGGCAGGAAGCTCAGTGGGTTAAAAATAGCCCAGGTAGGAAAGAGACAGTGGTCAAACATAGTCCCTGAGGTCACGACCCAAAATGCTCCACCTCCTAACTGCACCCAGAGTTAGGAAGTGATTGGTGGGTTCACACACTGGTGTGGTCAGTGCCCTCACCATCCTGGCACCTCTCCAGGAATCTCTGATTCTCCTCAGGCTGGCAAGACTAGCCATCTCATGCTCGCTGTGGCCACCCAAAGGCAAGCACAGTATCTTATACCATATTGCATCATCAAATAAAGACTAAAGGAGTCTGTCATTCCTCTTCAAAGGATGTGTAGCTATCCTATGTGCACTGAAAAACAATATTCAGTTTTTACTGCTTAGCTGCTGCTGTCAAAAATCACATCAATACTACAACAATGGAAAACAGGAGTAGAGCCTTTAGCAAAGTGGAAAAGGCAGGTGCATAGGAGAGTAACCCTGAGAGAATTTCCTGTTGTTCCTGACCACTGGAAAACTGTTCCCTGATAAATCATGTTTCATTGTACTCCTCCTCTTGGTATCATTCTTTGCAAGTGTTCTAATTTCTTCTGAATTCCCTATGCATTTTCAAGCTATAATTGGGCAGGATTAGTAGTTGTTCTGTATCTGGTAGACTGATTCTTTGGAATTCCAGGAACATTTGCTGATTTCATTTCAGGTAATTAAAAGACACATGTGAACATACACACACACACACACACACACACACACACACACACACACTTCAAAAACATAGAGTGACCATTTGATCATCCAGACTACTCCAAGTAATTCAGGTAATTGCTATTACATGTTGATCTTAGAAAACATGTTATCTTTCCATAACTGCTCTGCTTCAAATATATCAGCCCAACATGGATAGTGTCTACAATTTTTCAAAAAATATTATTTAACCACAAAACTTTTCTAAAAATAACTCCAGCTATTGTCTCATAATCTTATAACACAGCACTGATACTATATCACCCACATATTTTTCAGTTCCTAAACCATATATATCTCAGAACAACATACCTGAAATCTAGCAACTATACTACTCTTTGGCAAACTATTTTAATAATTTTATTATATAGTTTATGTCCATGTAAATGTCTGATGTCTGTTTTATATAATTAAAAGAAAAGCAGGCACAGGGGCGGGGGTTTGATACCAGGGCCTGCCATGCTGGCCCCATCCCCAGGGCATGCTGAGACAGCGATTGAGACTGGGTGTGGTGGGGCGTGCCTGTAATCCCAGCTCTTGGGTGGCTGTAAACAGGTGAATCACTATGAGTCTGATCTAGTAGTGAGACCCTGAATACCCTATATACCATTTCCTAAAATACAAAAAAATAAAAAATAATAATTAAAAGAAAAATGTAGCATTATCAAATAAGATATTTGATATGCTTATAAAGGAATGCCTAAAATAACATAGATGTGAAGATTAGAAATCAGTACTAGAAGAAAATAATATGACTAGTTTGCAAAAACTACTTATTTGTTGTTGTTTACACATTATTAACTATTCAGTACCAAGTATCATCCAAATAGCCTAGTGATCAAACTAAAAAGAACATGATCAGCTTTATCTTTCAGGGTCTCCACTTCCATAGCCACACAACTGGGCAACTTATTGAATGTTTCTAAAGGACCTATTTGTGCTCAGCTACAATTAATTGATTCTGTGAAGAAATGCAAACCCTAGTCATCGGATTACCTGTGCTTTAGACCAGAGATACATCACAGCAGCACAGCACCTGCCTGGCAAGCATGAGGCCCTGAGTTTAATTCCTGATTAAAAAATGAAAAGAAAAGAAAACCCAAAAACCTAACTCTATGAGAAACTAGAAATATACATTTTTAAATGAAATCCAATTTCAAAGTTGAAGTTAATTCATAGTTGGTATCTAAAAAGTTATTAGATTTGAGATTAACTTGTCTGAGCTTATTCTTGGCTTTATTTGACCATGAACATAATCACAAGTTTCTACTTTTCATCAGGAAAAAAATATGAGAAGATCAGTCTCATAAATGCTTTGGGTCTTATGAATATTTAAATGTGATATAACACAGCATCTAATACACTAACCAGTAGCAATGAGTAGAATATATTTAGAAGAGAGTCCTTCAAAGTCAAAGCATAATTTCAACAAATGTACAACTCTACTTTAGATCTTTGATTTCTCAATTTTTCTAGTGTCCAGAATAAAATGCTTACCAATTTTTATGGAAACCTTTTACTTCAGCACTTATCTCTAAAATATTTTCATAAAAGTTCACATGGAAGATGTAGTAGATAAAGTAGATAGAAACCAGACAGGAGTATACAGTATGACTCAGTGTTCCTTCTGTCCTCCAAGTCCCACTTCTCATCAAGCCAAGATTAATCTTAGCAGCAACAACAACAAAAAAGTAGTTTTGAGCCAGCCAGATAGCTCAGCCGACTAAAGCACCTGCTTAGGTAGGCGCAGGGACTGGGGTTCGATCCCCAGCACTATGTTCTGTGCTGGTGGAGACTGAGACTTGGCGTGGTGGCATGCGCCTGTAATCTCGGTGCTTGGGAGGCTGAAAACAGGAGGATCACTCTGAGTCTGATCTGTATAGTGAGACCCTGTAGACCTCATACTAAATACGTAAAAAAGTTTTATATTTTGCTGTAATATTAGAAGACAGCACAAAACAACTTACATTAAGAATTTAATGTCATATATGTATATGTTACCTTGACTCATGTAGATTTTTCTCTAGACAAGATTCACTATCCATCAAGTCACACACTTACGAGAATTCTTTACTGCACCTATCACTGTAGATTCTCTCCAAATCTATGCTGACTAAGTCTGACAATGATGTTTCTGATATAGTATTAAAATGAGAAATAGTTATATTTTTGTAGTTTCCTCTTTTTTAAGACTTTTGTATTGATTTTTATTTTTTTCATAATTTTATTGAGAAACAAAAAGCAATGAGACAGTTTC
>NW_004524580.1:9303950-9306116 GCF_000260255.1 Octodon degus
GACAAAGGTTCTACAATCTGAGGTACAGGATTCCAGGATAAATCCTGAGGGGATTTCACTGACCTTATCAGACCCAAAAGCTACAACTCTTGTTGCATAGGTCCTGCTTTAGCTTGGTCTTAACCACCCAGCAGAAAAGTTTAAAAACGAAATATAAGAAGTAAAGCCACGCTGTTATGTTGAGCTGTAGGGGACTCAGGCCAGAAATTTTTGACACTGCCAGTCAAACAGAAGACCTAATGCTATTATGGGCTACTGGACTCTTTTAGAATATTTTGCTGAGTTAACACACCTATAATATTCAAATAACGGAACTCAGTTTCCTCTTAAAAATTAAAAAAAATCAAATTTCTGTGAATGAAAAAGAGTTTGTCTAACATCAAAGAACCTGTGATAGTCACAAACTCTCTCTGCCTTATATATCAGACTTGGATTTCCCAGCAAAATCCCTTAAGGAATAGTTCCAGTGTTTTCTTTTCTTTCTTTTATCTCCCAAATGCAAATCAGAACACTACCTCAGGGTAAGCTCCAGTTTCTACAAGGAAAGATAATCTGTGTGTGTATGTATGTGTCTGTCTATCTTAATATTTATTTTCCAGATCACTGTAATTCAGTCATGCTGAAGAAGATTCATTCTCTAAAAGAAAAAATCTATCCAATTCTGTTTATCTAAACTAATTATATTGTCTTGCTCCAATGTAGCTTATGTTCTTAAATTTTTCTTATGAGGGTTAGGGTTCATAATGGTGCATTTTGCAAAACATAAAGGACACTAATTGCCTCTTCAACTTGGCGAATTTCCAAAACACATGAATTAATGTCAATGAGAAATATACTACAAAGAAACAAGGCCTAGTCTAAGAACACAAACTTCTACCATCTGTGCATTAAGTTAGTTAAAAGCTTAGATTCTGTGTGTACATGTTCAAGCATATAGAAAATCAAATTCAGAAGCCTAGTGTTAGGAACAGGCTGTGCCTCTACTTTGTTGCTTCGAATTTCACTGTTCTATTAATGCCCGCAATCCCTTTAAAACCTACAATTAGCATTTCAAGATAGTGACTAATTCACTGCACTCTTGCTGCCTGTATCTGAATATAAAACATAAAGGGGCATGCCTTTGTGTATAAAAAATGCACTGAGAAGACTGCAAAAGCTGTCTCATAATTTATGGTGAAAGTTAGAGTAAATGATATATTCGATACACACTACAGAAATTTAAAAGAACATTCAAAATTTAAAAACTCCTTACAAAAATAAATGCAAATAAATTATGAAAAGAAAGAAATAGAAACCTAATGAAAGGAAGAATGTAAGTCAGAAATTAATAAACTTTCTTAAAAACAGTGACTGGTGTGGAAAATTATCCATACTGAGGGGGTTTTTTTTGGGGGGGAAGGGAAGGCAGTGAAATACAACCTTGTTATTATGCTTACCTGTTCTGTCATTGGTTCAGTATTTTAAATTACTCCCTAGGTGCTCAAGAAAACAATTACTTTTCTTTCATAAAAATCATGTCATCACTTTATAAACTAAAATTCGCTATACATGCTGAAATGCTTCCAATTTAGCTCATTCAGTTCTTACAAACATATCCATTGTAATGTAAATTATGAAATATAAAGACATTCTACAATTCCTGGCTATTGAGGAAGCTCATGGAGAAAATTCTGCCTACTACAATGGAATAATTTCTGCCACTTAGGATTGGTTTATATAAAAAGCACAAATCACAGGGCATAATTAAGAGACACTTCTCCCTCTAAGCTGTAAATGGAATAAATAATAAACGATATTTTCTGTTAATTTTATCTTTCTTATCAAAAGGAACTGTGTGGGATTAAGGCATACTCTGGAATATTTCAAACTATTATTAATTTGTTACTTTAAACGATAAGATTATCTATAAATATAGGAACAATGCAACAGGGAAAATATTACTGTTTCATATGTAACAGTATTATCCATCATCATTTGCTTGGCTACAGTTGTTTATTTTGAAATTTAAATAATCATAAACTAATACTAAGAGAGTTGTAGGATATGTTCTTTTAAAAAGTTGTATTTGACACTGTTAGTGGTGATTGTTAATTTTTCCATTTAGGACATGATTTAAAGGCTGACATTGTGATATACCTGGCAGATAACATGAAAGCTCTATAATTA
>NW_004524580.1:9307077-9316217 GCF_000260255.1 Octodon degus
GTTGTATATGGTTAGATTTCTGGACTTATGTGTAAACATAAGAATTATATAATTCTTTATGCCTATTTTTAAAATATATTTTAATTTTGTAAATGTTTTTCATCATATTCTGCAGGGAATTAAAGTTCAATATATCAATACTTAATGAAAAATACCTGTTCCATGTTATGCCTAAGATGTTTGATATTCAGACAGATAGTGAGATTAAGCTTAACAGCCTAGGTTGTATGGTAATAGAATAGATTTTTAAAGAAATAGTAATTTAAGAATTGTGGCAAGAAAGAGACCACAATGCATTAATGATGAAAATACTAACAAAGGTAGAAAAGAAACCAAAAATCTCTATCATCCAAAGATTCACTCAACTTTTTAAATTTTTAAAAACTACAATTAATTGCCTGGCAACACAAGGGCCTAAGTTCACTCCCTGGTTCTGAAAAAAGCAAAACAAACAAAAAAACTACAAATGCATTAAGTTATATCAGAACCTATTCAAAAGAAATAACTACTTTGAAAAATAAAACTTATGGCCTTAAGGTGATATTAACAAAAATACTTTTTAAATAAATGAGTTAAATATCTAACTCACAAACCTAGATAAAGAACAACATAAGCTTATAGAAAATAGGATAAAGTATTTTAAAATGATAACAACAGAAGTTGATAGATAAGAAAACACCAGTAGTACAGAGCTGGTAGGACAAAGAAAAGTCAGCGAGTTGTGACAAAAGACACAGATAATCCTCCGACTACTGCAATGCAGAAAAGAAGGATGAGAACAGGGGCACAAAGGGCGAAGGAAAAAGTGCTACAGGGGAAACTGAAAGACACTGCACCACACATGAGAGGAGGCATTGTGATTTCCAGGAATCGTCCTCTGCATTCTAACCTTGCTTCACTCTCTTAGAAAATGATTTTCCTCTTCTACCTCCAGCCATCAAATCTCCCTCACCCTCACTCTCAAGGTTTCCTCCTTCACTGAGAAAACTACAGCCACAGAAGTAAAACATCTGTGGCCTCCCCAGTCACAAAGGCCCACCTACTACTGTGGTTTTTCTGATAGCCTGTTAAGTATCACAGAAAAAAAAATATGTAGTCTCCTGCTAAAATTAATCCCATCATTTTATCTTTCAAACCACCAAAGACATAATTCTAGAAAGCCCCATTTTTCTCTCACACATCAGACGTTATGGCTCTCTGTTGGGTTATATCCAGCATAAAAACATGTCAGCATAAAAACTTCCTGTTACTCTTTCTGAAGGAAAAAATTATTTCTCTTGAATTTCACTCTGCTCATCAGTTACCAGCTGTGTATCTCTCCCCATTTTTAGCCAAATTCTATGAAACTTTATATTTGAAACCTCTACTTTGCATTTTTTCTTAACCTCACAGAACTTGTCTTTTGTCCACTCCATTGAAAATTTGCAAGGAAGCGACAATGCCCGAGACACTGTACAAGTGTTGGAAATACTCAAAGTTGAATTCAGTACTAGCTTTGATTCTTAGAAGTTTTTACCATGAAACAGTCAATATTTTAATTAGGAACACAATGCAGACAAAAAATAGAGAAAAAAAATAACATATATGTGGGTTAAACTATATACACACACATATATATCAAAGATTAATTTCTATGCTGCTACTCTGATCTTTGGCCATATTTGCACTTGCTACATAATAGTCCACTGAAAGCATCTGGGAGCTCCTTTATTTTTCACTTATGTGTAGAGTGAGGAAGGCTGTCACTATGTAGCCCAAGCTGGCCTTGAACCTGAGGTGATCTTCCTGCTTCAGCCGCAAAATTTTGAGGTTACACATGTGTGCTGCCATACCCAGCATGACAAATCTAGTTTTTGTTTTTTTGGTTTTTGTTTTGAAGCTCTTAAACACTTCTCTCATCTCTGATCAGGACTTTTTACAATGTTTCCAGATTCTTCACTTGTACAGAAATTCTGTGAACAGAATACATGGCTTATAAAAGAAAATATTCTCTTTAGGAAACTTACTGTTTCACAGGGCTAGGGTAGTGGGGTCCAGAGTTCCCATCCACCTTTCTTTTTCAAATGAGCTTTCAGGTAATTTCTGCTGTAAGAGACTTATGCCCCTCCGTACTAGGTTTGTGGCCCTGTAAAAAGAACTTCAAACCTCACATTCTCTATCCAAGGTCTTAGAACCTCAATTTCTCAAACCTGTTTGGTAGGGTTTCCAAATTGTAAGATAGTGCACAAATCTTACTGTTAGTTGGAAAGTAGACTGAAAATATATAAAGCCTGAAGGAAATTAGATCAACAAATACTTAATGATTAACACAATGAATGTATGAATAATACGATTCAAATCTAATACAATGGGCAGAAGCAGCACCACAAAATCTTTTCAGGTATAGAAAAAGCCACTAGGTTTCATTGCTCCTTACTGCTCTCAAATTACTTTTGATAGTGTGGTCTTTATATTTGATATTGTGGGATTCTTCAGTTCATATGTGCCTCTTACCAAACTTAAGAGCAAAATGGTCAGTTAAGAGTATCTTTTTCCCCAAGTCTAGTGAAGTAATTGTGGCTTTCACTCACTATAAACATATTTAAAATAATTTCAAAGGCACAAAAGAATAGAACACAAATAAATGTGAATATTTTGCTACCGCAAGCATCCATATCCTAAGTTCTACTCACTACCTTTAATCTTTTACATATCCAGCTTTCCTATTTTTCAACTATAATTCAAAACAAAGCAAGATTTTAAAAATTGACACCATACCTTCTTACTAGCTGACTGCTAGCTGTTCATCTCTCAATTTCTATTGACTACATTTTAATGAAATCTGTATTTTATCCTATAAGTATTTATGTAGATATTGATTGTTTTCATGCAAATTTTTAAGTAAAAAGAGATTGTAAAATATTGATGTTTTAGATTCAAGCAAAATGACTGAGCAAATATGAACAAAAATTCCTTGTGTTATAATAGTTTGAAGATAACTTAAAAGAATCTTAAAGGGACTACTTAGTGTGAAAAAAATTATTTGATAAAATTTTGACATATTTTATAGAAAACAGCAATGTGATTGAGGACATAAAAAGATACATAAACAGATTGATATAGATAGGAGAGAGGACAAGAGAAAGAACATTTTTAGGAGACACTCAAATATAGCAACCTCTATTCAACTGTGAAAAGACAGTAACAGCAGACAGTATTTGCCAAAGGAACACAGACATGCAGTCAACATAACCAAACTATTGCATTATAAAATATCAAAATTATCTTAGAAAGCAATGGGTTTTGAACCCCAAACTAAAAGTTCATCACAGTAAGATAATTAGAAACAAAAAATATGACTTTTAAAGACTCAATTATATTTCAAAGCCTCTGTACTATCTCTATGTAAATGCACAAATCATTCATATATGTGCGTAAGAACTATATTAGCATTTAATGACTAAATTTTGAATCACATAATTGCTTTATACAGAAAGCATGCACTTCAAAGTCATAAAGAAAAATGTCCTAAATAACAAAACTTTTAAGAAGATCTACATTTTGCCTTAAGACAAAACAAGTCTTTTGCAAATACATAAAGACACTTAATACAAAGCTGTCAAGTCCTAAAGAAAGGTTGAAATACCAACACAGTTGTCTTCTATTATCCTACATTGTACTTTGCAGAGAGATCTACACCTATGTTGGAAATGACTTCAGATGTGCAGTATATAGTTAATTACTAGATAAAAATAAGTATTGGCACTGTAAAATGTAGCCCAAAGTGTGGTAGGGAGAATGTCTGAAAGATTTCTACATCTAAACTTTGGTACTTGTAAATGTGTTACAGACATGAAAAATGGAACTTTGCAAGTACGAGTAAGATTATGCATCTTGTGAAAGGGAGATTACCCTGAAATATAGTTTAACCATATGTGCCCTTAAAAAAGGTAGCATTTCTTCAGCTGGAGTCAGAGAGCTTTAGCAGAAAGAAAAGTCAGAGAAAACACAAGCAAAAATAGGATACAACTGGACACTGATGGTTTGAAGGCAGATGGGATAACCTGAAGAAATACACAAGCAACTTAAGTAGCTGAGAGATTTTTCTATCCCCTCACCACGAAGGAGTCTTGCTGAGCTGCAGCCAGGTCCCCCTACCCTTACCATGGCAGAAGGCAGGCTGAACCCCAGACAGCTATGGGGCCCTTTCCCAACACCCATTATCTCAGGATCCTTGCTGACCCACTCTGTGCCCTCTACTTTCCCTGTTGGGCCCAGGTGAACACTGGGAGCTTCAAAAATGTAAAAAAGTGAAGCAGCAAAGGGAAATATCAAACCTCCAGCTCACCTAGAACAAGTCTAGGAGATGAGGACATAGAAGAACTTGGAAGACATACAACTGAAAAGATACCAACTGAAATAATGAAACAACTCTCTCAGGCTGTAGAAGAAAACAGATCAGAAATAACCTGTCAGATAAATGAAGAAAATGCCAAAAATCATGAAAGAACTACTCAGTGCATCTAAAGAAGAGATAGATAAGAAACAGAAGAGAATGGAAAAATGATGGAAAAACTGAATGAACAACAAAAGAATTAGAATCCATAAAAACAGATGTAACCAGATATCCAGAAAATTAAGAATTCCATTGATGTCTGACAAAACTGTTGGAACGAAACTGAAGACAGACTTTCACAACTTGAAAACATCATTGAAGCTAGAATCACTAAAGGAAAGATCTTTTAAAACTAACAAGGAAAAGCCAACTTCATCTTTGCTGGATGGAACCATGCAGGGTGAAGAAGAGAAGAAAAATTAAGGTTCCTGCTGTGCCAGAAACCCTTCAAAAAGGTGAAGACATCTTGCAGAGTTGAAGATAAGGCACCTGAGAAAGAAATTCACCCAGAAGATGTTTTGCAAGCCGAGGAGGAAGTTCATCTATGAAAAAGCCAGACACTATCATAGGGAGTACAGACTGATGTACAGAATTGAGATCTGAATGGCTAGGATGGTGAGGAAAACTGACAACTCATTTTCCCTGCAGAGCACAAACTTCCATTTGTTATCCAGATCAGGGGTATCAGTGGTGTGAGCTCAAAGGACCTCAAGGTGTTACAGCTTCTTCGCCTTAGCCAAATGTTCACTGATTTGGCTTTGTTAAGATCAACAAGCTTCAATTAACATGCTGAGAATTGTGGAGCCATGCATTGCATAGGGACACCCAAACCTGAAGGCAGTGAATGAACTGACAAGCATGGCTATGGCAAAATCAATAAGAAGTGAATTGTCTTGAGAGATAATTCATTGATTACTCGATCTCTTGGTAAATATGGAATCATCTGCATGGGGGATCTGATTCATGAGATCTATACTGTTGAAAAATGCTTCAAAGAGGCAAGTAACTTCCTGTGGCCATTCAAGTTATCATCTCCATGAAGTGGAATGAAGAAAACGACCAGCTATTTTGTGGAAGGTGGAGATGCTGAAAATAGGGAAGAACAGAGCAACAGGCTTATTAGAAGGATGAACTAAGGTATCTACCATGGTGTTTTTACCATTTGGTCAATTAATAAAGTATGTGCTTCCAGATTAAAAAAAATAACAAGGAACCTGGAAATTATAATGCACCCTCCAGAAGATGATAAGAAGAAAAGCAACATAAGTCTAATAAGTGTCAATGAAAGAGTAGAAGTTAACACAACTGACATAAAAAGAATATTTGTAGAAGTAGTAGCAGAAAAATTTTCAAGCATGGAAAAGAACCTAAGATACATATAATCAATGCATATAGAACTCCTATTAGTCATAATCAAAATAAATATATTCCCAGACACATAATAATTAAGATCCCAGAAATTCAGCAAAAGAACAGAATATTAAAAGCTGTGAAAGAAAACAAACAGATGAGGTATAATGGAAAGCCCATTAGAATCACAGTAGATTTCTCCAAAGAAACCACCAAGTCAAAAAGATCTTGGAGTGAAGTATTTCAGGTTCTGACAGAAAATAGCTTCCAACCCAGATCAATGCACACTGTGAAACTATCTATCAAATTTAATAGCAAGATAAGACAGTTCCATAAGAAGTATGAACTGAAGATATTCATGACGATCAAATCAACTCTATACACAGTACCCACCAATATTAGAGAAAGACAAAAATGACTACAACTACAAGAACAACAGAAAGGAACCACCAAACAAAGCAAGCAATTATACAGAGGGAAAAAGTAGGGACTATACAAATGGCAAATAACATGACAAATATAAGTCAACACATATAAGCTATAACCATTAAATTTAATAGCCTCACTTAACTAAGAAAAAGAAACAGACTAGTAGTAAATCAAGAAACAACATACAACAATACAATGTAGACAGGAAATACATTTATTGCAAAAGAAAATTCACAGACTGAAAGTCAAAGGATGCAAAACAGTACTCCATGAAACCAGAAAAAAGCAAGCGTAGCTATTCTGGTTGCCGTCAATGTGAACTTTAAACCAAAAAAGATGAAAACAGACAAAGAAGGTCATTACATACTTGTTAGAGGAAAAATGCAACAGAAAGAGATAATCATAAATATATATGCACCCAAATATATATAATTTTAAGAAAAATGAAAAATCAAATGAGCAATGACACAACTGTAAAAAAGGGGTCTTTAAACACTCCATTGTCAGAAAGAGATAGATCAGGTAGGTTAAAAAAATAAGTAAGAGAACTAAATCAAACTTATAAACAATAGACTTGTAGAACTTAACAGAGTGCTCATCCAACAACATAAAAAAAAAAACCCCACATTCTTCTCACCTGCACATGGGATATTCTCCAAAACAGACCTATTATGAGAACATAGAACATCTTTAACTAAATACAAAGGAATTGAAATTATCCCATGAATAATATCATACCATAGCTCAATGACACTGGAAATCAAGGACAAAAGAAATCTCAAAAACTCCATGAAAACATGGAAATTGAATAACACCCCTCAGAACAACCAATGAGTCACATCTTCAATTAAACAAGAAATTTAAAAATATTTACTATCAAATGAAAATGCAGATACAACATTCCAGAGCCTGTGCAATACAATGAAAGATTCATTACAAGCAAATTTATAGTGATGAATTCATAAATCAGGAAAACAGAATAAGCCCAAACAGATAACCTTCTGCTGCTCCTCAAGCTCCTAGAAGAAGAGCAAGTCAAGCCCACAGCATATATAAGGCAGGAAATTATAAAGATCAGAGCAGAAATTAATGCAATGGAGATGAAGAAAATAATACCAAGAATTAATGAAATCTAGAGTTGGTTATTTGAAAGAATAAATAAAATTGATAAAACCCTAGACAATCTCATACAAAAATAAAATAAAAAATTAAAATTCATGAAATAAAGAATGAAAAGGATGAAATCACTACAGACACTATAGAAATTCAGAAAGTCATCAGTATTTATCCTGGAAATCTATACTGTTGCAGGATGGAAAACATGGAAGACAGGAACAGATTTCTAGGTACATATGAACCACCAAAGCTGAATCAAGAAGATATAAAATTTCTGAATAACCTAATATCAGTTAGTAAAATTGAAAATGTAATACAAAAATTTACCAAGAAGGTCCAGGTCTTCATGGAGTCACAGTTAAGAAGTTCAGAGAAGATTTAATACCAACTGTACTCAAACTCTTCAATGAAATTGAAAGAATAGAAATTTTCCCAAACTCATTCCTAGAGGAAAATATTACCTTGATACCAAAATCAGAGAAAGATCCAACTAAAAAAGAGAACTACAGGTGAATCTCTCTAATGAACATAGATACAACAAACCTTAATAAAATACTCACAAACGGCCAGCCAGATAGCTCAACAGACTAAAGAATCTACTTAGGCAGAGTACAGTGGCCAGGGTTAGATCCCCAGACTACTGTGCCAACCCCGAGCCTGGGGCATGCTGAGATGGAGACTGAGACTGGACATGGTGGCGTGCACCTGTAATCCCAGTACTTGCTTGAGAGGCTGAAAACAGGAGAATCAGTATGAGTCTGCTTTGTGTAGTGAGACCTTGTAGACCCTTTACTAAATACAAAATAATAATAAAAATAATTAAATTTAAAAATAAAAATAAATAAAATACTAGCAAACAAAATGGAGCAAATCACCAAGAAGATTATGCATCATGACTAAGTAGGATTCATCCCAGGAATTCATGGATGATTCAGTATACACAAATCAATAATTGTAATACACCAAACTAACAGAGCCAAAGACAAAAATCACATGATCATATCAATAAATTCACAAAAGGCTTTTGACAAAGTCCAACATTCATTCATAATATAAACCCTACATAAAGTCAGGATAGAAGGTCCTTACCTCAATCTCATAAAAATCCTTTATGACAAACCAACAGCCATCATACTAAATGGACAAAAACTGAAAGCTTTCACTTTAAAATCATGAAAAAGACAAGGATGTCCACCATCACCACTCCTATTCAATATAGATTTGGAAACGTTAGCCAGAGCAATTAGATAAGAGAGAGGAATAATTATTGGAAATGAAGACATGAAATTGTTATCTGCAGATGACATAATACTCTAAAGAGAACCCCAAAGACTCCACCAAGAGATTTGTAGATTTAATAACCAAATTCAGTAGCAGAGCAGGATACAAAATAAACTCTCAAAAAGCAATAACATCTCTGCACACAAACAGCAAAACCCTGAAAGAAAAATTAGGGAAATCAATCCTTTCACAAAAACATCCAGAAAAAAATGAAATATTGAGGAATGAATCTCAGAAAGGAAGTAAAAGATCTATACAGTGAAAATTATAGTAGTCTGAAAAAGCTTTAAGAGTATTTCAGAAAATGGAACGGTATTCCTTGCTCATGAATAAGAAGAACCAACATTGTGAACATGGCATTCCTCCCAAAATTGTTATACAGATTCAATACAATCCCAATTAAAATGCCATTAGCATGCCTCACAGATCTAGAGAAAGCATTCCTAAAATTCATCCAAAACCAGAAGAGACCTAGAACAGGAGAAGAAATCCTGGGCAGCAGAGACGAGTCAGGATACATTACAATCCCTTACTGAAATTATACTACAAAGTTACTGTGACAAAATCAGCATGGTACTAGCATAAAACA
>NW_004524580.1:9317187-9340642 GCF_000260255.1 Octodon degus
ATTCCTCAGAAAGCTAGGATTGGAGGTTCCATCCAACCCAGCTATTCCCCTCCTACATGTTTTTCCAGAAGAATTAAAAACATTGTACCACAGTGATATATGTGCACCCATGTTTATAGCAGTGCAATTTGTCATATTTAAATCTTGGAAACAACTCAAAGCCCATTAATTGAGGAATGGATAAAAAAAAAAAAGCTGTGGTATTTTCTTTTTTTTTTAATTTTCTCTTTTATATGTATTTAGGACAGGGTCTACATGGTCTACACGTCTCACTACACAAATCGGACTCATAGTGATTCGCCTGTTTTCAGCCTCCCAAGTGCTTGGATTACAGGTGTGCGCCACCACACCCAGTGTCAGTCACTGTCCCAGCATGCCCTGGGGGTGGGGCTGGCACAGCACACCAGGGAGCAAACCCCAGCCACTGCACTCTGCCTAAGCAGGCACTTTAGTCCATTGAGCTATCTATCTGGCTCTAGTTATGGTATTTTCACAGTGGAGTATTACTAGTTATTAAAAATGATTAACTCATAGTCAGGGAGATAGCTCAGTAGAATAAGCACTTGCGTGGCAAATGAAAAGGCCTGAGTTCAATCCCTGGTTCTTAAAAAAAATAATAATAATTAACTCACAGCTTTCATAGGTGAATGGATGCAATGAGAGACCATATTCATAAGTGAAAGGAACAACCAGGATGAGGAAAAGGACAAAAGAAAAAAAAGACAGGAGGGAAAAAGATATATTTATGTATACATACAGGTTAGCTTAAATAATTGTACTGCTGCTTTCTGCTGGTCTAGTGAAAAGAGGAGAAGTTAATGCTTAATTGTTATTTTCTTCTCCTTTTTAATTCCTTATAACTTTTTTTAAACCAAATTTTCATGCTTATATCTGGTCACCTGTATAATGAACTTGAAGACAACATTATGTAGTGTAACAACCATGGTTGAATTCCTATCATTTTGTTTAGTGTAATTTTGTATGATTTCTAATTTTTTTTACTATATTTTATTGTCTTGTTCATCTTTTATTTATTTATTTGTTGCAGGGTCTCACTATGCAACTTGGACTCATAGTGATCCTCCTGTCTCAGCCTTTCCAGTGCTGGGATTACAGGCACGTGCCACTTTTGGTGTCCAGCAAGGCATTCCTGGGTTTCCAGGACCAGCATGGCCTGTGATGCTGGGAATCGAATCCGGGTCTTTGGATTTGCCATGCAGGCACTTAGACCACTGAGTTATCTCCCCAGACATTATTATCTTTTTTTGCGGAAACGGGGATTGAACTCAGGTCCTTGTGCTTGCCAGGCAAGTGCTTCTTCTACTGAGCTATCTCTCCCTCCAGCTCCTCATTATTATCTTTTTAAAAATTTAAAAAATAAACAAAAAATTAAAAAGCTGAGAAAGTTCTCCCACCCACAGTAAAGAAGGGACAGTGACTTCTCACTATTCTTCCAGGGCTGAGTTCTAGCAGCAACCCATAGGAGTTTGAGAGCACAGTCATCCCTCAGCTCTCAGCAGAGATGGATATAACTGTGCTGCGCCTTGATTTTTCTCAGTGGGACCCTGAGGAGAGGTTCTAGTTGGCCCAATCTATGCCTCCAACTTCCAGCCCACAGAACTGTGGAATAATTAAATGTGTGTGTATTTGTTATTGCTTGTTATAGCAGCAGAAGGAAACTAAAACAACATGTTGCTTATCTTCTGTGCTTGTAAGTTTGTTTTATTTATTATGGTACTATTTTAACACACCCATTATTCATAATTTATTAATCCTGGAAAATTATATGAATGTTAAGGACAGTCCAAATCCTAATAAGGCTACTATTCCAGGTTTTGTGGGACAAAGCTCTGGACCAGAATTTACTCTATATCCTTAAATTGAAATGCAACTAATCTGTATGTCTGATGTATACTAGGTGATATATTAAGAGACTTATAAACAGTATTTCCTATAAATGTCACAATCTAACCACCAGAGAAGTAAATTTCAAGAAAACCATTTAAAAAACCATAAAAACGTGCTATACTTCATGACATATAAAAGATTCCTGAGTCTTCACAAGTGAAATTAGTACTTTTTTATGTATTTTGTACAAGGTCTTGCTACTTGGTGGCTGGCTCAGAGAGCCCTGGGGTGAGGCTGACACAACATGTAGTGCTGGGGATCGAACCCTGATTTCTGTGCTTGCCTAAGCAGGAGCTTAATCCACTGAACTATCTTGCCAGCCCCTGAAATTGGTAATTTTGACAAAGCGCAAAACCAACAATGTTTGCTTAAACCGTTCCGTCTCTGTCACTGCTGACTGAGTCCTACTGCTCTGCTTGCAACTGCAGTGACCACAAGGTCCAGCCAGCACTAACTTCTGAAGTCTCAGCTGAAATTCAGCATTTGCTTTCAAAGTTCAGCTTGGAGCACTACTCTACCGGCTGCTGAAAATACTATCTTTTCCTGCCTTGCACTTTCTTCTTGTGTGAATCCAGCAATGAATTGAAAGCTACCTATGGTCTCTCTTGGAAGGATGGACTCGGGAGCTGTAACTTTCCACTGCCTTTCTAGCTCTCCACTCCACAGTGTGGAGTACTTACACCTGAAGTTTCTGTCTTATTTATAATTTGTCTTCGATCCAGAAGTAGACATTATTTATTCTGCAGAAATGAAGACCTGAGGTATGGAGTGGTTCACTCAGTTGACATAACTTGAAATCCAAACCTCAAATATCACAAGTGTCCCCCTTTTTTTTTTTTTCCTCAAGAACTAGAGTCTGGATATAAGTATCTTAAATTTTGCATTGGAACTTTACATCAGTGATACCTTATCATAAAAAAGACCCTTAGTTTTTCTTTAAAACACATTTCTGTGAATTTAGCTGGGCCCAGTGAAGCATGTGTGCCTTGGGGAGCTTTGGGAGGCTGAGACAGGACGATCTGAAGCTTGATCACTACTGGGCCAATGTAGCAACTTAGATTCTGTCCACATTTCACCCTAGAAAAAAAAGTGGGGATACAGTTCAGTGTGAAAACTCGGGGTTGAATTCCTAACACTGAAAATAAATAAAATAATAACAACCACATTAGCAGCAGCCACAAACTTTCCGTGTTTGAAAATATTTAGGCTTGAAGTCATTTAAAAGTCATAGAGGAGTATGTGCGTATAACAATTTATAGCGGCGGCCAGGGTGAGAGTGCAGGAATTGGATTGCAGGCTGGAACGGGAGCTCTGCCATATGCTATTTCTGTGAACCGGGAAGATAAGTTAATACTCCTTATACTAATTTCCTCAACTGCTAAGGAGCTGGATGACAGTACCTTTGTTATTAAATGGAAGTGGTTGAGACCACATTTGTTGTGTGTGCAGAACCATGCCTGGGTGTTTTACTTAGTTCTAGCTTCTGTTTTTTTTTTATTATATTTATTGTTCTGAAAAGTTAGTGGTAGAGGCACAGATGAGGAGCGATTCTGAAACATCATAGCAACGAAAATATGATGAAACATTGCAGTCAATTGTTAAAAAAATATACCACAGCCTGATATGAAGTCTACAAAAGAATACAAAGTGGAACTGCTATGTATGAAGTAAGTAAAAATTAAAAGTAGGGGCCCGGACACATACCACCACTCAAGCATCTTTTGTAAAAGCACATACATATGTAGGGATATGCTTAGTCTGATCAAGGGATGAAATAGAAAATATAAAATGGAAAAATAATGGTATACAGATAATGATATGCAAATAATGGTCTACAAGAATAATACCACCTTCAAATTCATTAAACTACACACTATTTAAATACTTACTAAAAACAAAACTTCAAATCTGAATGGCATTATAGACAGCATATATTAAGGTAAATATAGTATATAAATGTTTTGATAATAAATAACAACTTAATTTAACACCAGTGAAAAAGTTGTTTGGGCATGAAAGCATGTGGAGCTAGGTGTCTGACCATTCTTTGCTGGTTGGAAAAATAGCACACTTATGCTGATTTTACTAAATAAAAAAGTATGAATTCTTTAAAAATAATAAAACAGCATTCATTAATCTGGTGGAAAATGATGCATATTTCTTACACATAGTACAAAAGCGTTTAAATAGCCAACCCCCCCCAAAAAAAATCAAGAAACTAAACAGAGAAAATAAAACAATAATGACAAATAATTGTTCAAGATATTTGAAATAGGGGTGGGGACATAGGCAGGGCCAGGGATATAGCTCAACAGCAAAAATGCTGCCTGGCAAGTACAAGTACAAGGTCTTGAGTTTGATTCTCAGTGATCTAGACAGAGAGAGAAAGAGAGAGAGAGAGACAGAGAGAGAGAGACAGAGAGAGAGACAGAGAGAGAGACAGACAGACAGAGACAGAGAGACAGAGAGAGACAGAGAGAGAGACAGAGAGATTTGAAATACAAAATGAAATGTCATATAATCTGAATTCTGACAAAAATCATCATGCTTCTGTGGTAAGAAATGACAAAACCTTCTACTTAAATAAAATTTAAGAAATTGGAGATGTAGATAATTTGAAGATTTTCTTTTTTTGGAACTGGGGATTGAACTCAGGCCATTGTGCTTGCCAGGGAAGCGTTTATTCCACTGAGCCATCTCCCCGGCCCCAATTTGAAGATTTTCTGCAAAGCACACATATAGTGCAAATAAATAACTTCTAAGAACAGAGGCAAAACCGAACAAAATCAGTACCTGACACTAAGCAGAAAATCAGTGAAATATATGTCATAAGCCATGTCAAGAATAACTTAGTGTACACTGTGACATAAAACATCACTTAGTGGCACCTGATCTTGTGATCTGTGTATAACAGAATTATCCTGGTAGGCCACATTTAAGCTTGAATGGTGAAGCACGTATGATTTAAGTTGTGAAGGGTGAATGATCATTCTTAAGTATCTATATACATATATATGCCCTTAATAAGATTCAGACGAAATAATTCTTGAAGAAATGTCAAACAAGTAGTTTCAAATATTTCATACTTACTCTTGACTATTTTAAGTTATCTAAGTGCTTTAAAAGAAATTCATTTCTACTACGAAGACAACAGTATGCAATGTATTAGGTATTGTAACTGTCCTGTGAACTTGTTTTGAAACTGTTTGCTTGCTATTTTATCTTTGTTCTCATTAAAATGGATTTTAAAAAGAAGTTCACTTAAACATAACAGTGGAATTATTTTTTTTTTTTTTTCGGCGGAATTGGGGATTGAACTCAGACCCTTGCCCTTGCCAGGCAAGTGCTTATTCTACTGAGCCATCTGCCCGGCCCCCAGAACAATGGATTTAAATGTTCGGGTCTGCACAAGGAGTAAGCTGTAGAGATCATCTGTACAATGCTGTGTACTTAATACTGTACCATGTACTTCAAATTTGTACAACCAACGGGGTTGGTGGCTTATTAGGAGATTTTGTCACAAAAATAAAATCAGTGCAAGAGTTACAGCTCTGTGGCAGAATACTTTCCTCATCTACTTTGGGCCCTGGCTTCCACCTACAGTACCACAAAGTGAAACAAATTCAAAAATCAAATCAAATAATTAAACCTTAATTTATGTCTTGCCTCTGATATTCACTAGCAAAATGAAAACTGGAAACACATTTTTTTCTGAGGGTTTTATCTTATTATATATAAACTGGAATTAAAGTGATTAACCTCATAACTCATAAAGATAAAATACTGACCAATACATGTTTCTTTACATTATTTATACCAGTGTTTTGCTTCTATTCACTGTCTGTCATGAGTCTGTCGCTGCAGTACTTCTATCATACATCAGTATAATTACTGGCTTAATCAGAAGTCACTTCCAATAATGTAAGCATTCTTCAAGGCGACATTTTCCATTTGTATTTTTCACTACTATCAGCTCAGTAAATGCCACCAGGATAAGCTGAATTGCCATCTTCTTGTTCCCTCAAATTGGGCACAGGCTTATCCCTTCCTTGTGTGAAGCTGGTGTGTGTACATAGCTCACCTTAATGCCTTTCTTCCTCCTCTTTCATTCCATTCCCTTCATCTCTTGGTTCTCTTCCTATTTGAGAAACATCTGTCTCCCCACCCCATTATCTGCTTTTTATTTTGCTCTTAGTTTATATCTTGGGTTTCTCATGTACAGCTCCTGAAATGATATGAGATTACTGAGGGCAAGAAGGTCGCATTTTCCAAACAGAAGATGATCATTGTAAGTTCCAGATAAAAGTGTATTTTTAAAGTACCACTGTTTACATTTCAGGGTGCAGACTGTTCCCTAATTAAAAAAAAAAAAAAAAACCAATGTGGTGGAAATGCTCAGAGCTTTGCCTCTACGTGCACAACCCACAGTTTGATTTTCTCCTTACCATTGGTGATTCTCTTCAAACAGTCAACATTTATTGAATGAAAATAAAACCAGGCTAAGCACTGCGTTAGTAATTTTTATAGACATGGGTATATGTGAATATATAAAATAACATTTCTATATCAGGAGAAACTGTATTGCATTTAGAGAAACCAATACAGAAATCAACATTGACCAAGACAGCATTAAGTGGTATAGATTTGTATTTTATTATGAAGAACAGACTAAAAGTCCAGGAGAGTGGAGAGAGACAGATGTCAGAGTTTAAAGCATCATCAGATTCAATAATTTATTTCCCAGATAAATGCTTACAAATCTAATACATTAACTACATTAAGTAATTGCTAAAAGTAGAAAATCAAAATTTGCATAGAGGACAATGTCTTTGTCAAAAGACACTGTGAGTGATTCTCATTTTCAGTCAAGTTTATGAAAACTGCTCTACATGACCAGTAGCCACAGAAAACTTCTATTTTAGTAGCTTAATTGAGCAATAATTTTCATGACAAATTCATCTGCTGCAATTGTACAATATCAAGTTTAACATATTTATAGTCGTGTAAGCCTCCATCAGCACAGTCCAACTTTCCCATCAACACCCAAAGCTCCCTTCCTCTCCGTTTTCACTCTCTTCATGTGCTCACCTCGAGCCCCTCAGGGCTTTGTCTTTCTAGACATTTCAGGAACAGGGAGCCAGACTATGAGCTGTTGTGTGACCCCTTTTCTTCACTTAACCTGATGCTTTTCAGTTCTCCTACAGCAGTTAGTTACTTGTCAATAGCATTTTAATGAACTAAAGAATAAAGAATATGAGTATTCATTCTTTTACCAGTTGAGGGATACTTTTGATCCTTATTGGATACTTATAAAAAAGACTTCTATGAACAATTTTCTCTTAGTTGTTATTACTTTTATTTATTTCATAATATCTTTTTATATATTTGGAACAGGGTCTCACTATGTAGCTTGGACTCATAGTGATCCTTCTGTTTTCAGCCTTAATCAGTACTGGGATTTCAGGGGTGCACCACCACACCCCAACTCAGTGGCTCACTCAGTGTGCCCAGGGGTGGGGCTGGCACAGCATGTCATGCCAGGCATCGAACCCTGGTCTCTGTCCTTGCCTAAATCCACTGAGCTATCTTGCCAGCCCTTAATGATGTCTTTTAAAATACAAAAAATTTAATTTGATGAAGTGTACCTATCATTCTTGTGGATTGTGCTGGCAGTGCCAAGCTGAAGAAAGCACCATGGAATCCAAGGTCTCTAAGATATTCTTCTGTATTTTCTTCAAAGACGTTGAGTTTCTTTTTTAGATTTAGATCCATAGCTTCTTTGATTTGAACTGTCTTGATCTATTTGCTGAAAATCATTTGGCCATAACCTAAGAGCTTACTGTTGCGCTTTTTCTTCTTTTCCAGTAACCTCTCTGTCTAACATTAAGCAACTCTGATTGTTACAATTTTAGAGCAAGTGGTGATATTTGTATGTGTAGATTGTAGCGGAAAAGTGACTGCTTTTCACCACAATGAGGACAGTTACCAACATCCAGAAAATATAGCAAAACTAGAAGTACACAAGAAAATGAATTCAGAAACACAATTGCTTATTTTTTCCCACAGAAACTGGTCTGATTATTTTCAGAAAATTGTTTTAAGTTGTCTTTTTGATTAATTACATTTATTGTACTTATTAAAGCTCATGGATTTTTCTTTCCAGTAATGATGCATTGTGGACCAGCTGTGTTGATAAGAACAACTACAAAAGTTAGATGATTTTCTTATTAATTAATCTTTTGAACAAAATAGCAAATATTTGAGAGTGGAACATGTGGGATCTTGTGGAAAGGAAGGACTCATAGGGATCTGGGGCTGCTGGTCTGCTCAGGTTATAGGGCTCAGCACACTGGCAGCTTCTAGAGATAAAGAAGGAGAAATGGGGATTAAGTCTGGACAAAGTACAGTGGCCCTGAGGTAGAGATGAGAATCACAGAGACCACACACTAGAACTAATAATCCCTATGATACAGCTTTTCCTAGGGATTATCTAGAAAGAGCTGATTGACAAAAACGACTTTCTCAGACAGCTGAACAAAACAAAAGCTCCTTCTGGAGTGAAAACTTACTATCTAGGATGAAAATGACTTCTACTAACAATTTTGTCCATAAAACAACTGTCTCCTAAAGTTTTTTAAAAAGGCATGTAGGAGGGCTGACAAGGTAATAAAAATGAACATCAAAAGATGAAACAGCAGATTGCAGATACCAGATATTAAAGTTATTTGAAAGACTTAAATTACCCATGATGAAAATGTTTAATGAAATCTTTTAAAAATTGAAATTGAAAAGAACAACAATAAAAACAAATACCAAATAAATTTATTGCACAACAAATTAGATATAGCAGATGAATTTGATGAACCACAAGATAGGCATGAAAATAAAGTTCCAAAGGAATCATTGAAAGAAAAATGAACAAAAAATACAAAAAAAGGATAAGAAGAAAATAGAGATTATCTAATATAAGTAAAGTGGAATTCTAGGATGAGATCAGCCCAAAGGTGACAAAAGTAATATTTAAAAAGCTGAGTAGAAACTTCCCAATTAAGTCACGATGATATTAGTCTCTATGAACACCACACAAATAATAAATAAACATCTGAAGTGAATTGTGCTAGCACTTTTTAAAAATCCTTAAAGCAGCCTAAAAGTAAAACAAGTAATGACATTTTGCCCTCAAAGAAGCAGCAATGAAATTCACAGTGGCCTTTACAATAGCAACAATAAAAGTCTGAATTAAATGGTATGTTGAATTCCATTTTAAAAAGTTCTCCTAATGTAAAACTCTATACCTAGGAAAACATTCTTCAGGAATAAAAACAAAATGAAGACATTTTCTGAAAATCTTATGTTGAACAGTTTGTATCTTCTTCAGACTTATACTAAAGAAAATATTAAAGGTTGTCCTTCTGCTAGAAGAAAAATGATCCCAGCTTGAGAATTTGACTCCCAGCAAGAATGACTGGTACTGTAAAGTATAAATGTGTGAAGGAATTTTGCCTTTATAAAGCTACAATATTAATGTACTTTATACAAAGATTTAAGGTAGGAAAGGTGCTCAGTAGGAATCACACTTCACTGAGGATATACTATCCGACTTTGAGATTGGCTATGAAGAGCAGCAAATGTGTGAAGCTTCCAGAATAATAGAAAGAAAATAAAAGGAATATAAAGTATATTCAAAAAATCCAAAAGAAACATGACAAATGGTGAAAGAAACAGGACAAAAAAAACGGTGAAACACAAATATCCAAGTAATCGCTCTAATCATATAGTTTCTACGGAATTAAAAGATATTCAGCTGGCAAGGGCCAGCCAAATAGCTCCGCAGATTAAAGCGCCTGCTTACGCAGATGCAGTGGCTGGGATTCGATCCCTGGTGTGCCATGCCAGCCCCGTCCCCAGGGCATGCTGAGACAGTGACTGAGACTGGGTGTGGTGGCCTGAGCCTGTAATCCCAGCTCTTGGGAGGCTGTGAACAGGCGGATCACTACATAGACCCTGTAGACCCTGTACTAAATAAAAAAATAAAATGAAATACAATCAGATTGCATAAAAATAAAATCCAGAAACCATTTTTATTTGTGGAAGATATGTAACAACACAGACACGTTGTAACTAGAGGTCAGAAGTAGCGTGTAATATAAATAACATAAGAAGAAATCTGCCACAGGGCCAGCCAGATAGTCAGCAGACTAAAGCGCCTGCGTAGGCAGATGCAGGGACTAGGGTTCAATCCCCGGTGTGCTGTGCCAGTCCTGCCCCCAGGGCTGGCTGAGAGGATTCTGATTTTTGTCCTAATTTTTGTAACAAGGTTACTAAAATTTATAATTACAGAAGTCATATTTTTCTATAAAAAGACATTAATTGATTGCTTCTTTTAATTCAAACTATTGTTTGTTGCTGATTATTTGTCCAAGTTAAACATACTTCTTAGGACCATAATCTGATGGCAAAACAGATCAGACAAATGACTAAGAAATTCTTTTAAAGGACACTTTCAAAAGACTGCTAAATACTGTTTCCATGTGCAAAATTAACAAAACTGAAGTGTTCTTGCTCTTTGGAACTGAATTTTTAATCTCATTCATTTTAGAATTAGATCATTAGGTAACATCTTTATCATGCAACACATTCTAATTTTTTATTTAAAATTTGGTCTGTCCTTGGTCAATAAATGACAAATCACCAAAATACAAATGTATCTTATAAATTCTCACAAGAACGGCCTGCCAAATAGGTCAGCGGATAAAAGCACCTGCAAGCAGACACAAGGGCAAGGGATTTGCCCCTGGGGAACACTGGGGTGGCAATTGAGACTGAGCTTGGTGGTGCATACCTGTAATCCCAGCTCTTGAGAGATTGTAAACAGGCAGATCATTAAGGAGTCTGATCTAGTCGTGAGGCCCTGAACACCCTGTAGATCCTTCTCTAAAAATACAAAAAATAAATCCTCACATGAGTAGATGAAAAATACTGAGCCACAATACTAAATATCTTAATTTCAGAATGTTACCTTAGAAATGAACATAAGTCCAAAAATCTCACCATACACAACCTTGAAGCAGGGCAGTCCCACAGTATTCCTTTTCCTGTCTCTTGCTTTCATTCACCACCCCCTTCTTCTTGAACAACCATCTACCCAAGAGTGACTCATCCACATGGCTGACACTGACAAAGGTTCTACAATCTGAGGTAAAGGATCTCAGGATAAATGCTGAGCAGATTTCATTGACCTTATCAGATCCAAAAGCTACAACACTTGTTGTATAGGTCCTGCTTTACCTTGGTCTTAACCATCCAGCAGAAAAGTATAAAAACAAAATATAAGAAGTAAAGCCATGCCGTTATGTTGAGCTGTAGGGGACTCAGGTCAACAATTTCTGACATTGCCAGTCAAGCGGAAGACCCAATACTATTATGGACTACTGGACTCTTTTAGAATATTTTGCTGAGTTAACACACGTATAATAGTCAAATAACGGAACTAAAGGAGAAAAGGGGATACAGATGAATGTCCATTTTGTATGTATATTCAAAATGGTTAGGATACATATATGGTTACATTCTCTTAATGAATAGAGGGATTTGTTCTAATAGTGTTTGTAAATAGGCTATCATGTCCACATCTTGTGCAGTAGTTAACCACTAGGAAGAATGTATGCAATATGTTAACTATTGAAACTGTCCTACCAATTTGTTTGAAACTGTCTCATTGCTTTTTGTTTCTCAATAAAATTATGGGAAAAAAAGCAAAAGCAAAACCAAACTAAAATAAATAAATAAATGGGAAAAAAAAGAAATGAACATAAGAACAAGCTACAATAAAAAAATAATCCAGTAAAATTATGTAAATATATAAGCTGGAAATTATTTAAATATATAAGCTCTAATAAAATTCATGCCTGAAAATTTTCTGCTAGTTAACGTCATGTATTACTTGGGTTACCAGTGGGCAATGATGATGGTGGGGGGAGGAGGCAGAGGTGGATGAGGACAACAATAAGAAGAACTAGAATAAAAAAGAGTTAGTACTTAAAAGGTAAAATGTTTCAGAGAAAACCTAATCAGTCTATATATTGTTTTTTTTTGTCCTATAAAATGGCAAGTATGGATATAAAATAGTGTTAGTAATATAATGTCACTGTTTGTGCCATTTCTTTCATAAAAACCAGCTTAGCCAGAGAAATAAATTTAGGATTCAAAGCAATTTATTTACATGTTGATGCTTGGTGCTCTAAAAGTAAAATATTGAAAATGTCATTATGTTTGATCCATAAACTGACTTTCTTTTTTTTAATTTTTCCCATAATTTTATTGAGAAACAAATAACAATGAGACAGTTTCAAATCAAATTGGTAGGACAGTTCCAATAATCAACACACTGCATACTCTCTTCCTAGTGATTATTTGCTGTACAAGATGCAGACATGATATCCTGTTTATGAACACTATTAGAACAAATCCCTCTATTCCTTGAATTAAGAGAATGTAGCTATATGTCTATCCTAACCATTTTGAATACACAGATACAAAATGGTCATTCATCTGTATCCCCTTTTTTGTTTAGTTTCATCATTTAAATATTACAGGCGTGCAAATTCAGAAAAATATTCCAAAGTAGTCCAGGAGTCCATAATACATAAACTGACTTTCGAGGGAGTTTGAGTTGTAATGTCTTTGGTAGTTTCTTGTGTGTAATAACTTCAGTGTGGAAGACACCTAAGCCATCAGACTCCATGAATTACATTTGTTTTCTCATTTTATGAAGATCTCTAATATATGTCATCTACTTGTCATGATTACATGACTGGCCCACTGAACATAGATTAGGTATTAAAGAGGATGTTTGCCATAAGAAAAAAAAATTTTTTTGTTCTTACTCAAAAGGTTTTGAACATGATCTAAATGTAGATACTGCTGTTGACCAAAAAAAAAACAGCTGTGCTTCAAGCACAAGAGAATCCTCTGACTGCACAGAACACAGAAGTCAGTAGAAAGATCACAAGTGATACAAGCAAATGAGGCACATTTGTGCTAGATGGTTGTGGTACACAGAACAGGTAGTAAAAAGGGACAGGAGGGAGCTGTGTCCACTGAGAAGACCGTGTTGATTGAGATGACAGTTCTAAGTGGTGCAACGAAGGAGCTAGAATTAGTAACCAACAGATATTCATTTGATTCCTGCAAGTGAAGAAATGACTCTCAGAAGAAAGTTGAGACAAAACTTTCTTTCCTAAGCTTTCCTGCTGAGGTAGTAAATTATTAGCCATTTTTTTCAAAATTAAAAAGTCTAATCTAGACTTTGTGACATCGAAGTTTGACATATGATCATGAAGTAAACAAAGCCCTGGGCTCCTTTCTCAAGTAATGATTTTCCCTGTTTAGCACTCAGTTCAGGCTTGTTTCAAGCTCAAGTCTACATTAGAGGATTGAGGGAAAAAAACACTGCACCTACTCTGACCTCCTCTACTCAGAGCAATGGTTTCTGAGCCCTGTAGAGTTGGGACTGACTCTGGAACTTGGGGGGTTGGGGGAGGAGACACTGGCATATGGCTGAACCACTTGGCCTCTGTGATGTGGGGATTCTGACTCTGGGAGACAAAACAAATGTTTGATCGATGACCTTTTACTCCTGGTTGTGTATTAAGAGTTTCTCAAAGAACTGTTCTGGAGGTTTTTTCCAATTTACCTGAAACACTGTCGAGTCCTCCAGTTTATCACTCATCACTCATTACCTGGGCAACTGGACATCAGATAGCCTACTCATCCTATGGGTTTATGATAATCCTAAAGAAGCTCCATTTGGACTTCAAAATCCTCAACCAGTATCTGTCAGCATTTGCGGACTTGAAGCTTGCCTACCATGACACTCTAATCTGCTACAGAGAAAAGAGCAACTTCAGCCACAACTGCAGTGCTTCCACTTTGGACTATATCCTTAGCCTTGGGAGGAAACATTCCTAATTTTCTGAATGACTTTCCTGGTGCAGAACAATGAGTATCATCCCATACCTAAAACACAAAAAAGTAACAAATCAACAACTCTCAATGCTGCCCCTGTTCTAGCTTTTTCACCCAGTTGTTACAGATATTTTGTTTTATGTTATTCTTTTTTATTAGTACATGTTTGTACTACAGTTTACAGACTCTTCAAGGGTGTTAGTAAATAGCACATCTCAATTCTCTCCCCTTTCCACTCCTGCATCTTTTGACTCCCTTCCATTTTGTAAAAGATCTATCTCCTTAGTTCTTATTATAATTAATGTTGTTCTTTATTTATATTTGGGTATTATATATAAAAGAAAACACGAGATATTTTACCTTGTGTCTCTGATTTCTTTCACTTAACTTTGTGGTCCCAAGTTGTATCCATTTTCCTATAAATTACTCATGTTTATACTTCTTGAGAGCACAGTACCCCACAGTGTTTAAGAGTAACACACTCTGTCCATCCGTTCATCAACTGATGGACTTGGAAGCTGTTTTTAAGATTTAACTATTAGGAGTTGAGCTGCTACAAACCAGGTGGGCATGAACCACTATAATATGGTATCACAGACTCTTTCAGGAACACACCTGGGAATATCTGAGCCAAATGGAATTTCTAGGGTTAGTTACTGAAGAATCACAATACTGATTTCTATAATACCTGGACTAGTTCACATTTCCATCAACAATGTAGAAAGGTTCATTTATTTCCTCACAGCCTTGCCAGCATTTGTTATTGTTTGATTTCTTAGAGGAAAAAAAGACATTCTTGCCAGGGATATAGGTCCTGAGTTCAATTCCTGGTACAAGAAATATTTTTTTAGAAAAAGGATAGCAATTCTTTCATTGCTTATATGTGCATTTCTCTAATGGCCAAAGATGTTGAAAATATTTTCATGTACTTATTGGCCATTTGTACTTCTTTTTTGAAGAAGTGTCTATTCATTTATAGAGTTTTAAAATAATGTTTGACATAATACTGGGCTTATTACTTGAATTATTCTTTAGCCTCCCTGAAAATGAAGTCTTAAATTTCACTCTTTTAGCTTTTCCTCAAACTCTGAGAGAGGAATTCTCACATTTCAGTATCTGGATGCTTCAATAACAGTGTGTGTCATAGTGGAAGTGTTCAGAAATGCATGCTCTAACAGTTAATTTTGTCTTTATAAAACATTTGATTTGAGAATTAGCTTGATGAGCAGAAATTGCGCACAATAAAAAAATTCAGAAAAAAATCAAAATTTAAGAGGCAAGACAACGTAGTGTTCTGAATGTTAAATTGTCCAGATTATTTTTGTAGAACGGGGTAATCCCAGTGTCAAAACAACTAAAAAGAAAAGAAAGGGGGGCTGGACAGATAGCTCAGAGCACGAGGCCCTACCTGGCAAGCACAAAGACCCAAGTTTGATCCCCAGGCCCCACGTGCCATGCAGTCTCGGCCCCAAAGCCTGGGCCAGCTGTCTCAGATGCAGGGGCCCACCATGTGGCCCTGGAACCAGGCATGGTTGCACACACCTGTAGTCCCGGCACTCGTGAGGTTCAACCAGGACACCTGTAATCCCAGCCTTCAGGAAGTCAAACCAGTAGGATCTCTCAGAGTTTGAGACCAGCCTGAGGGCTACAAAAGTGAGCACAGGCCTTCCCAGACTGCATAGTGAGACCAATTTTTCCACAACAGAACAAAAGTGAAGCTTGAAAAATAGAAGTAAATGAAGAGAAATGAGTACAGATAAGTGTGCAGGGGTATATAGGAAAATGAACCTATTAAAGGAAAGCTTGTGAAAATTTAAGGGCACGGGATGCTGAGATGACATGATCGAGAGCACTGGGTGACCCAAAGCATTTAAGGGTACACATTTTAAAAATGAAGTGTCCCCAAAGACTCAGGCTTCTAGCTTCATCAATTAATCAAATCCATTTAAGAGGTCATAGCTAAATGGGTTACTCGGAAGTTGAGTACAGTTGAAGAGAGGAGTCCATTTAAGGCAGGACTTTGCAGGTTCCACCTTGTCCCTGGCTTCATGTCACCTGACTCTTTCTCTCTGCTTCCTGGGTTCCAGGAGATGAGCAGTTGTCTTCTTTCACATTGTCCTACCGCAATGGCTGCCTGGGTGAGGGCTCAGAAGCAGGGCGGCCAAGGGTCTATGGACTGGAGCCTGGGAAACTATCAGCCAAAATGAACCTTTTCCTCTGTAAATTGTTATTCCTGGGTATTTTGGCAGAACTACATAGAGCTGACTAACATACAGGGGCATCAAGAACGAAAGGAGGATGGCAAGATAGCTCAGTGGACTGAAGCATGTGTTTAGGCAAGCTTAGGCAAGTGCACAGGGACCACAGTTCAATCCTCAGCACCACATGCTTCACTAGCCCCAACCCCAAGGTGGGCTGAGCAGGCCATAGAGTCCAGGCATAGTGGCGCATGCCTGTAATCCTATCATTGGGGAGGCTGAAAGCAAGAGGATCACCACAAGTCTGAGCTGAGCAGTGAGACCTGCAACAACCAAATACACTAAAAAAAAAAAAAAAAATGAAAGAAGGCAACAAGATTTTCAAAATATACACCCCTTGATGGTATACACAAGTGAGCTTTATGGAAGAAAATCAATGATAAAAAAAAAAAGCATTACCATGAGGATTAAACAAGAAAAGTCAATGCAAAATAAAGGCATTGCTCTTGGCCTGGGGGAAAAACTAAAATGATGAAAAACTTATTAAGCAATTAGGTTGGTAACAAGAGAAGATAAGACACACAGCACTTCTGCTCTTGACAAATCGAGGCAAGGAAAAACAGTATGCTGGCTGCCTTTTGGTTTAACTGAAAAGGTAGCTGTCCATTCCAGATGTTCTAATCTCAGCATAGCAGGAGGAGATGCAACCTGGAGCAGTGAAAGATAAAACCTAGCTAGCGTAGAGGTGGAGAATATGGGAAAACCATTTAGAAGAGTGTTTTTTTAAATAAGGTAAGCCAAAGGAATTCCAAAATTTGATAAAGATTGAGGAGAATAGAGATTTATCATGCCTTCAATTTGTACAAGTGCTTATTATTACCCAGTAAAGCGGACATTTAAGGTTGGATGAAGATAATTATAATAATATCTATAATAATAGTAATGGTGACAATAGTTATGTTTAACATTTATTGAGCATGTAGTATCTGTGAGGCATTGATCATTTTAAATGTTCCAACTCATTTATTTTTCATAATGGTCCTATGAGGCAGTTTTATCATTATTTGAATTAAGTACTTTGACCAAGGTTATCGAGCTGGTATACTTACTGCTTAAGCAGTTTTCTTCAAGAACAAAAGCACCTTAGGGCTGACTCTCTCACTCTATAAATTTTACCTAAAGAGTTTGTATTTTAAAAGGTAAATGTAAGGACTGGCCAGATATCTCAGCAGATTAAAGTGCCTGCTTAGGCAGATGCAGGGACTGGGGTCCCCAGCATGCAATGCCAGCCCCACTGCCAGGTAGGCTGAGGTGGTGAATGAGACTGGGTGTGGTAGCAAGTGCCTGTGAACCCAGAGCTTGGGAGGCTGAAAACAGGAGGATCACTACGAGTCCAATCTGTGTAGTGAGACCCTTTAGACCCTGTACTAAATACCAAAATAAATAAACAATAAAAAGGTAAATGTATTACTCTCTTCCAATAACTATTTCCCTTAACCTTTCATCATGGTGTACACAGCAGTCCTCAGATGATGAAATATACTTGGCATTTTACACTCGTTTCTGAAGCACATACAAAATCCTCCCTGCATCAGTCCTAAGTGAATTCACCCCCTCCCCCTTTCAAACTTAGGAAATAGAGTTTCTGCAGCTACAAGTTACTTTCTGGTGGTCTCCAGTATCTTAGCTACTTTTCTCATTGCTGAGACAAAATACCCAACACCCAAATTTAAAGATGGAAAGATTTATTTCAGTTGACAATGTGTAGATGTTTCAGTCTGTGTTCAGCAGGTTCCAAGGCAGGATAGCATGGCAGAGGGGCAACACAGAGGAGAAACAGTTCATGGCATCGCAGGCAGGAAACAATAAGCAGCAAGCAGCGAGGGCAGCAGCAGCAGCCTGCCTCTTCTTCTTATCTCTTGTAGTTTACCCATCTTTTGAATGCTGCCACTCACATCCAGGATGGGCTTTCCCATTATCCACATCCAGAACAAGGCTACAGCAATCAGTGGACTAATTTAGTAAATTCAAACTCAGATCTGAATTAAATCCCAAAATTTTGGATTTAATTCATATACCACTACTTGGTACATTACAACTCTGTATGTTTTCTCTTCAATATTCTTTACATTTCTATTGTTATTTCTAGCTGTGTGGTTCTCATTCTTATTTCAAATCTTTGTACTTCAGTAAATATTATTATCCTGACACGACTTCTATAACATAATGACCAAATTGCTTTCATTTACATTTATAAGAGGCTCTGCTGGTTATTTCAGTTGCTTAAAGCACCACTGGGGCGAATTCAATCAGGTGCATAATACTGCAGCTTGACTCCCAGCGCCAGAAGCTGCACCAGACCTGCCCTTAAGGCACCTGGATGTCACAAAAACAAAAACAAAAACAAACAAAAAAAAAAAAACCCTAAAATTTTAGGCGTATAAGACGGTTCAATTTCCAGCATTTACATTTATAATAGATTGACTGTACTCATAGTTCCAGCGCTTCACACCAACCTGTATTTATACTCTGTGCAAAGTAATTTTGCAATGCTTCACACTACAACCCCCTCAAGGAACAAAACAACAACAACAACAAAAAATCCTTGATCAGAACCTTAAAAAATACTTGTTCAGTCAGGCATGCTCATGTGTGTCTTTAATCTTAGGAGGCTAAGAGATGAGTACTGTAATTTAGAGCTGAACCTCAGCAATTTGGTGATTTAGCAATATCCAAAATAGGAAGAGGGTTGGGGAACAAAAAGAGAAAGAAAAAGAGGGAAAAAGGGAGAGATCTGGGTATGTAACTAAGTGTGAAAGCCCTGGGTTTAAACTCCAGTACTGGAAGGAAAAAAAAAAAAAACAAACAAACATTGTTTATTTCTGTTGTGTTATTAATTCTCCACAGTGCCCATGAAAGCACACTCACCAGCTCTACCTTACTACAGGACAGGATACTTGGCATTACTGGAACAGGCCAGATGGTGTCTACCTGACGTGGTGCTCAGAGTGGAATGTCAACTTTATGGGCTTTGGGATTCTCTTGGGAGATTGACAGAGTACATTTCAGCATGTACCTAGACGGACCTAGGCATGCTACCTGGGCCCCTCCTCTCTGGCATTGCCCCCTGCTCTGCTCCCAGGGGCCATGAGCCGTGTTCTTCTGCTGTGATTCTTCTACCTTGAAGCCAACTGACTGTGGGCTGAATCTCTTGGATTCTATGAGCCAAATCAAGCTTCCTACATTGTGAGTGTCAGGTGCTGTGTCCAGCAATGAGAGAAATGACTAATAACAGCTGATTTAAGCTGAACTCCTGCTACCCAGCGACCTGTTAGTTCAGCCTCTATCAGCCATCCAAGCACAAAGCACTTGAATTCTATAAAGCTACATGTGTTTTGCCTCTGAGGTTTTGTGTTATTTGTCAGGAGACATTAGTTAAATGACAGGTAATTAATACACGGGTGTTACAATCCATCCAAAATAAAAATGGCAGAAAAATTCATTCAAAATTTTATAGATAATTTTACATACAAACTCCTACACTTAAGTCTCCCCATGCCTAAGCTTATCCACATTCCACCGTTGGTAAAACAATAATATTGTGGGGTTAGTGAGGGTGACCAAAACCCAGGGTTTTAGGCATGTTAGGCAAATGCTCTAACACTAAGCTATATTCTCAGACTATAAATTTATCTCTTACCCTACAACTTTTCATCAGACATATTTATTAATTATTTTTCTTGTTTATTTCCTTTTTAATATTTAGAAAGACAAGACAGGATTATCACTACCTTTTTACGTATTTAGTACAGGGTCTACAGGGTCTATAAGTTCTCACTACATAGTCCAGACTCGTAGTGATCCTCTTACTTTTAGCCTTCCGACCACTGGGATTACAGGCAGGCACCACCAAGCCCAGTCTCAATCGCAGTCTCAGCAGACCCCGGGGCAGGGCTGGCACATCATGCCAGGGATCTAACTCATGTCCCTTTGGCTGCCTAAGAAGGCGCTTTAGTCCGCTGAGCTATCTGGCTGGCCAATCACTACTTTTTCCATCATCTTTGTTCAAATTAGGAGCCCTAATCCTAACCTGGAAAGCAGAGTGCGGTCTAAATTCTAGTTTCTGATCTTCTACAAGTCTCCACTGGGAAAACTCCACATACACTACTGTAGAATACTTCCAACATTTTCTTTAAAATTCCTCTCTGATATAACTATATGAAATGTCCTGTAGATTTCACGTTTCAGTTTCATAGGTGCAATATTTTTGGGAATTCTAGAGTCATGCAATCTTATATCTACCTGGATCCAATGCTGTATTTTTTTTTTCAAGCAAATTGTTAAATTTTTTGAAAGCCAGGCTATGTTACATTTCCTCTGGACTCCTTTAGAATCATATGTAAGGACGTATTAACACACAATAGATCCTCAAAATAGACAAAGTGATAGGAAAAAAGTTAAACGTTTATATTTCACAGTAGCAAATGTAGTCTCACTATATGTCCCCTATAGCTTCTTAAATATATAAAAATTTAGTGTTTGTTTTGAAAAAGATCTAAGAATCTTTATGTTTTCAATATTTGTTATAAGACACTGCAACTGCTCTGGTGATTATTCAAATATACATGTAGAAAAAAGTTAATATTTTAGTATTCTGCAAGCATTTTGATATTTAGTATTTTATAAATTATCTTTTACCTGCATCTTCTTTTTAGTCATTATAAACTACCGTGTAAGAATTAATATGAAGCACGTTTTGTAGTGTAGAAATCAGAAATCTTGATTCATGGTGGTAATGGTAGTAGGGTCACAAGATATACAAAATCTTCCTATCTTGAGTTCACTGATTTTTCTGCACCAGAATATATATATATATATATTTTTTTTTTTTTTGGACTGGGGATAAGGATTAAGATCTGCCTACATTCTCAAGAAATTTACAGACGCAGCTGCTGAAGCTGCAATACCTAAAGGAGGGAGAACAGGACACCACCAAGGCCAAGCAAGGCAGCATATGAGGCCTCAGGAGACTGACACCCAGCTCCAGATTGAAAAGCAGAAAGCCAGGGGAGAAGAGGAGCAAGAAGAAGGTTCAGGTGGGGCTGTGGGTGATGCAGAAGGAGAAGAGATCTCTAGACTCTGAGGAGAGCGAGGATGAGGACAAGGACTAGCAGCAAAAACGCACAGGTGTGGAAGGGTTCATCGACATCAAGAACCCCAACCAGGTGGCACAGACAACCAAAAAGGTTATGCAGCAGCTGGATCTGGATGGGCCAAAAGAGTTTTTCAGGAGAGAATGAGAAGAAATCAAGAAGCAGAAAGCAAAGGAATGCTACATGAAAATGCGTGTAGCTGGTAAGACACAGCAGGCCAAGGCTGACCTTGCCTGGCTGGTAATCATCCGGAAACAATGGGAAGAGGCTGCAAGGAAGAAGGAAGAGGAGAGGAAAGCAAAAGATGATGTGACTTAGTCAGGAAAACGGATGCAGTCACTTTCCCTGAATAGGTAAGCATGGCCTGTGAGAAGAGAGGCCAGGGAACAAGGCCACGCTGCCAAGACCGCTGCTGAGTCTCGTCCACCTTGTGCCCTGGCTCTGCTACAGCAGCCCCACATGGCCAGGAACCCCCACGGCTTGGGGCCACCTCTTCATCTTGGCACAGAAATTGTTCAAGGGTGTGAGGCCTGCAGGAGGGGGCAGCTGCTATCTTTTGAGACAAAAAGATGCAGGACAGCATCTCATATGTAACCATTTGAATATTTTTGCTGGTTTTAGAATTCAGAACCCTGGTTGAGGGTGCCTGGGAGGTGGGTCAGAAGAGCTTCCAATTGTTGGTGAGATGGCACGTCAGCGGGTGGTGTACCCGCGGCAATTGCTGGTGCGTGCAGCAACCAGCCCCAGTCTACGCTGCCTAGTTGCTACTCTGAGGGGGTTGTGCCCTGGGTCCAATGGTTTCCCCTTCCCTGACCAGTGGCCTCCAACTGAGCCCTCATCTCTGCCCTTCCCTGCCCCATTCCCACATATCTGGCCAGGACTAGTACCCATTTTTAACCCAACCCATCAGTCATTTCAAGAAACCTCTGCTTACTGTGCGGCACCTGGGCAAAACCTGCTCCACAAATCCAGCTTAATATATTTAGCAGATTAAACCTGACATTATCATTTAAAACAAAGAAGAAAAAAGAAACATAGTTTTTGCTGGGAAATAGGCACAGAAACAAATAATTTAATTATAATATGATGGATGATAAGGGTAAGTAAAACAGAGGACATTACTAGGGATTGAGGAAAGGATTCCTGGAGGAGATAAAGTGATAGAAACTGTGATCAACTAGACAGACAAGACACTGGTGAAAAACATTACAGGTGAAGGAAAAGGACTGGAACAGCCCAGAGCTTGTTAAGCACTAGAGTGGCAGGGACTGTGACACATTCACATAAAAAGACGTGAAGGGGTGGCGTGAATAAGCCGGGTCTGGGTATTGATAGCACTGAAGAGTGGAGTGATTAGAGAATTACATAAGCCACGCAGCATGGCTCACAGGGGACAAAAATCAAAGATAAGAATTGGTATGAGGAAGAGTGCAGATGTGGGTGAGAGGGGAAGTCAGGGAAATTCTGGGGTCTGGGAACACTGAATGTAGAAAGATAGATCTGCATATCAGAAAGTGGACTGCTGAATGTGTGGCTTGGAGACACCAGACCTGGAGATGGGGAGTAACTGTGGAATTAGCTACTTAAATGCAAATAAACTCAGGCACATAATAAAAAGCTGAGCATCATGGATACAAAATAACCTGCATGGTTACAATTGTTAACAATTATTGCTGCCTTTCTTCATAAAGGAGTAATGGGAGAGGAGTCAGGTAAAGCGAAGTTCCAAATTGCTAGCAGTTAAAAGCAGTGTAGACACTATGTAAGGCATCTGTGTCATCGAGTTTGTCACTTTCAATACTATTCACTAAAATAATTTCCTGTTTTATGTTACAATCGTACTTTTCAATTCTATAATGCTTTATTTTTGGTTCAGCCCTTCCATTTCTGGTGGCCATTTTCTCCTGATTCAGTGTAAAATCAAGTGGCATCAAATAAGCCAGGTGCATTGCTTTATAAATTCCATAAAAATACCATGAGATATCACTTAGCGATAAAATGGTCCTCTATTATTTGCAAAAAGCGTATATCTGCAGTGTACATACTAAGTCATTAAATGCTTACTTCAAGGGCCAGTCAAATAGCTCAGCAGATAAAAGTGCCTGCAAGTAGGCATAAGGGCTGGGGTTCGATCCCCAGGCCTGCTGAGCCAGCCCCACACCTGGGGCGTGCTGAGACGGCAATTGAGACTGGGTGTCATGGCGTGCACCTGTGATTCTAGCTCTTGGG
>NW_004524580.1:9340922-9348849 GCF_000260255.1 Octodon degus
CAAAGCAGATCTGTGCTAGCATGAGATTACTTATAGTCTATTTTTTCAATGAGGTAGAAATATTCACAGTATTCTCTTCAGAAATATATGCATAAAATCACAGAGTGCTTTCAAAAATCTTTCTGGAGGGAAGTTTCATCACATGCATTATGTAGGATATATAATAAAAATATGCTGGATAGTTATTCACTTTTTTTTCCAGAAGAAAGTGCGAATGCAGCCCCTCACTACCTCAAATTATGCAGTCAAGTTTCCTGCACTTGATGAAATCACAGGGGTCAGTCGAATGGGAAAACCACCTTCATGATCATCGTGTCTCCCCTGCCAGGTAAGTATGCTGGACATTTAAATAAACATAAAAATATTACAACACAGACACTTTGTAATCATTTCTTCTCCAAATACTCTCTCACTTAAAACCCACTTAGCCCACCTTTCCTCCCACATTCTACAGAAGTTCTGAGGGTTCTCTTTCATCAGTGCCTTTTAATGACTGCCTCAGTGGTCTAAATCAATTCAAAACATTTAAAGCACTTTGTGTCAAACAACATTATTATCCGTCCTCATCTACCTTATTCAGTAAGTCTGCAGTTGTGAAACTTGTGATTCTTATTATACCAAATGAAATGACCCCTCAAACTGGACTGACCATGAAAGGTAGATACTAGGCATGAATTCAGGACATTAAGGAAGCTACAATATTGAGACTAAAGCTACTCATTAAAGAAAACTTCTAGAACTTGTTCTAAAAGTGGCAAGAGGCTGGCAAGATAGCTCAGTAGACTAAGTGCCTGCTTAGGCAAGCTTAGGGACCAGGGATCAATCCCCAGCATGCCACACTGGCCCCACCCTAGGCAACAGGGTTTGGCTGGGGACACAAGCCTGTAATCCCAGTGCCGGGGAGGCTGAAAACTGAAGGATCACTATAAGTCTGAGGTGTGTAGTGAGACCCTGTACCAAATACATTAACATTAAATAAATAAAAGTGGCAAGAATCATGGGATAAGTGTGTTTGAGGTGAGAAGAAGTATTTTGAGGAGGGTTAATGGCAATGTTTCTTTTAAAAATATATTTCTTAGTATACAAGGTTTACATACGTCTTAGAGAGTAGGTACATGAACTTTACATATTTTGATTTTTTTATCCCAGTACCTCTTCCTAGTCTCCTTCTTCTCTTTCTAGGTCTTCTTCTCCCTATTTCCATTAGTACTATTTCTGTTATTATTGATATTATCACTTCTTGTTCGTGACAGATGCCGACCACATTCATTGTGAGTTAGTACATGATGTATCTTTGTACTTTTTGATTTAAACATTTGCTATGTATTTGTTATACTTTGCACATGCAGAAAATTAGGAAACTTCTGAACTTCAAAGAACTGCCCTCACAGAGTTTGGGTAACAAATTATATTATATAATATAATTAAAACATTAAATTTTCAATGGCATCATAAACTAGATTGTCAATCTAGCTTACTAGAATTAAGATTTTTTTCATTTTTGTGCTTACAAGATTGATGTTCACAATAAAGTTCTCAATAAAAGTACTACCAGTAATTTCCCTTCTTTCCCCCAACTATCTTTTTCTAACGTATCATTTTTACAACATCCTTATAAAATAATTAAGCCTCTTAGGGAAGTGGCAACATTTTCAAAAGCCCACATTACATTTAGACACATTTTGGTAGTTATAATTGAGGCAGATAAAGAAAAAAACAAAAAACACTAAGCTTGAATAAAAGAAATACAGATGTAGGAAGGATATATGCGGTCATATAGGTGGGATCAAATTGTCAATTTAGAGGAAAATGGAACATATTGTAGAACTTATTTAAATTAAAATGTCAACTGACTGCTGTTCCAGGACATGCTGAATGTATTTCCTACTTGTCCCCAATCTACTAAATTCATAGGCCTCTTGATTAAAATACTGTACCTGAAAAGCTAAATGGCTGCCCTTCTGTGCCTACTACAGAAGGTGAGGTCCAGCATGTGGATTCTGCTATCCAACTCTCCCAACAACGTTAACCAACTCAGTCTTACAGAGCCCTGAGCATGATAATGGGAGTTCAAGAAACAACCCAGGAAAAGCACGTGTGAAGACTGAAGTGTCTCCCCTGACAGAAGTAATTCTTGGGGAAGATTTGATAGTTTTCCTTTGAAATAAATCAACATATCCTAAGTTATCAAATGAAGAATTTCATCAACAAGAGAAAGTTATTTGAAAAGTTCTTTCATCTCAACCCAAAACAAACAGACTAAAAATGTAAAAGGTTGGAATCAGAGTTATTTATATAGGGTTCTAGGATTATCTAATGGCACTGGGTCACAGGTATTACATATTACATTGCAAATTAATAAAACAACAGGATTGAAAATTTTATCGACTTTTGCTACAGAATTTTCAAAATCACTGAAAGGATGTGTGCTACTAGAATGCTTCACAAGAAGAAGTGAATTATTTGATATTTGCTTTATTATCTTTTAATCTAAAGGACAAAGTTGTCTTTAAAAGAAAACCATAGCTCATTGGAGATGACTACTACAAATTACATTACTAACTATGTCTCTTCTCATGTATAAAAGAAGCTCAGCTATGGAATTTTTCTATAAGTAAGTAGATCCTTAATAAGAACCCTGTGCAAATAAGCTGGCAAGACAGCTCAGTGGACTGAGCGCCTGCTTAGGCAAGTGCAGAGACCCAGCTGACATCACAGGCCTTGCGGGACCCACCACGGGGTACACTGAAAACAGGAGAATCACTAGGAGTCCAAGCTGTATAGTGGGCCCCTATACCAAAAGCATTAAGCAAATAAGCTGGCAAGCATAAATATTTTTATAAAATCAAATATTAACAGAAATGTTTTTAACAACATAAATTTGCAAGACTAACACTGAACTTTTGCCTTTTCTCAGTTTCCAAAGTTTTTAAACTAAGAATAAATAAATTGAAGTTTAGTGGGTTTTCATTTTCAGTCAAGCTGGGTATAAGATCAGGGCCTTGTTCATGACAGCAAATTCAATAGCATTGTTTTTTTAATCTCCAGACATTTCCCTAGCTAAAATGTATTTTTTTAATGAGAAAGAATAATGCGTCAGTAATTTTAAGAATTTTAAGCTAGGTGTTAGCCATTTTTAAGGAAAGAAAAAACAATTATTGGACCGTAGAGTCCCAAACTATTATCATTTCTGTAGAAAGACACATGACTGAAAATTTAGATAGATATTTCCAAATATTTGTGTTTAACAGGAAAGAAATGAAAAACAATTCCCCCACAATCTGGAAAGTAAAATCTGATCAACAAGTGGTTTATCACTCCTACAAAAGCATAGACAAAATTTTCAAAACAGAAACCAGATAAGGACTCATGCTACACACACACACACACACACACACACACACACACACACACACAACATACACATTCTACACACATCATGATTTTGTCTGAAGCAAGTTTAATATGAATCAAATCTCTATTCTTCATTTCTTCTGACACAAACATACATATTATACACCTTATGTGGAATAGAAATGATAGGAATAGAAATCAAGCATGTCTTATTAAAACCTTATCACATTTTCAGTGATAGCAGGAAGGACAAACCCTCCTGGAAGCATACCTGTGGCAGGGCTGAATTGAGCTGTCTCTGGAGCGAGTCTCTGTCATAGATGACATCCTGCAGTCTTTGCTGTGCCAGTGAGAGGCTCTCCTGGGTCTCGCGAAGGGTGTCTAGAAGACGATCCCTCTCATCCAGCATATTCACCATCAGTTGCTCAAAATGGGAGTCTGAGTCCGAGCCACTGCTTTGGGACCCCCTTTGGCTCATCGGGGTGTCCTCGTTAATCGTGGGCATCACTTCACACATCATTGCTTAAAGAAAACAAAGGGGCAGTCAGTACAGAAAGAGCCTGTGAGCACCCTAGCTAGTTATCAACTCCCTAAACTCTTGCAGCTCATTAGTCTGTCCCTCTTTCTCCTACCCAGTGCCCATCCTTAACTCAGAGTAGATTTGATCTCAGTCTATTAGGACCCATTCCCTTCCTCCAATGGAAGTGCTTTCTCTGTCTCCTCATAGCAATCCATATTGTGTTCCACCTACGTCACACAACTGGGCTTCACCAGGGTCTCAGTTTACTTTCTTATGATTTACCCCAGTTGATTAAATTTATAGAAGTTTACTTAGGTTTAATTTGGTATAATGTAGGCATACATAATGATCATGTTCATTGTAAGGAATCTGTACCTGTACATGATACATAATACCTCTCTTTGGCTGCAAGTTTATAATCTCTTGAAACTGCAATCTCTAAGTTAACTCTAACCACTAAGCTATTATATTGTCAACAGGAAGTATACAGTCTGTTTAAGTTTGAAGAAACAGATAATTTTTGAATGACTTAGACAGTTAAAGTGAGTTAATTTTTATTCTTTCATTTAGAAAATACACAAATAATTGAATATTGTATATAATAAACTGCTTTTATTTTCTCATTTTCACAATAAATTTTTCCATACCAACTAAAGTTGTTTTTTCAACATTACAATTTTCAAGTTTTTAAGTGTCACTGACTGAATTAGGCAATTTTTTTTAAATAGGCTGCAATATGTAAATACTTTTTATTATTCTGCTAATAACCACCTTGATATTCCTGTTTCCTGTTAGATGTATTGTCTAGTTTCTAACTAAACATTGCAAACTAACACTCCGTCAAATATTCCACAAGACAGATGTGTTACATTACATTAGCTAATTTAGTAACTTCACATCTAAGCTGCTAATCACAAGCTTTAAATCATGAAATAAATGCAAGGTTCAAAATATTTTAAAAATAATTCATTAATTGTATTTAAAATCTACAACACAGATATTGAAAGGCAACATGGCACTATTAGATAATATCTCTTTGAAAAATCAGTCTCACTTTTTTTATCCTCTCTTTCATGCTTAAAAAAAATCTAACTCAACTCCATTTTAGTTGTACAATGGCCAGGATACAATTAAGAGTTATTGGGTTTGCAGGAGGATGATGTGGAGAAGGCCAAGTTTGGCTGTTGATCCTCGAATGTTCTTTGATTTTATAATGCAAAGTCAATTCATTTTTTCTGCCTACATATTCATGTCCTTGGAAAAAAGATATTTCTGGTGATATTTTAAAATAAAGTGTCAAAATTTAATGGCTCAATAGTTAATTACTTTTTGTGTGATTCTTCTTACAAATTGTGTTACTGATGAGAGAATTTGATTATTTTTTAATGATTTATTCAGGCCTCATCAAAAACTAAGAGAAACTTTTAACATACTGAAAAGAAATTATTTTGTTACTGATAATCTACATGATTCTAGTATAATGTGAAAGCCCTTTGGGATTTTACTCATCACTCAATTACTGAGTCACCTGAAAGGAAGAACTTGACTTGTTCAGTTGTTACTGTTCCAACTTACTCTAAAATACGTGAAAAGGAGGCATATATGAATTTACACACACATGTGTACACACACACACTACTACCATTTTTAGCCAAATAGTATCATATTATCAATTCGACTTTCACTCACAGACTCACTTAAATTAAAAACATTCCTTATCTGCTACAACTTTTCTTTATTTTTCTTTCTTTGTTTATTTATTTTTTGCAGAACTAGGGACTGAATTCAGGCCTTTGCACTTGCCAGGAAAGCACTTATTCTACTGAGCTATCTCCCTGGCCCAACTTTTCTTTACTTTGATTGAAAAATAAGGGAAAAACAAAGAGTTCCAACACATTTGCTTACTTGAAGGATTAACTCACATCTCATGCATGAAATCCACATATTAAACAGCTGTGTCATTCTGAGAATTCATGACCCAGAGCCAATTTGTGTATTTTTGACACTTAAGGTTAGAATTAAGTACTGGGGGAGGGAGTGATAACATTGTGACAAATTGTGCCAAAGCAATCCTAAAGTTTAAATTTTAAGATTAAACTTTCTTGAATCTGCATTTCAAACTATATCCTTCTTGAAAGCACGTTTAATTACTTACAAGCACTTTACATTACAAGAAAAAGCATAGCTATAGTGATTACCCTAAGTACAATTATCATCTGAGTATGAGATCCTAATCCTATATAACCTCTACCATAAGGCATTAGACAGTCACAATTTTGGATGCTTAGGTCATAAAGACAGTCCTTTGACTTAGTCAAAAAAATGCTATGACGAGAAGGTAGTTGGGGACTTAGAAATTTTGTCTCTGAAATCTGCACTCTAAGAACTTCATTCTATTCCACTTTTGAAGCAAATAGGTTAAGTTACTTCATCTTCCAAAACTTTATAGTTTTTTCATTCATAACATAGTGTGAATAATCTTCTAATCTACCAAATAAATAAATAAAAGATTAAAAATCCCATGTGGGACCAAATCATGTATCCAAGAATACACATTTAAAGACATAAAGGTTTACTACAAATTCAATTCTTTATTTCTATTATTAAGGGTTTGAGATTTGTCTTTGCAGAAATAATCATTTACCTTTATGCTTCTAGGCCTAACGGTTTAACTCTAGTGACTATGAAACTCTGTTAACCAGATTAATAAAGATCAACTAGGTAAAAGTTACTTAAATAAATAAGAGGAATAACTGTCCCCTTTTTATTCAGCCAACCCAAATCAGTAAATAAAATCTTTTTATGAAAACTGGAAAAGACCACAAAAATAAGGTCACTTTCATGAGTGATCTTAGTTCTCACGTTAGAGCTTAGATTCTAATATGAACAGCAAAATATATGAATAATCCTTAAAATATAATGTAATGTTTATTGAATGCGTATCTTCTGTAGCAGAAGCAATTAAAAATCCACATAAGAATTGTTTCATAGGCTGTATCTGAAACAACTCTCAATGCCCAGAGGGGCATGGTCACTCAGTATTTTGTGTTATTTCACCCAAGTATATTATTTTAATTTTTACCATACTGTTCGACATTATCTATGCAAGCGTCATATAATTTCCCCCCAAACCAGAAAGAACAAGCAAACATTTTGCTTAGGTATATGTCTGTTCACCCTCGTTCTCTCTAAAGTCAATTTGACATATAAATAATGTTAAATTCATCTAGATACTGGTTATTGATTAAATCACTGAAGCTTTCAAGACCTAGTTAGAGACATGGTTAATTTTGTTGTGAAAGAAAAGAAATAATAAGCCTCGTTAGTTTAATTATCCCAGCGCTTAAATTTAGCTTGTCAGATTTTACACCAGCCAAACCAACTCCCATATTGCCCGCACTTAACCTTGACCGTCTTCTAAATCTCTCGGGCTTCAAATAAAAGTTTGGAATCCTCATTGGATTCACCACCCACAGGATTTCAAGATCCTTAGCGATATATGTCATATCACCTAGTCACATATGAGAGCCCTCGGAAACGCTTTTCTGTCCACCAAGAACTACTTAATCATATTAGCAGAGTTAGACCCTACTGCAGGCAAAAATGCAATTATTCTGTACAGTGAGTTTGTTCAGCAAAGATTGAGTGTTTAGAAGCATCCCAACTCCTCCTCAGTTAACCCACACGGAGTAATCCGACGCGAGAAACCCAGCCATTGTCTGATTACATGGCATGAATATTCCTCCTCCTATTTAACTCTTGGAAATACCCGGTCCTCGGGAAATATGAGTTGGGATCACCCCTAATGGAAGGCTTTCCCACTTTCCTTACCCTGGCGCCTGCACAGACGGCCGCAGAGCCGGCTGGCCCCCTCCGGACAGTTCTCTGCAGCCACACCCCCCACCACCCCGAGGAAGTTGACTTCGTAATTCGCACGCTAAAATTGCTCGTCCTGCGGGCGGCAGCCCAGAGGCGAGCGGCGGCGGGCGGCGGGGCGCAGGAGCCGGCGAGGGCTGGGAAGCGGGGACCCGGGGCAGCGCGGAGGAGCCGGCC
>NW_004524580.1:9349443-9365393 GCF_000260255.1 Octodon degus
GCCGCGCGCGAGTTTGGGGCTGGGCTGGGAGTTTGACAGTTAACGGTGAGCGAGCGCCTGGGGGTGGGAGAGGCGGCAGACCCTCCCCGGGAACCAGCCGCCCCCCGCCCGCGTCTCCGCTCCTCCGGCGCGGGCGCTTCTGCTCCGGGGAGCGCGGCCGTGCGCCCCGCCAACGCGCACCCCAATCCGGCGGCTCCCCGTGAGCTCGCGCGCCGCCGGGCGCCCGCAGCACCGACCTGCCGGCCAGGGATGCTACAGCATCTTCCCTCCGCGCGGCTCCTCCTTCCCGGTCTCCTCCCCCCCCCTCCTCCTCCTCCTAGTCCTCCTCGTCCTCCTCCTCGTCCTCCTCCTCCTCCTCCTCCGCCTCGCAGCCCGCACCTCGTTTTCCTCTGGAACAAGGGCTTCCCCTGGAAGCTGCTGCAGTGGTTTCCACCGGCCCTTAAATAAATTCTGAAGTAATCACGTCTTTGCTCTCCTCCTCACGCACACGCGCTCGCCCGCGGTCGCTTGTCTCCCCCAGAGCCGCTCCGGGGCCGCCGGGGCTCCCGGGTCCAGGTCCTCCGTGCTGGCCGGGGCCGGGCGCAGCGACCAGGAGAGGCTTCGCCCGCGCCCACCTGGGCTTCTCTCGCGCACAATGGTGTCTCCGGGAAGCTGGCGTGGGCGCGCTCTGTGGGGCTGGGACGGACTTGGGCACCTGCTGGCTCCCTGGCCTCCAATTCCAACTGCCGTGGCTTTAAGCCGCCTTCTCTGCCTGGAACAGGGCAGGATTGTCACGGTTATGGGACCTGAGTCAATCTAGGGTGTGGCGGCATCTGTCACTTCTGGCCACACTTCTTTTCCATTCATTGGTTTGGTGTTGAAGAGGACGCTGTCCAGTCAATTTCAGCTTTGAACAAAATCTGATCCTGACCATGCTTCAGATCCCTTAATATTCTTTCTGTTCTCTCTCTCTCTCTCTCTCTCTCTCTCTCTCTCTCTCTCTCTCTCTCTCTCTCTCTCTTTCTCTCTCTCCTATCTGTCTTCTATAGACTATCAGGTATAAAAAGGAAGCTGGAGACAAAACCACTACGTACTAAAGGAAATGATTCAGGTAAGCCAATTCGCTCACCGAAGGTTTGCTGAAACAAGAAGACGTCATTCAGGAGGGAATTGAGAACAAGCTTAAAGCGCTGAACATCCTTCGGGAGGTAGACGCAAATATCTTCGGAGTGCACAAGAAACGCAAAGGCATATTTTTCTTTTGTGTGGAGCAGAGTTCAAAGTTAACAAAAAGCAGTAATCAAACAGAACTCAAATACTGACTGGCTTAAATTAACCCAGCTATTCAAGAAATGGTCTTCTTCTGGGAGTAGTATCTAATTTAGTCAATAATTCTACAGTATTCTGTGATGGCAAGTCTATGATTTTGCTCACTTCTGGCCTGTTGTCCAGTTTTAAACCAGCACAACAATTAATTTTATACATATTAAATATAAGTATATGAAGAGTCAAGAAAAATCTAATTTCTCAAACGTGTGCGTATTGATCACCTATGAATCTTGTCATCTTGTAGATTATACTTATTAGCCAGGAGTTTACACTGAGCTCCTACTTCTCAAAACTCCTAGCTAGTACTCCATTTTACCCAACCAACTTACCTCTTAGGTATCTCAGATAACTATAATTATAGGAAACTCAACCTCTAAGGCAGCCCAGCCTATTTACAGGTGGACAGAATATTATAATTGCCTCATCATATTAATTAGAAGTTGCCACTTTTGCTCTGTGAAATTCCATGGAAGACTTGAACTGTCTCTTATACAGGAGAAAATTTCATATTTTAAATACAACTAGTATGTATATCTACATAATAATTTGCTCCTTATTAGATTTTGATTTTAATTTTATTATCAGTTGACACTGCCAAGTCTGTGCTCCCATATTCTTAGCACTTCCAAATATTGGTTTGTGTGGCTCCCACTCATGTTACAAATATTTTAATTTAATGTAAGTATAAACTCCCTATTCCATTGTCAAAAAATAGTTAAAATATTGTCCACAGTTGATATCACAGATGGAAACATTTGATAATGCAAGCAATATCCACAAAAAAATAAAAAGAAAAAAAGTCTTCATGCTCACTCTTAGCTTAGAAACTACATTCTCATCTGTAACACTACCAGAACTGCAAAATGTACTCACTGGTAAAAAGGAATGCAATACGAGGCATAAGATGAATGAATTTGTGTGAGAAAACAAGAGTTACCAACTATACCAGCTTGAGTTAGTGGCCCTCAAACTTAGCATAAAAGAACATTTGGAATGGTTTATCACAACACTAATTGTTCAATCCTGTTTGCAGAATAACTGATTCACTAGGTCTATGGCATAGTCATATGTTTAATATCCCCAATTGATAGGTTCTGGCCTTAGTGTGGACTGCTGAATTATTATGGTGGTCATCTAATAGGGCTGAAGCCCTTAAAACAACAGCTTATCTTCCCAGAGACCACCTCCCCCCTTCTTCTCCAACCCAGCCCAGGGTGCAATTTCTTTTCACCTTTCCTGCTGCCACAAGAAAGACCTCAATCAGCTGCTCAGATATTTCTAAATATCCCTGTCAAACTCCACCCTTGACAAAAGTACATAAGTGCCTGCCTCAGCTATCTTTGTCTCAGGCTAGAGGATCTATCTACCTCATCCATTTTCAATCCTGTCGGTGTCTTTGGAGTTAATAAAGGCTTCTTTTATCTTTCCTATCTCTTTACTGCACTGCCGAAAAACCTATCACTAATAAGTTCCCAGAAATGTTAATACTGTTGGTCAACATCCCATTTTGTCAATTATTACTCAGATAACTCTTGAGAAATTTTGTTTCTTTTTTTGTTTTTGGTTTTGGTTTTGGTTTTTTTGGCAGAACCGGGGATTGAACTCAGACCCTTGTGCTTGTCAAGGAAGCGCTTATTCTACTGAGCCATCTCCCCGACCCCTCTTGAGAAATTTTGGAATGAAAGAAATACAGAACAAGAAAAGGAACTGCTTGTGTTTTGTGTTCAAGGCAAAAGATATCATATACAAATATCATATACAAACACGTTCTTTATACTAAGGTTTCATCTACTCCTAGGGACCACCATGACCAGTCAATCTATCACTGTTTAAGAGGAAGGATGTTTGTGTCCCATGTAGCCAACTAGATTTAGTCAAGGGTGGCAGAAGCTGCCTCTGTTATAATTAGTCTCCAGATCTACTATAAGTAAAAGGATTTAGTCTTTAGAGGCATATGTTATGGTATGTCTCTAGATGTCCCCTCAAATCCTCATGTAGTTCACTGGGGTGGGCTTTCTACAGGTGGTTGAATCTAGAATGTGTAATGGGTTCCTAGTGCAATGCTTAGATTAAGGGTGTTGGGATTAAGGATGGGTGATGCCAGAACAGCCCACTGATATGATTGGCAGCGCCCTCATCCTAGTAGACTGGATACAATGTAAGGGATAGAAAGGGGCTTGTATTGTTCCCTCTTACTGCATTTGCTATCTTCTACCTGCATGAATTCTTGTCCCTCTGCCATGTACCACCCTGCCTTTAGTTAGCTCTGTACAGACTGAAACCTCTACAAAATGTGAGCTACATAAACCTTTCCTCCTTTAACTTTGCGTTTTGGGTATTTGGCCTCAGTAAGGAGAAAAAAGTAACTATATTGCAGTGGCATACTTGGTGATTTGTGTTCAGTACATTTTATTTCAATTATGACCTTTTAGTGTATATGTTACTTTAAGTGGAGTCTCTCATATGATGCTCTTTCACTTTAGGTGAACCGCTTTTCTATATATATTCTGAATATCACATGGTGTGCTAGTAATGTTGGAATAACTTACAGTAAACATTTGTTTTTATTTAAATCAAGAGTGGGTTTGTATATAAAGATAGAATTAGTAAGATCGCATACTAAAGAATATTGGTAATTAGGCAAGGGTCATGAAAAGACCAAAAATTAGTAAATGACAGGAATTAGTCTTTTAGGGATAGGATAATTTTTATTTAAATACAGTAAGTGGTAACTATTAGGAGCCCACATGCTCATCATAATATCACCTCCTTGGAGCTCTATAGAAACATGCTTGCAAAATTATTTTGCTGATATTGAAAATAACTTATATTAACCTTATTTAAAAAAAAAAAACTGACAAGGGCCGTAGAGATAGCTATACGGTGCGGGGGGACTAGCACATGCTTAGGCAAGCACAGGGACCCAGGTTTGATCCCCCGCATCCTATGCTTCACTGGCTCCACCCCCAGGGTGTGCTGAGCCAGCCAGAGAACAGGAGTGGTGGCGCATGCCTGTAATCCCAGTGCAGAAGAGGTTGAAAACTGGAGGATTGCTGTGAGTCCCAGCTGCATAGTAAGCTCCAGTTGAATTTAAAATTTTAAATGAACTTATATTTGAAATACAAATATATATATATATCTTTTTAAACCTGATTTTTTTTCTTTCTTTTTCTTTTCTTTTTTTGTGTATTTAGTACAGGGTCTACAGGGTCTCATTACACATATCAGACTCATTGTGATTCTCCTGTTTTCAGCCTCACAAGCGCCTGGATTACAGGTGCTCCCCACCGAGCCAACTCAGTCACCTTCTCATTACACCCCTGATGGGGCAGGGCTGTCACAGCATGCTGGGAATCGGACCTGGCCCCTGTGTTCTGCCTAAGCAGGCACTTTAACCCACTAAGCTATTTGGCCAGCCTCCATTCATGTATTTTACTATAGTTTTGTAGGAAGAAAAATTTCATAATAGTTTCAATTTAAATGAAACATGAAATATTACTGTATTACTTATGATGAGCATTATTTTAAAAATCTAAAATATATGGTAGGTCAAATCCAAACGAAGTAAATTTGTTCATTTTCTCCATATTCCAAGGTAAAAATCAGTCAGCTTCCTGGAGAGTGTGTCATTTTCTTCCACTCAGTAATCCAGGTTCCTTTCTGGTCTGCACCCTGCCATCTCTTCAGGTTTCACAGATACCCACTGAGTGAGCTGAGGTGGTGGAAGAATGTCCACTTCCTCAGAAAACTTAGTCCTGCACAACACATCTTTATCTCACATTCCACGAGTGAGAACAACTTATGGCAACAATAATTATAAAACAGGCTGGGAAAGTAGACAATAGCCTGAAGAGAATGTGAAAGATTTTGATTAAAAACTTAGCTACTTTCTCCCATATACTGTTTATAAAAATGATAATGGAAGGGCCAGCTTGATAGCTCAGAGGAGGCATGTGTTGGAAAATATGTATAAACTCTATGCTGCAACTGAGATCAATGATAATAAAATTAATAGACTATATTTTTCACAAATAGCAACCATTGCTTATTATGTAGATTTGTATGTTTCTTATTGTGTATATGTTGTACATTACTGTTTCTATCTGTCAAAAATGCATACTGGCCTATGAAGGCTATAAGAAGAAGCATGGTTGGCAAGTTTTGTGCCTTCATGTAAATCAATATGCATCAAATTTCACAAGATGAACTGAGATGAAAAGGCATTTACATGGAATTATAAAAATCTAGCAAATTGACAAACATTATCTGACAGTTTAAAATAAAGAATTCTTAGGGTTTTTGAAGAAAACAAATTGTTAGTTATTTTTTAAAGTCTAAGTATAATAAGAAAAGACAAGTTCAGAGTTTTATTTTGTATCATTCAATACTACCTGACATCAGCTCTAAGAACAGTACAAAGGAAGTGAAAAACTAATCAAAATAATGTGTCATCTAAAATATTTTTCTCTTTTTTAAAGAAAACTAATGTCATGGGAAAAATTTCACCAACATTATAGTCACCTTTTGGTTGGTGTTAATTTCTCATAATTACATACAACCTTTCATGGGTAGTAAACTAGACAACTAAAATAAGTAATATGCAAAATCCTTATGCCAGATATAAAGATTCTTAGAGCAACAAATAACATAAATCCATGTTTTAGAAAGACTGTGAGGAAAGAGCAACATTGTTAACCCTGAATTTAAAAGACCAGGTTTGAGAAATCCTAAATAGTTGAAACTATATAATAGAAAATAAATTCATCAAAATATATATCTCATTTAGAAGTTGACTGTTATCTTCTGATAATTAACAATGGGGATGTACACAGATTTTATATCATGAACATAAAGGAGTGAAAAGTGGGACGGAGTTAGGGACCAGCACTCATCCCAAGTATCTATTACTGAAATAAAAATTACGCTACAACTTTGCAACTTAAATGAAAATCATTTCATTGTTCATTGTGATATGTGTAGATTATGAATTTTTGGGAAAGGTTATCCACAAGGAGCCTGGCCAAGGCCCTCAGCTGCCATATAAGTGTTGCAGTGAAGGATGAAATAAAAACAGAGACAATATTGGGAATGCATAAAAGAGGGCCTGGGAGATCAGTGTCTCAGGATGGGCAAAAACAAGACCTCTTCAGCTGACCCACTTTTAGTTCACTCTTAAGAAGTATAGGGGAGAGGTAGAGTGCTTTTCCCAGAATGGTGACAAAACAATAGTATGAGAAACAAATCTAACATCACAAAAGAAACAAATTAAGATCCTTCCCACATCTGGGAACTCACAGGCCCCCTGCATTGTGTTCAGCAGATCTCATTCTTCCCTGGGAATGCCAAGGCATCAGGACCACTGAGGCCTCACTTCCACATTCCAATCTGGCCCACAAAGCAAGGCTTCCTACAGACCCTAACATCAATACAACATTTGTGGTCCCCAACATTTACCTAGTATTTCTGTCTGGACTCTCTCAGTTACTTGTAGGTAAGACAGCGGTGAGATTTGAAAGACGAGAGGTGAGGGTGCTCAAGCAGTTGGGGCTCTCCTGGGTCCTCTCTCTTGGCCTCTCTACCTGTGACCTTATTCCTTCTCCATTTGATTCTCGGTCATGGGATAGTTTAGACTTCATCAGCCTGGCAGTTTACTGACCGACACACATAGCAGTAGCATTCCTAAATAGTGAAGGAAGCAGAAGCTGATAAACTATTAAACGCAGCTTAGACTTCATATAATGTCACTTTCACCATACACTAATGTTGGAAAAAAACCCAAGTATTTAATTTCCTATTGCTTAACAGAATACCCAGTGCCCACAGCTTACAGGAGGAGAGACTTAATTTAGCTCACAGTTTCAGTGAATTTAGTTCATGATCAGCTGCCTCCAAAGGCAGAAAATTATGGCAGAAGAGCACAGGAGAGCAAAGATTCTTAGTTTGTGGCATGAGAGACACAGTAGCAGCAGAGCATCGAAGAGCTAGACAAGGAACAGTCATTGACTCCCAAAGCCTTGCCCCATGACATACCAGACTCCTTGGGGAGCAGGGTGGTCTATCAGCCCTCTGGGTAGAACATAAAGCCGTGCAAATAGACACTTGCCATCTTACCTTCTCCTTCCTGGGCTAAATACCTAACATCCCCAGATTGTCTGATTTCTTTTCTATTTTCTTACTTTTCTCTCTGGGAATTCCACCTTGAACAGGGCCCCAAGCACTCTTTCCAAATAAAAAAGCTTACATTTTTGCACTGTTAAACTTGTGATAGTAAGGTCTTCCTGGTTTCATATATCTTTCTTCTTTTTCCTATAACCCAGTTTTCCTTATAGTGGCACTAATCTCCTTAGCAGCCACATGTTCTTTGTGCCCAACTTCACATGTGCTTCCTCCTGGGAAAAAATTAAATTTTTCAAAGTTTTCTGCTTGGCATTTCGTCCTCCAGATTCTCACTATAAACTTGGCTGACAAAAACCAGAAGCATCCATGCCACAGACTTAATGTTGGGATGTCTTCAAATTTCTGCCACTAGGTCAATTAAATGACTGCCCTTTTTCTCCTGCACAGTCTCAGGATATGAGGGGAAAAAATGTGCAGAGCTGGGGTCATAGCGTACACATGCAACCGCAGATAGTTAGATGCTAAAGTGGGAGGATCCCTTGAACTAAGGAGTTCAAGGGTGGAATGGACAGCAAAGCACGATCCCATCTTAGAACAAAATGAACACGGAGAGTGTGTTGGGAGATAAGAAAACTACACGTGATATGCGTATTGAACTACCCTTTAATAGTATCTAAAACGGAGGAGTATATTTGGGTTGAAATGAAATAAACTGTTGGGTATTATTATTTAAGAGCCATCAATTAGACATATTCAAAGGAAGTTAAAAATGTCAGTCTATCACAGAGAAATGTGGGCTGAAATGTTTGGAAATTATTAATAGCATCTGCAAAAATGGAAGCAAACACTATAGACTTGACAATGAGGAAATCTTATAGTTGGAGAAGATGAGAGAAGGACGGCAGTCTAGAAAAGAATTAGGCATTATGTAAATACAAGGCAGAGTCAGTTATCTAGCTCTTCAGTAAGAAATAAGCTACAACTTGAGAGTCTCAGAATGTTTTATTTGATAAACCTGATAGAATCTCATCTTTAAGGTCAGTGTAAGGATAAATGGGATATTTCTAGAATAGCACAAGTCAATAATCATAAGCATTACTATTCTTGACTATAATGACCAATTTCAGACTGAATCAACCTGTTCCAGAGTAAAGCCTTATACCTGAGAGACCCTAAGGCTCTGATTTCAGTTCTTTGGCTTACCGAATTATGCACTTTTTTTCTCAGTAAAAGTTACTTAACATTCATAACTTTTCTTCATTCTATGTGTATATCTATGAAATCATTCTCTTTTGATGTTTTTAAAAATACAGTGTGAATTTTAAAGTGTTAGTGACTTATATATCTCAATAATACCAATAAAATATGCAACATTTCAAACATTTCATGATTTTTATGATTCAATAATATCAATGAAAGATGTAATATTTAGTTATATTTGTATTTTCAAATTCAGATAAATGTTGGATATCTAAATACATTTTGTGTCACCAGTAAAAAAGTTTATTTTTCTTCAAAATAAATATTGTGATATTTCTGTAAGCAGATAAATAAAAATATTATAAGCAGTCATACAGGGCTAGGACCTCAAGGAAACAGCACAGAAGACAAGATACCTCACAACTGTGAGAGAGACAATGCTCCTGCTGTGGGCCAGACCTCAGACCAAAGACCAAACAGATGCTGACCTCCCTAAAGATTGGCATCCGGAATTGATCATCACTTTGAGGACGCCAAGAAGAGTCAATAATCCAACTGCTACCAGCTGGCTACTTGATAAACTCTTGTTCTCTTGTTCTATATTCGTGCCTGCTTCCTATGTGACTGGCTTCCCCGTTTGGTTTTGGATTTAATAAATTTAATCTAAGCAATGGTGCTTGTAATCTCATTAGTTGACCATAGTCATGCCAACCCAAGTGAGTTTCCATGTTCTCCACCTTACACTGCTTCATTACATGATTTTATTCTATAAAAGTCCCTGGAAGAGACAGCTTCCTGTGGACAACCCACTTGGGCCCCCTTTCTATCCCATTCTCTCAGACAGAAGCTTTCTTTCCCCAATAAATATTCTTCTCTTAACCTCCATTTGTTCCAAAAATTCATTCTTTGGTTTTTAGAGAACATGAACTCATCCCAGGTACTTTCAGGTTGGGAGTTCCATTCCTCTATATCAATATCATATCAATTTATCTTTATATTATTATTATTATTATTATTATTATTATTGCAATTAATTTGTACTTGGGATCAAATCTATGATCTTATGCTTGCCAGGCAGGGTACTTATGCCACTAATCTATCTCCGTAGCCTTGATATTATTTTTATAAAGATTCATATGCAAAAGTTCTCCTTGAATTTAAGAAGAGACTTGGATTTTGAAAAATGTAACTCTTGATATTTTGGGGGAGGAAATAGTTGTATTATTGTAGCATAGGCAAAATAAACCATCACTGCTTTGACTTGGAGATTAAGTATGGTATAAATACAAGTGTTTGTGTGTGAAGTTGATGTGGAGAGGGACATTTGATTAATGGGAAATGGTGTGGTGTATATCTGGATGCCCTCCCAGAGCCTCATGCATTCATCTTTGAGACTTTTGTGAGTGACTGAATCATGGATGTGTGGTACTGGGTTTAGTCTACTGATTGGTGTAGCAAAGTTTGGGTGTGGACAGTGGATTTCCTGGAGATAGAAGACCCACCCTGGGTGTGGATGGCACCAACCAATAACTGTGTAGTCTGGATAAGATGAAAAGTAAAATAGTTTTCATTGTCTTTTCCTTGTCCCATCATGCACAAGACTCCTCTACCATGCTGCTTGGCCATGCTGTGGAGCCAGTCACCTTTGTATAGAAACCTCTACAAACCATGAGCTAAAATGAGCATTTCCTCCATTAACTTGAGACAGACCTAAATGAACATTAGTATTTAGAATGCAACAAGAAATATGCAGAGGCAAGGGCTAGAAGAAAAGAAAGGAAATGTTGCAAGAAAGAGGGAGAAGTGACCAGTGCCAAATATTCCTGAAAGAAGTTAAGGTGATACCTTGGATTTAACTAGATAGATAGATAGACAGACAGACAGACAGACAGACAGACAGACAGACAGACAGACAGACAGACAATATGATGTTTAAGACAAATCATAATGACTTGAAAAGCTTATAAGAGATACTGAAGTGGCAATAATGACTGTCCAATAAACACGACTATTAGCAGTGTGAAAACAATAGGGAAAATGTGAAAAGACATAATAGGTATTTTTGAATTAGCAGTCAGTACAGCTCTTAGTGGATCTTAGGCAGGCTTTAAATGGTTTCAGAATCCCCTAAATTTTCAGGTAAATTCTGGCATGTATATTTATAAAGAAATTTCCTTCTGATGCATAATTGTTTATATTGTATAATTTTTTCAAAGAAACAGATCAAACATTAATAAGCAGTCATATATAATATGTTGAATACCCATGAGTGTTAGATAATAGATTTATAATGTTAAAAGCTGTATAGAGCTCAATTTATACAAGATAACAATGTGTTGTGGCAGATTTTCTTTGAGAAAGAAAAATAAATCATGCTACTTCATTATAATGTGCATTTTTATATATCTTATGACTATTTCATTTTATTCACAGTTTTCTCTAAAGTAGATTATAAATCCCCGTTTTCGTGGCCATTGTCCTGTCTTCTCTGAACAGAGTATGCTTCATACTGACATAGACGTGGTTGTACAACTTGTCACTGTTCATAGAATGTCAGTAGAAGAAACCATGCCTTTCTAAGAGAAATGCAGAGCATCTTCACAGCATTGCCACCGCTATTGTCCTCTACCACAAATCCAAAATTGTTGAGCTTACTGCAGCCTTGATAATACATAAATATATATGCTTAAAAACCATATCTTGACTAATATGTTCATATGTTGCTATCCTTTGGGAATTGATACCATTTTCAAGTGTTTTCTTCTATTCTGTTTGATGTAAATAATATAGAGAAGGACCTCATTGAGCATTTTTAGGGCAAAAAGTATATACTTGATGATGAGAATTGTTATGGTTTACATGTAGATATCATCTGAAAGCCTCATATATGCATTGGCGGGCTTTTGGAGGTGACTAGACCATGGGTCACCTGAATCACAACTGGATTAGTCCACTGATTGGCTTAGCATGGCTCTGGATGTGGTAAACAGATATACTGCAGAGGGCAGACTCACTCTGGAGGTGGATAGCACCATTTAGCAGGCCTATAGCCTGGACAAAATAAAAACAGAAAGAAGTCTTATTCTGTTTCCTATCGGCCGTGCCACGAGGTCTTTGCAATCTGCTGTGCTACTTTGCCTTGGAACCAACTGACCATGGACTAAAAATCTTTTAAAACTGAACCACTCTAAACCTGTCTTTTGGTGGGTATTAGGCATTTTATCCCAGCAATGAGAAAGTAACCAAGACAACAATATAATGGTTAATAAAACCATGCAACAGAAAGAAACTGTACTCTCCTGGGCTACAGCTACAAAATAAGAGAAAATCATGGCAAACCTCAGCATGAAAAGGTAGAGGTATGCTGCAGTGAAATTATATGAAAATCAAACCAAAAATGTTCTCAGAAAGGACCTTATGTTCGCGTAGTGCTTTCTGTGACTTACATTACAAGAGACATGTATGAATCAAGGACTTGAACAAAGACATAGAATTTATTAGGTAAATTTCAAAATGAAGAATTAGTTAGATCCCAGACGTGTCACCTGACAAGAAGTGTTATGTCCTGAAGAGGAAGATGACTTGATGATCTGATGTGATTAGTAACTGGCTAAAACAGGTAGAAAGAACAAAACCATATAATAAAAACATACCATATTAACTACTAGCCAAAGAAATCATAGGGAAAAGAAGAACAAAAGCTAGAGCTTCAAGATGGTCCTTGATACTTGATGTGTGAAGGAGGGAAGCAGCACGTCCAAGTAGCATCCAGATGTACTTTTCTTCTCAGTTTCTTCCTGCTGTGTTACTAATTTATTATTAATAAAAATCACTTACTTTTTCCTCCATAGCTTATAAAGAGTCTATGGTGTGCCAAGCAATGTTATAAATTCTGAGGCTGCGGCCCTGAGTAAAACACCCAAGAAAAGAAGAATCCTACTCTCGTAGGTGGTAAGTTCTTGTGTTATTCATTGCAAAATATTTCTTAAAACTGTTATTTTCATCATAGCATCTACTATGTATATAATGGCAGATCGCTTGAACATATCAGTTATTATACAATGAAATATTATCTTAAAAGCCATGGAGTGTGTGCATGCGCATGTGTGTGCATGTGAAGAGACAGGGCTTAGTGGGGAGATACACACACACACAGATAGAGATATAGGGAGATAGAGGTAGAAATATCTTTCTATTCCAGAAGCATTACATATATATATATTTAGTAGAAAGCCTTGCTGCACAGCTCAGACTCATAGTGATCTTCCTGTCTCAGCCTCCACACATTGATATTATAGGTGTACACCACCACCCGGTTTCTGTGGTTGGCTCGGCGCAGGACCTGTATGGCATGTATTATCAAACCCGGGTCCTTGTGCTTGGCAGGCTGGCACTTAGACTGTGGGTTATATGCCTGTTGCAAATCCTCTTCTCCTTTTTTTTTTGCATTTTAAGGAAGGGTCTACAGGGTATTCAGGGTCACACTACTAGATAGAACTCACAGTAATCCACCTGTTTAGAGCTTCCCCAGAGCTGGGATTACAGGCACACACCACCATGCCAAGTCTCAGTTGCAGTCTCAGCATACCCTGGGGCAGGGCTGGCTCGGCAGGCCCGGGGATTGAACCCTCGGCCCCTGTGCCTGCTTGCAGGTGCTTTAATCCATTGAGCTCTTTGGCCAACCCTTATATTTGCTATTTGTACCATTTAACCTACATCATATGTGGCATTTGTGAAAAGCAAGACAGTTCTTCATTTTACTCGCTGATAAAAAAAAAAGAGAGTTATTCTTTGGAAATTCAAAATTTTACTAGACACTTAAAACTTCTCTAAACCCTACAGACTGTCACTATCAAAGATTAATGACTAACCAATTGGATTTCAGTGTTCTACTTAAATAAGGAGATAAAAATAAGTCAGAGTAAATAGAAAAATATTGGTTTTCTAAATATATAAATGAAACAATTTATAAAATACTTTATGTGTTATAAATATCACTGTATATTTCCCAAGCAATAATTAGAAATTAAGCTCAAAAACTCCAGTTTAAAATTTTGTTTTGTTTTGTTTCATTTTTTTGGCAGAATTGGGGATTGAACTCAGGCCGTTGCGCTTGCCAGGGAAGTGCTTATTCCACTGAGCCATCTCCCTGGGCCCTCTACTTTTAAATGTTAACCTGTTAAAAAAAATTAAGTATCTTCTTAAAATGTCCTGCTATTAAGACTTAAATGTCACTAATCAGAAAGTTTGGTTTGTTTTTAACTTTATTTCAAAGTTTTAATGGCAGTTAAAAAGTTTTTAAGAGCTTTTTAAAAATTTTATTCTGAAATTCTTTTAGAATTCTTTAGATTAATTGAATATATCTACAAATCAGACTGTGTTGGTGACAAGAATTGATGTATTTTTGATTTCTTAATAATTGAACATATTCCATTCAAATTGAAATGAATTGACTTTGAAATTGGCATAATTAGATCAGTCTATTCTTTAGTCTGATAATTATAACTTAATTTACAATAAATTTCCTGAACACCTATTGTCTACCTCTTAATGAAATTTTCTGAACTTCTGCTGTCTTTCAGTAAGAGAGATTTTACAAAGTTAAATTCATTCATAATGAACATATAAACATGTTATATAGTGATACTGTGATATCTCTGTATATTTCTTCTTTTCAACATCAGTCTGTCTAAAAAGTTTGTATCTTTTTATCCCTAAATCCTCTTACATGTCTCTGCTGTTCAATTCACCTGTACTCTATTTATAATTTTTGAATCTCCATCTAAATAATTTAAAATTTTGTCCTGTAACTAGTATCATAGTAGGATTTCTTAGTTTTGACTTTAAAACAGTATTTTCCTCCTTAAAATAAATCCCACTGCAACCCAGTATGTCATGCTTTGTTTATTAACCATCATCAACATCATTTACCAATCATGAAGGAGTTCAACAAGTGTAGTAGGAACTCAGGATAAGAAGAGGTTCTTGGGACAGAAAGCAGGTGGAAGATGCAGCGGAGTGTGTAGTGCTAAGTCAGAAACACATCTTTCAGCAGGAAAGCACTTGAGTTGTCTTGTCCTACACCATAGGAGAGCCTCAAGCAGCCAGTCAGGGGCAGGTAGGTAGGAGAGCAATACTTTAACCAGTGAAGAGGTCAAAGAACAAAGCATGATTTCTGCCTTAACAAGGCTTGAGCACAGTGTTGAACAAAAATGTAGACATCTGAGCAAACTTCCTTGTCAAATCTTGTTCCTGCCCCATGCCAGTTGATCTTAGGCAAAATACTTAACCTTTCCATATTTCTCATTTCATTGTGTATAAAATGAGGATAAAATAATATGTACATTATAGGATTAAAAGGGATCATTCACATACAAAGCTTAATAAATGCCAATTATTATTAGCATCAGTAATTTGAGACCAGAGAAACCAGACAAGACCTACTACTTGCAAATGAAATAAAAATTAAGGGTCCAGGTAATGCTAATTTGCATACCAAAGGAAAGTCATGGATGGTCGTCAAAGAAAGACACACCTTTTTTTATACTCTCAATTCTGAAGCTTCATCTAGAATATAGAATACTGAATTATACAGACTTAATGTTAACATTTAAAATGTCAACATATTATTTAACTTAATAATTAATGTATGAAATTATTTATAGTACATTTATCTACATTGCCTTTTATTCAGGATATAGATATATGTTTCCAATAGATTATAAGAAAAATTATTTCTGGGTTCATTCGGAGGAAAAGAAATTAGAGTTACACCTTTTCTACTTCAGAGTATATTAAGATTGGGATGTAAACAAATTTTGAGAATGTAATACTGAGTGAAATAATTTCCTCAGAGAATATTAATTCTTTTCTTTTTTTCGCCATAGTTTTATGGATAAACAAATAGCAATGAGACAATTTCAAATCAAATCGGTAGGACAGTTTCAATAATTAACACAATGAATACATTCTTCTTAGTGGTTAATTGCTGTACAAGATGAGGACTTGATATCCTATTTGCAAATACCATTAGAACAAATCATTCTATTCATTAACAGAATGTAACTATATCTCAACCACTTTGAATATACAGATACAAAATGGATATTCATCGGTATCCCCTTTTTTTGTTAAGTTCCGTTATTTGAATATTATAGGTGTGTAAACTCAGCAAAATATTCTAAAAGAGTCCAGTATCCCATAATAGTATTGGGTCTTCCGTTTAACTGGCAATGTCAGAAATGTGGACCTGAGTCCCCCACAGCTCAGCATAACAGCATGGCTTTATTTCTTATATTTCGTTTTTATACTTTTCTTCTAGATGG
>NW_004524580.1:9368025-9368675 GCF_000260255.1 Octodon degus
AAGTAAAGTATCATGTCATCTGCAAATAAAGATAATTTAACTTCTTCTTTGCCTATTCTTATTCCTTTTATTTCTTTCACTTCTCTAATGACTGTAGCTAATGAATCCAGAACTATATTAAATAGAAGTGGTTATAGAGGACATCCTTGTCTTGTACCAGACCTAAGAATAAAAGATTTCAGTATTTCCCCATTTAGGATTATGTTAGCCATTGGGTTTTCATAAATGGCCTTTACCAGATTAAAGTAGAAGCCATCTATTCCAATTTTCTGTAGGACTTTGAACATGAATGAGTGTTGGACTTTGTCAAAAGCCTTTTCTGCATCAATGGAGATGATCATGTGGTTTTTAGATATTGCTCTATTGATATAGTGTATTGCATTGATAGATTTTCAAATATTCAACCATCCTTGCATCCCTGGCATAAATCCGACCTGGTCATGGTGTATGATCTTCTGATGATTTGCTGTACTCTATTGGCTAGTATTTTATTGAGGTTTTTGGCATCTATGTTCAAGAGGGAGATTGGCCTGTAGTTCTCTTTCTTAGTTGCATCTTTCCCTGGTTTTCGTATCAGTATAGTACTTGCCTTCAGGAATAATTTTGGGAGGATTGCTTCCTTTTCAATTTCATGGAAGAGTTTGAGGAGT
>NW_004524580.1:9369783-9375081 GCF_000260255.1 Octodon degus
CTTCTTTATTTCGCTTGATCATTGTTGGTTTGAAGTTGAGACTGTCTGAGAATAGAATTGCTACCCCTGCTTTTTTCTGAGGAGCTGGGGCATGTAGTATTGTGTTCCATCCTTTGACTTCCAGCCTATGAATGTTTTCATGAGTTAAATATGTTTCTTCTATACAGCATATTGTTGGATTTTGCTTCCTAATCCACTGAGCCAGTCTATTTCTGTTAATTGCAGAATTGAGTCCATTTACATTGATGGTTAGAACTGAGATGTATTGACTTACGGTTGCCATGTTATTTACCTGTTATCGTTTACTCCTTTTTCTCCTGTGTTTAATTGCTTGCCCCATTTAGTTGGTTGCTTCTGATCTCATTCGTGGAGTTCTGAACATTTTGGTCCCTCTCTAGAACATCTTTCAGTACCCTGTGTAGGGTTGGCTTTGTCATCACGAAATTCTTTAGCTGTTCTTTGTCATGAAAGTATTTCACTTCTCCATCATAGTTGAAAGAGAGTTTTGCAGGGTATAGTAGTCTGGGCTGGAATTTGTTTCCATAGAGGACCTAAAGCACTCTGTTCCATTCTCTTCTTACCTGCATGGTTTGTGAAGAGAAGTCGGCCATAATTCTGATGGGTTTTCCTTTGAATCTTACCTGCTTCTTTTCTCTAGTGGCTTTCAATACATTATTCTTGCGCTGAATTTCTGGGATCTTGACAATTATATATCTCGGTGTGTTTTTCATTGGATTGACGTTCCTAGGCATTCTGTATGCTTCATTTACCTGAATTTCAGATTGTTTCCTTATATTTGGGAAGTTTTCTGCTATTACTTCTGCCCATATTTTTAATGTCATTTGTATTGACTCCTTCTTTCTCATTGATGCCTATTAGTGTCACATTGTTCAGCTTTGCATCATCTTGCAGGTGATGGATTATTCTTTCCTGCATCCTCATTGTTTTTAAAAGAGCCTTTCTTACTTTTTCACTATCTGCACCAGCATCTTCAAGGTCTGAATCTCTGTCTTCATTTTCACTTAAACTGTTTTTCAAGCTTGTGATTGAGGTTTTCATTTCATTTATATCTCTTTGACTCTGCTTCATGCGATCTATTTTTTCCTAAATTTCTCATTCAAGGAATCCGTCATTTTTCTAATCTCCTGTATTGTTTTATCAATGTCTTCTTTAGAAGAATTTATAAATTCTTTCACTGCAGTGTTTTTTTCAGATTTGGTTTCCTCTCTATCTTTCATAGTTGCTTCTTTACTTCAGATGCTATGATTCCTGAGAATTATTTTTTTATTTCTGAAAAGAGTTGTGCTCTGATTTCCTCTATATCTGTCTGCTGTTGCTTATTTACTATTGATGCTATTAATTCGAGCATTTGAGCCGAGCTAGTGTCCTCCGCACTTGTTCTGGGTGGGTACTGGGTTTCCTCCTTATGTTTCTGCATTTGATTCTTTAGTGCAGATGTTATTAATTCAGGGATTTCTTTTTTTATTTCCAATCTGAGTTCCTCTATACCTTTTTGCAGCTGTTTCTTTATTTCAGAAGCCACTGATTCATTACTTTCATCTGTGTGATTCCCAATTTGTTCTGTGTTAGTGTCCTCTGCACTTTTTACAGGTGGTGTCGGGTTCTGAGGTTGCAGTTTGTTCTTTCTCTTCATTTTGTGTAGCATTGTCTTCTGACCTTTGGTGTAGATCTTTGTTGTAGTTATAACCTTAGTACATACTGAAGTTCAGGTGCAGATCTACAAAGTCTGAATTTATCCAGCTGTGCCTGGCTTGGGTCTGGCCGCTGTGCTCACCTCTTTCCTGCTGCTGCCCTTGAGGGTGAACCTGTTGTGCCCCTGTGGCAAGATGTTCTGCTCCTGGGCTAGCTGAGTGGTTCTATCCTCTACCTCTCTGTAGGGATTGCAGCTGCAGGGTTACACCTCAGGCCTTTATACCAGGCCTGAGCTGAGCCTGTAGGCGACAAGATGGAGTAGGGGTAGAGGCAGCTCTCCCACACACTCACTGCATCTGCACTAGTATTGGTTCTGGGTGTTCCCAGAACGCGGCAGAAATTCCTATTCAGCGGGCTGGGTGGGGCAGTACTGCGGATTGTTGGGGGTGTTCCAAGGGGGTGGAAGAGGGTCTGACCTATGTTGCACCTGGGCTGGTACCTGGAGTTGGTCCCGCTGGTGCAGGGTAGCCAGAAACTCTCCCACACACTCACTGGACCTGGGCTAGGACTGGGTCTGGGGGTTCCAGGAATGCGGCAGAAATTCCTACTCGGGCAGTCGGGGTGGGGGAGGTACTGCAGAGTGGTGGGGGGTGTCCCAAGGGGGTGGAAGAAGGTCTGACCCACGCTGCACCTGGGCTGTGACCCGAAGTTGGTCCCGCCTGTGCAGGGTAGTCAGAAACTCTCCCACACGCTCACTGGACCTGGGCTAGTACTGGGTCTGGGGGTCCCCGGAACACGGCCAATTCTTTTCAAAGCTATATAAAATCTCATTCAAAAACCATAAAACAGGAGCTGGGGAGATAGCTCAGTAAAATAAGTTCTTGCCTGGCAAGCACAAGGTCCTGAGTTTATTCCCTAGTACCACAAAAAAAAAAAAAAAAAAAGAAAAAAAAAGAAACAGTTTGTGATTATATTATTCAATCTTACATGCTTGTATCTGATAATCCAAACAATATTACTCAATATAACCATTGTCAATTTCCTATCATCTTGTTTTGAAATTCTGAATTTTTTTATTGTTTTTTATTCTTAGAATACAAAATACAAAACACAAAACACATGACAGCATATTAATGTAATTACTTGAGTGCTACATATATTTCTTTATCTAAATCTATGAATCATTAATCCTACAAATATTTGTAGTGGCATGAAATAGACTTAACAATTGTTGGAAGCCACTAAAACTGGAAATTAATCATATATGGAAGGGCAGGATGAGATCTCATTGCCTAAACTACCTCAGTCTTGAGAAAACTATTCTGCCTAGACATGTTGGGTATTGATTGCTAGGTAACTTTGTGTCTTGTAATTTTGTGAAGGTAAAAGTAAATGCCCATACTATTGTTTTGGGGTCCTTTGCCAATTAGACATCGCCCACCACCTCATCAAGCTCTTGTCTTCTTGTCTACCTTTTGTTCATTCCTGCTACCATTTCTCCCTGGATTACTTCAAGACACAAACAGATCCCTACATTTAGAGCCTGAGCAAGATACCAGGTATGAGATAAGAGTGCAGCAGAAGTACTTCCAGAAAGCATGCAACATGTGAGGGAAGTCAATTGGTTAGAGCCAGTATTCAACACAGGTATACGTTGGTACTGGCATATCAGGTATAAATCTTGAGAATGGAGGATCATTACAGCAAGAAAGAGATTCACTAGGGTCACTAATGGGTACACTAGGGCAAGAGAGGTAAACGAGCTTAAAAAGAGAAACAGGTTTGAGAGAAACCTAAAAGGAAAAAGTTACATAGAAAAAGTTATATAGTTACATTTAATTATTAAAGATGCAAAAGAAAGCAATTATTAAATTAAAGATGGAACAAATGGAGTCTCAAGAAACATAGTTGTTTATAAATGTATATAGATTGTATGTAAAAATGTTTCTTTTTCTGGTTCTTATATTTACATTACCTTTATTTTTATGTGTTTGGTACAGGGTCTCATTACATAGCTCAGACTTGTAGTGATCCTCCTATTTTCAGCCTCCCCAATGCTAGGATTACAGGCATGCACCATCATGCCCAGATTTTCTTTTTGTTTCTTTTCTTTTGTTTTCCTTTCCTTTCCTTTCTTTTTTTCTTTTCTTTTTTTTTCTGTATTTAGAATTGAGTCTACAGGGTCTCACTACCTAGATTGGAGTCATAATGATTATCCTGTTTTCAGCCTCCCAAGAGTTGGGATTATAGGCATGCACCACTACACCCAGTCTCCACTGCCATCTCAGCACACCCCACAGCCAGTGCCAGCTCAGCATGCTGGGGATCAAACCCAAGCCACTGTGCTCTGCCTAAGCAGGTGCTTTAGTCCACTGAGCTGTCAGGCCCACCTTTATGTTACTTTCTAATACCACCACAAAGGACTTAGTGTAGAGTACTGTTTTAAACTCAAGTGCCAAGGTGGGCAAGGAGAGAGGAGCAAAAGTACAGCAGATAGGGTTTAAACCTTCTGACTTTGCTCAATTACATGAAAAGGGAAAAAATTCTTTTACATTTCAAGCCACTAGTTTCAAGTAGAGCAGTAGTAGTTTTGGGAGGGGGCACAAACTGTTGCCATGGCAGTTGGTGTGGGCTACCCACTGCAGTCCTGTGTGCCTGGGAATAAGTAGGAGGATTTTGATTATGACACACCATGGCCTTGGCTTTGGCTATGTATGTTGCTATCAACAGAGATCTGTCCATCTCAAAATAGTGTTTATGTTTAACATCTGGGCAAAAATGAAACATCCAGTGGTCAAAGCCAGATTGGCAGCTGGCACACACAGTGGCTGTGCTCAGGGGCCATGGCTGCAGAGCCATAGCCCCTGTGTCTCTCAAGGAGGGGAAATGTGGTTTAAGTAGCTGATTCCCACTATCAGCAGCTTGCCCAGCCCCAAGGCAATAGAGCCAAAGTGGCAATCAGGCAGAGCCCCAATACAAAGAGGGCTCCAGATTTTGTTTGGTGTCATCAACTCTGATTATACGGGGGAAATGAGGATCATAGTTCAATCTACTCAAAACATGGTTTAAGTTACTCCAGACTCTCAAATCAGTCAGTTGGTCATTCTTTGTTTGACAAAAATTTAAACATTATTTGTTTTCAAAAGGATATTTTGGATTAAAAAATAGAAATTAATTAGTTAAAGGAAAACATTTTATAGGCTTTTCAAATTCAAGTGTGGATAGTCTCTGAGAAGGGCAGCTACAAAGGTGCTGGATTGCTCACCTGGAAGGTATACAAAAAGCCATTCCACCAGGAACAGAGCCTGCAGAAAAGTAGGAAATAGAGCGGTTCTCTCTCTCCATTACAATTAACACTAAAAAGAAGCTATTGCATTTTCCCCTTAAGCTGATTGATTTAAAAGACCATTTCCATCCTAAAAGAAACTTTTTGCCCTTAGTTAAAAAAAATTGTATTTCCTAAGATTTACAATAATGGAGATATTTTAAAAGATTACTTAAAGTTATTTTTTTTTCAACAAATAATACACTGCATATATTCTTCTTAGTCATTAATTGCTATACAAGATGCAGACTTGTGATCATACTTACAAACACCATTAGAAAAAATCATTCTATTCATTAAGAGAATGCAACTATATATCT
>NW_004524580.1:9375701-9383373 GCF_000260255.1 Octodon degus
TCCTTGTAGCCCTCCTTTTTCTCTAATTTTGGTCTGCAAACTTAGGTTGTTAACCATCCAGAAGACAAGCTTATTGTTATTATCAAACGATTTACGTTATCAAACTTAACCTCACTATTTCACTACATTTCAAACATCTTACTAATATGGTTGATTGCTTGTTTTATGGTCCTAAATTTATTTGGCATAAAAAAGTTTTGATATTTTATGAACAAATACAAAGGTTTGGAGTACAATCTAAAAGTAGTGGGCTATAAATAGTCACTTGATTTTGACATCCCATTTAAATGGCAGTAGGCCTAGTGGAGGCCTCTGAAGTGGTACAAGCCACTATAACTTCCTCATATTTGGGTCAACTTATCCAACAAAGATATATTGTGCTCCAGACTTTTCAGATCAACTAAAAATGACTTTCAGACTTTATTTAGTAATATTAACTGGCTCCATCTAGATTTTGGGTTGATTTATCTAGTGTTTTAATTATTATTCTTCAAATAAGTTAAATTAGTTTGCTTGTTTTTACAGATGGGTCATATAAGATAGGTTATGTGATGGTTTTCTTTTCCAAAATATAGGATACAGGTTTTTCATAGTATGATAAAAATTCAAATACAAAAACAAAAAGGAGAAACAATCTCTCCAACTTCAATAGTATATATTGTCAATATATGTACTATTAAAATTTTAACATTTTACAAAAGATAGAAGTACAACAATGAAACAAGAATTCAGTCAGGTAAACCAAAAACAAAAAAGCTAATCTGAAATAAAAGTTATACTTGTGTTTTTGTGGAGAATGCTGAGTGAACTATTTGAGTACCAAAGCATGCTGTTAAGCTGTGTCATGAGGCCAGATCGGAAGAAGATATTGACAACCTTGAGGTTAGATTCAACCTGGGGCCTACTAAAGAAACCAACAAAATCCAGAGTCTAAGTAGATTATAGAGTACATAAAGATAAATGAGCTGAATTTTATCAATATTAAGACAAAATAGATAAAATGCAAATATATACATTAATGGTAGATAAAAGAGTCTATTCCTTCCAAATCACTGATAAATGAAAAATAACAAAATCTGACTAGTGCACTTATAGTTATAAATTTCTAAAAAAGTATAGTAGAGTTACTATAGCTCAATTTGGTCAGAATATATTTGAATGCATTTTGATTTTGTAAAGATTTTGTTTGTGTGCTCTCTGTATTTGTATATGTGTTTGTATGTCATTCCATCAATAGTGGTTTCTCTTTTTATTTGAGCCTTAGAATCAAGGTGTTTTATTTTTATGTATTTGGTACAAGGTCTCACTATGCAGCTTGTCTGTTAAAATTTTGTAAGGATTTTAGTATTAGAATATTTATGTTTGTTAAAAAATTACAGTTCCATTGTATGTTTAAGGTGTCTCATAGTCAGATAAGATAGTAATATTAAGATAACTGTCTACAGTTTGATCTGTGAAGTGAGACCCTGTAGACCCTGTAATAAATATATTTAAAAAAAAGGATTACTGCCTCCATTACTGAGTGATGTCATTAATATTTTCTTCTGGGTGTTTAAAAAATGAAATTTAGAGACCAAAAATTACAGAGACAGATCAGCTAAGAGAGTAGACAATATTTTTTGGTCCTAGCCTTCCATCATCTATAAGGACTCAGGACATAAGAGAACCTCTGAGGTGACATCCTGTAGCCCAGTTGAGTCCCAGATTTTCTGATCAAGGAGATTATGGGACTACAAAGGAGACTGATCAATGATGTGTAGTGTACCTAAAGAGTGTCACCTAGAGAAAATATCTCTGAAGCTTTCACTGAAAGCGACTTGGTCAAATAATGGCCATGACTCATCTAGATGGCTAACACTGGTAGAAGATCTAAGAGGTGCTGTACATGGTTCCAAGATAAATCCTGACATTTAACTGAACTTGTTACATAGAAAAAAAGTTAATTTTTTAACTTTTAACTTATACTTGCAAGGTGTAATCATAGAAAAATGTAACCACAAGATGTAAAATTAGTGCCATAATAGTATGCTAGCTCTAAAAAGTTCAAATTCTGTAAAATCTTCTGACAATTTCCACTTGTACTGGTAATTCACTACTGTTATGGACTACTGGGCTATATAGGATTAAACTGATGAATACAAGTATCAAAAAACCTCGGACTGGCGTCAAAAGTAGAAAGGTCTTCTAAAGAGTTCTCCAAGGGCATCTTCTCTAAGTGCAATGGAGCACCATCATTTACACAACAAAATAGTAAAGGGAGAGACGTTGGGAGTCACTAAAACTGGAAATTAATCATATGTGGGAGGGCCAGATGAGGCCCCATTGCCTAAAGCAGTCAAGTTACCTCAGTCTTGAGAAAAACATCCTGCCTGGACAGTGTGGGCTCTTAGTTGCTAGGCAACCTTGTGTCTTGTAACTTTTCAAGGGCATGAATAGGTGCCTATACATTTGTTTAGGGTTCCTTTGCCAATCAGGCATGGTCCACCACCTGACCCAGATCTTGTCTTCTTGTCTATCTTCTCCTCATTCCTGCCAGTATTTCTCTCTGGGGCACCCCAAGACACCAATGGTTCCCTACAAACAATGACATACATTCTTTAAAGAATTACGTTGAAATTATTTAATTAAGATCAGCAATTTATTAAAACAAGAAGTACATAATTAAACTACCTGAGACATTAATTTTATTTTAAAAATTAAGAAGTTGTATAGTTGAAGTTGCACTCTGATTATTCAGTAGCACTGCTAACAAACAGGACTTAGGAAAAAAGTCAATGAAATAATTTTGAAAATAAATTTGCAAACAACTATTCGCTTGAATAACTTTCATAAGTATTTCATTCTATATCAAACTAAATTTTATTTGCTTATTCCTCCTACCTTACCTCATTGCCATTTCTATGATGGGTTATTGCAATACTCTTAGGCCAACTTCTGATATCAATAAGGACAGATGTTATAAGAAAATATTTAGATCTGCAATATTAGAATTTTGAATTTGCCCATAAGGAACCATTTAAAAATCTTAAAATGTGCTGCTAAAATAACTCCCTCACAAATTACTATTTATATGGTAAAATTTCTACACAGATATCATACTGAGGTACTAGGCTAAATGCTCTAAAGCTATTTAAATATTTGAGTTCATATTATCAAAAACTGAATATTAAAATTATAAAAAGGTTAAAATAATTTATTTTACTAATATAGACAATATAATTAATTTTAATTGACTATTCTTATCACAAGAATTAAATAATCCTGAGACAGTGAATGGTATTGTCATAACATGTACTGTTGTTCATATCAAATGTTTTAATTTTAATGAATAAATTCTTTTTTATTTTTTAAAATTTGTTTATTTTTATTTTTTATTTTATTGTTACAGTGTCTTGCTACACAGTTCCCACTCATGGTACTGCATGTGATACTGGGGATCGAACTCTGGACCTTGTGTCTGCCAGCAGGCACTTATGCCACTGAGCTATCTCTCTGGCCATTTAAGAAATAAATTCTAATATTTTTTATGAATGTATTTTAAATATAAATTCTAACTGGGTATATACAGTAATGAAATTTTAAGTTGGTCAAACAATTGAAGATATAACTGATAAGATGAATACCATCTTAACAAGAAAAATCAGCATGTTGCTAAAGGAGACACTCATTTGTCATTTACCATTGCTATAGAATGTTTTATACACAACCACTTCATATTCAAACAACTTCTGCTTTAAAACAACCTTCCTATTATCCATGTATCTCAATTGTTTATATATATATATTTGCTTAATGGCTACTATTTTCTAAATGTACATTTAGTTGAATATGTAAATGTAAATCTGTTATGTATTTTCTCCAAAATTCATTTTCAAAGTTTCCCAATCATAAATAATAATCATATTTTTCTTTCTTTTCTTGAATAAGGTGCTTAGCATGTAAATTATAGGCTGTATCTCTTCCTAAAGGTCCTTTAGGGGACTCATTTATTTACTCTTCTGCCTTCATAAAACACATTTAAGGTACTGAAGTTGGATAAGCATTCAGATTGCAAGGCTGCAATGATGCTATCCACTTGAGAAACTTCAGGAAAAGTTTACACTTAGTAAAGAAAGGGCATTTGAGGAAGGTCTAAACATGCTGACTAATCTGGATAAATTACCAAAATAAAAATTGCTGAAAAGACTGCACATGTGTATGAATCAGGAGTCATATAGACATTAGCAGGAATAATCAAAAGTCGCCTTTCCTTGTCACTTAGCTATCGAAGGACGTAAAGACCTTATCAATGGACAAGTGATTTGGTCAAGACCAATTTACATTTTTTATTTTGTAATAATTACAGAGTGGGGATTAGATGAAGTAGTTTGTCCTTTAGAAATTAGATCAAGATGTGGAGTTTAACCTTCAAATGGTGACATTTGGCCCTTGTCAAATTTGACTACTTATAGTTCTCTGCTTTAAGGTTAATGATATCATGCCCATTATTTTTCTAAGATCAATCAATTCTTAAATGATATCCTAGTAGTACAAATTTTTCACATCAGGAGCAATTCTGAACATGCATTTTGCAAGTTAATTATACTGAGAGGAAACTGCACAAAATGTTGTTATATTAAATGATATCTGTGAATCAGCTGTGTCACTTTACATTTAGATTTCTCAAAGAGTAAAAACTTAACATAACATTAACATAAAAAGGCAAAACAAACCAGAATAAAATATATGCTTACCCGTCTATACAAAACTGAAAATATTTGTTTTATAAAAGTTTATTTAGATAGAAATATATACACTTTTTTGTGGAAAAAAATTAAATATTCTGTTTTTCTTCAAAAAGTTCAGACATTATCAGAAGAATGATAGCAGGAGTTGTGGTGGGTTGATGTGTATCTGGAAGTTTCTAATGCCTTTATAAACAAATGTTTACTCCACCTATAATGAAATTAGGATTAACATATGATTTCAAAGTAAGAACAATCCGTCCCAACCATAACACATGCAACTATTCCAGAATCTCACTGTAATTTAAATAAAAAATTTATTACTTTCTTCATTTCATGTAGTATCCTAGTGTCAAAGAAAGAACAAAGGTAAAATATTTGCTCCTATAATCTATATCTATGACTCAGTTAGAAACATTTTATAAACTAGAAAATAAAAAATAACTGATACAGAAATTCCATAATACATAAAAGTATGTTACAAAAATTCAAAACATGTCCTTCTGGGATCAATTTCAAGTAGATAGTTGCTTTAAAAGTTTATGAAGTCATCATTGTGACACTTCAGCTGAAAAGCTATAAGAAATATTTTAAAAATCCGAATAAATCCTACCTAAGAATTATGATATAGGCTATTTATATATAAATATGAGACTAAGGAAAAGTTTAGAAAAAAGTGTATCTCCTCTCTACATATCATCATTTGACAGACAAGTCAAAGCAAGATTAATTTATTATCTTTGAAGGTTTTATTTCAGGAAGTTTTTTTTTTTTTTTTTTTTTTTTTCTTTGTGGTACTGGGGATTGAACTACTTTCAGGAAGTTTCAACCTTGCATTTAACATTACAACTATTAATTATGACTGAGTTCTAATCACCCAAATAAGTATGTAATTTAATTTCACTATCACATAATATTGTTTGCCTACTGCTGAAAGATTCAATTTTTCTTATTTTAAATTATTTTGGAGGGCCAGCGAGATAGATCAGCAGACTATGCGACTGCTTAGGCAAGCACATGGACCGGGATTCAATACCTAGAACTGAACTCCACACCAGTCCTGTCCCCAGTTGTGCTGAGCCAGCGGCAAAGTCTGGATGTGGTGGCCCTTGCCTGTAATCCCAGCACTAGGGAGAATGAAAACAGGAGGATTACCAAGAGTTCGAACTGCATAGTGAGACACTGTACCAATACACTAAAAAATCATAATAATAATGTTTTTGGAAACGATCCTTTGGCCCAATTACACAAAGAATAAATGGCTATGAATCTGGTACTTGCTTTAAAAGTTCCCATACCATTGACTGAATTTAAAGTATATCATGTAATTTGCATTTTCTACTGCTTTTTTTCTTTTGGTTTGGGAAATCACATTCATGTCCTTATGTTTGCCAGGCAGGCCCCGTGCCTCTGAGCTATATCCTTGGTCCTTCACCTTTAACTTTTTAACCACTGCTTTGTCCTTTTGATTTTCTTTCCACACTGAAACCTGACAATGAAAATATCTAAAAGGTAAATTCATTATACGTCCATTGATTACAGTTTTCCTTTCTATAATCACATCTTAGAGTCCACAATATTTGAATAATAAATCTACCATGGAGGAATTTAAGCAAGATCATCTCTGTTCCTAAATAAAAGCTATAATCACAACATGTAAGCACTGGTACTGACAGCTTGCCTTAATGTTTATTCAACCATTTCATCCTTCACCATAGATCGTGGTCTAAATTAGACACCACGTTTGGTGCAGGCTTCTAGAAATTAAAATATATATTTAATCCACACTCACGCAAAGTTCAGATATCTTCCTTTTGTGCTATATTCTGTCATTTTACATTCAGATTATCCAGATATCAAAAGGTCCTACTGTTTTCCCTTTAGCCAATAGAATAGGGGACTAACAATAGAAATGTTCACTGAGGAAACCATGGTTACATTTGAAGGAGTTCCTTATGCATTCATCAGAGCTTCTATTAATTTGTGTTATGTCCTTCAAATGAAGCATAGTCCTGTACTTTAAAGAAGCTGCTACCACTCTTGAGAGAGATATAGTAAGAGAGAGCCTTACAGAAAAACTACTACATTTATTAAACAATGTTAAAGGCCCCTAAATAAAAATGGGCTAAAACCTAAACAGTATCTTGCTACAAGCACTGTATAATTCACATTTTCTAGTGAAATCTGTGGAAAGTGACATTGTGGATTCTAGACTCAGCCCTTATCAAGACCTGTTTGGGAGCCGAAGCTGTGCAGTCCTGAGTACTTTGCAGCTCTCTGTGCTATTGGATATGCATATTGTGAACATTTACTCTACTTTCTTCATTCCCTCTTTAATTGTCTTCATACAGTTGGAATTCTCCCCTGAGATCACCCATATGGCTGGTGCCCAGATACTCTGCCAAGTTTTTATTACTACACTGAAGAAGTGCACCCTGTTTCTTGACAACAGCACTCCTTGGGTTGCAAGCAGCTGCACAATTGTGGTAGCCAGAAAATGGCCTTTGTACGGCATGAGGCCTCACGATGGCCCAGAAGCCCCTGCTAGAAGGCTCTGCTCTTCAGCTGTCTTGGCCATTGCAGGTCATGTGATATTTCCAGTGCCTTTCATTTGTCGTCCTCAGTATGATTGATGCCTGCTTCTATGCCAATTAATTTTCCTGCATTCTCCACCCCCAAAATATCTGAGATAGTGCACTTCTCTTAAAATGGTGTAGAATAGTGGAATTAATTGTTCCAAATCATGTATTAAGCTGTAATATCTTTTAAGGTTTTCTTTTGCCTTCACCATTACATAAAAAGACAAATCACTGGCTTGTGATACAAGACAGTTAATCACATCTCTTTTTATCTTCTTCTTCTTCTTCTTCTTCTTCTTCTTCTTCTTCTTCTTCTTCTTCTTCTTCTTCTTCTTCTTCTTCTTCTTCTTCTTCGTATTTTAGGGAAGC
>NW_004524580.1:9383473-9413858 GCF_000260255.1 Octodon degus
TCTTCTTCTTCTTCTTCTTCGTATTTTAGGGAAGCATCTACAGAGTATTCAGGGTTTCACTACTAGGTCAGACTCATAGTGATCTGCCTGCTTACAGCCTCCCAAGAGCTGGGATTACAGGTGCGTGCCACCACACCCAGTCTCAATTGCTGGTCTCAGAGCACCCAGGGGGCAGGCTGGCATGGCAGGCCCAAGTATCAAACTCCCAGCCCTTGTACCTGCTTGTAGGTGCTTTAATATGCTGAGCTATTTGGCCAGTCCAAAAAGACAAATCTATAAAAATAAGGAAAAAGATTCTCTAAGTAAAAATTTTATATTATAATAAAATATTATCATTTTGTAATTAAGAATTTTAAATTATATAAATTTTAATTTAAAAGACATGAGCCACAACTTGTATTTTAAATACTTTCTCTCTAACAAGAATAATAAATGTATTTAGTTAATTAACAACTTTACTCAAATATTCTACTTCAATTCTACAGGAATATTAGGCAGGATGTGTGGGTGGATCATTATCAAACTTTATGGCAAATGAATTTAAAATTTCACAGTTTAAGAATGCTGATGTAGAATGTTTGTTCTCTAATAGCTATAAGTTTGGACAAAAACAATCACATTACTTAAATAGGAAAACATAAATAAAAACATAGCTGCATATGGTTTCACAGTTTACCCAAAGCTTCTATACATTGATAGTTCGTATACTGACTGCACTCTGGTTATGCACTGTAGGGTGTCAATTGTTTTCTCTAATTCACAGTTTCACTTTCTATAGCTTCAGTTATCCAGAATTAAAAAAATATATGGATCATTTCAGAAATACACAATTTATAGGTCTTCTATTGCATGTCTTTATGAGTCACATTAAGAAATCTCATAGCATCCTGTTTGTCGTACCTAGGATATGAAACTGCTGTGTAGTCCTGTATAACCTGGTGCATTCACACTCTATACACTCTCTTCCCATTTGCTCCTGTGTAGCCATCAGGATTTCCACATTTACCATTGCAATATTGCAGTGCTTGTGTTCAGGCGATCCTAGTGTTACTCAATAGAGGCCCAGGCCATAACAATAATAATGCTGGCAGATTGAATATTTCAAACAAAACCAACAAAATACTTCCTTTTAATTAAAAGGTGAAAGTTTTCAAACTAATCAGGAAAGAAAAAAGCATCATACACAGAACTATTTAAGATTTGTAGCAAGAATCTCCCATGTATGAAACTATGAAAAGGGAAAAACTATTTGTTCAAGTCCTTAAATGATAAAAGTTTCAACCACTGTACATAAATGCTTTGTAAAGATGGAAAAGGCATATTTTATATTTCTTTACAGCAACAACAGCAGTATATGTAGGATTGGGTACTTTGCATGGTTTCCGGTATCCATTGGGAGTCGTAGAACATACCCCCTTCAAATAATGGGAAACTATCAAACATAAGAAAAGCACTAAAACAAAGAAAATTATGCTCCATTACTTTGCACCATTCTACTTTTCTTGGCAATTTTAGCACATAAACAGACATTGTGCATTAAAAAAAAAACCACTGAGCTTTCTGAAAAGATACATGGCACCCAGATCTTGGCCTTTATTCTTTATGTGCATGCCGACATACCATTGCTTATGCACATCACTTCTCTACATAATAAAGAGTTCTGTACCACACAGTGCTTTTTTTGGACACTAAAAATAAAAGTAAATTAAATTATCTTGACTCACTCTAAGGGAAATGAAGTGTTTCTTTAAAAATATCTGGACATATTCAATAAAAAGTAACATTAAATAAAGTATATCAACAATGATAGTATTGCTAAAGTATTATGAGGAGTAGGATGGCTAGGCCTTATTATATACTGAAAGTTATACTTCATCCCATTTAGCCAGCAGCAACGGTCATTTTTTTTTAAAGAAGCTAGTATTTTTATTGCTACACATTGAGAATCACATCCTTATAGCAGAATATAGAGTTTCACATTTTTAGGCTTTTGCTAGAGTCATTAGATCATTAACCTTAATAATAAGGAGACTGTCCTTATCATTGGTGGCATATAAACAGATATTGATTTCTTTCCAGTAGTGGCATAAATAATGAACAGGAGGAATGACACCATGAAATGTTGGCAATTAACTCAATCTCTACTGAGTCACATTGCTTTGTAAAATGTGAAGTCATGGTTGCATTAAAACAAGGTTTTAAAATAAATACATTTAACGTAGATAGTTTCACCCATTTTTTAAGCCTAAAACAAGGAAAAATTGTTTTCAGACCTAGGCAACTTTGATAAGTTCTCATCCAGAAGTCATAAAATTATTATAAAGAAAATTTGCTGCCATAAAAATATTTCAGTGTTAACTTCATAAAGACTCCAGATAATAGATGAAATCTTATTATTTTGTGCCAGAATTATATTTATCTGAACACTTTAATAACATCCTGGTTATAGTTTTTGTGAATATTTTGCATCTCCAAGTATGATCACTCAATTTCCACTTGAAAATTCTGACCCAATTATCACAGCATTTCATCAAACTTGAAACCCATTACTGCCATGCTCAACCTTCTTAATATTTTCTCATTTATTTAATGCATTTCATAATGAAATTCTTTTCTACCTACTGAAAGCTTGCCTTAATAACTTACTTTATCCTTTCTTAATAAGTGTCAGTTTTTTTTTTTTTCCTACGATTTCGGTTAGTTCTAATTCACCTTAGTTTGCTTCACACAAGAACAAATGAACTTTTTATGAAGTTTTACTTTGATTTCAAACATATGCTGGTACTCTGGAGTTCTCTTCATGTAGGGATCTTCTCTGTTTTTCTTGTTTAAACTATAAATTTCTCCCTTTCTTCTAACTGGTTATTACAAGCAGGCAAATATACTCATCTCATCTATCTTCTAAAATTTCTCCTACAGTCCATGTACTGTACTTTTTAATATTTTCCTACTTATTGCTAATTGTTTTGTATATTATTTGTAAGCTCTCCCTTTTATTAGTTCATTCTAGAAGTTACCAACATTCTCTCATTAAGATCACCTTTGAACTTCACGCTACCAATAAAAATGGGCACTTGACAGAATTCTTCTCACTTAAGTTCTCAGAAACACTGGCATGACTGATAAACCCTGTCTCTTAGAATTCTCTCTTCTTTTGGCTTTATAAAAAGCATATTATGTGACTGTACACCTCACCAGAATCACTATACTTCTTGGTTTACTCATATATATATGGTCTCACATCTGGATTTCTATTTTTCCATAATTTTTCTTTTTCAAATAAAATGCGTCCATTGATTTTTTTAATAGAGAAGATAGGATGTATTTGGTATATAGTGCCTATTTCAAAATTTTCAAATTATGTTTTGATCTTTCCAGGGATTAAAAAAATGTGTAATAAAAAGAATGTCATTATCATATTTAAGTTATTAGATATAGTCTAATAATTACTGCAAATTAAATTTATGCTCACATTGTAGTTGAACAGAACAAAAGTTTGTAGATAGCAGTTCTAACCTTAGTTACAGCCATGCCCTCTTCAAATACAATATTTAAACTCTCAGAAAACACAGTATTACAGAATCACTTGTTTTTGGAATATACAATCTTTTTAATGTACTTAGTACAGGATCTACAGGGTCTCACTACACAGATCAGAATCATAGTGATCCTCCTGTTCTCAGCCTGCCAAGAGTTGAGATCACAGGCACACACCACCATGTCCAGTCTCAGTTAGCATCTAAGTGTGCTCTTAGGGCATAGCTGGCACAGCCTGGAATCAAATCCCAGTTCATGCGCTCTGCCTGAGCAGGTGCTTTAGTCCACTGAGCTATCTGGCCGGCCCTATACATGCTTTTGAAGTACTTTCTAAAAAAGCTATTTCTTAATATATTTAATCTGAAATTTCTATCTATGGGAGGATTTTCATTCTGTTAAACAGATAGACACAAATATACACACAGAGTAAACCATTTGTTATTGCCTCATTGCTACTAATTTCCTGTAGAAAAAGTATTGAATCATCTACTGTAGATGCCTACCTACCTTTTAAAAATCTTTACTGCCGATTTGAGGACTACTGATAGGTAGACTGGTTTTGCATTGCTCAAATTTATTAGACTTGGTAAAGAGCAGGGCAAATCTGCTGACTTGGTCATTTGTCCTTGAGCGCACTGTGTAGAAACCATTGTGAATACTCATAAAACGTTTGCTGGTCCCAGGGTTTTAATTTCGTTCTGAAAAGTTCCTGTCTTTCTACAAAGACATATATAGCTATACTAGTTCTAAAGTGTTGTAGTCCAGAGACTGGGTGGAAGTGTAGAAGAAAGACAATGCTGTTTTATTTTCTACCAACCAGTGTCCCCCAGGCTGTATCTCAAGCACTTCATAGTAGTCCTTTGAATGAAGTACAGATTCTTCCCACTTCTACTTCATTTCTTACCAAGATTTATAATTATGCTTACTAAACTCTTGTGTTTCCACTCATGTATTATCTATATGAAGTGCTTTGGCAGGAGGCAGATGTCAGGAAAGCCATTCATGATTTCCCAGGAAAAAGTGAAAATTTTTTAAGTTTCAAAAAATGGAAATCCTTCAGTAATGTGACAAGTGTGGAACTTTTATAAACTATGTATTCAAATATATATTTAGAACGTAGGAAGGATGGCCAATGAAATTATTGAAGATATATGTGTTGCATTTTGAAACTATAAAATGGACACAAAAAAGGAATATATTTCTATACCTACGAAGGTAGAAGGCTGAGAATCTGAAAAGCATTAAGAATTTGGAAAGACGGCTGGCAAGATGGCTCAGTAGACTAAGAGCCTGCCTAGGCAAGAGCAGAGATGGGGATTGATTCCTGGTACTGCTTGCCACGCCAGCCCCGCCCCCAGTCGCACTGAGCCTACAAAGAGTGGTGGTGAATGCCTGTAATCCAAATTTGGAAGGACCATGCCCTGCCCTGTTTTCTGTGAATACTACACATCCTTGTCAAACAGCCTGGATAAAGGCCTCTGTGCCCTCCCTCTCTGTGCAGCCATGCTACATGCCTCATTTGCTGCAGTTTCTTCGGTCTTGTTTTATTAAATTCAACACTAGCACCGGCCTGTGAAGTGGCGAGGGAAAGAATATAAAAAGATACTTATTCGTAGCCCGATTGGTTTTCTCTCAATTAATAAGTAGCTCAAAGCAATTTAATTCATTTCAAATCAATGATACTACCAATCTATCTATAGAAGAAAAATATGCTTATCTCTGTTTAACATTTGGTGTGCAAATTATCTACTTGAGCTGCTTGCTGCCTTCAGTCCTTAAATGTATTTGATTCCAGTGTGAGCAGAATTATCTGTCTGTACAGTTCTAGCTTTAATGCATTAGAAAATTTTTGCAATAGTTTAACAACTCCAAAGCCATTCCTGGTATATTGCAGCTGCTGCTGTTGAGAGGATCTGCCTAAGACAATGATTTCACTGAAGTTGTTTTGGCTGAGAAAAGGTCACTAGCTTATGAATATCTCTGAATCCTCCACACAAGCTTCTACAGTTCTCTAGCACTGGATATCCTTATTACTCAGTTAGCAGAATTATATACTGGTTTGCTAAGTTGTTCCCCCCTCCCCTGTATCATGTATCTATAATTACATTCCAAAATGTTTAAAGGAGAGACCTTGGATTTTTCTTTAGAATTTTAAGTCATTTAAGTCGTGTCTGCCACCTTCTAAGGCCATTATGTATCTCCTATCCTTAATTACACAGTAATTCATGCTACGTACCATCAGTATGACATTATATAAGGGAAATTGCATTGTGCAGGCATCTTTGACTTGTCCAGCTCCTTGCTTTTGATAAATGGCAAAGAGAAGAAGCACACTTAAAAGCCCTCTGGTTCAAAGTCAGTTTCTTGGCACACTGAACACACTGCTAGCTTGTAACTGTGTTAGTTTCTGACGTCCTTGCATCTCAAAGGGGAAATTTATTAACAAGAGGATGGAAGAAAAACTGTGGACATGGTTGGTGCTTTCTCTGTTGACGTCATTTGTATGCTTACTTGAGTCATGCAGAAGTAAAGAGAAGAGGAGGAGGCAGATGGCAAGAAAACCATTTACCAGGACTGGGCACACTGCACATAGCTCTTATCTGAAACTCTTTGCCTTATTCAGTAAAATTTCCAGAAATAATTATAGTAATAAACCGGCTGTATTTAGAAAGCAATTTACAAGGTAATTGAGGAGAAAAAAAATCACAAAGAAAACCATCACCTTATCACTAACATTCACTTAAGGTTAGTGAAAGAAGGACAAAATTCTTTAGGCCAACTTCCTTGAGTGCTGAAACTCATACAGAGTAACCTTAAATCAAGAAAGGCCAGGCCCTGCTGAGAATCTTTTCATAGAGCCATCAAAAGCAGCATGTATAAACCATTTCCTCGAAGTCTGGGGTTCATAACACAAATGAAGCACTTAATAAGAATTTCCTAAATGTCTGTTGAACAATTTGCCTGACTTCAAGTGTCATTTATTAGGAAAAAGATCCCCTCATTCTACTGGTTGCAAGACAGAATTTTTTCTTTTTCATTTGGAGGATGGTAAACACGAATTCCTTCACTTTCAGAAAGGACTATTAGCATTCAGCTCTTCTTTTACTTAATCAGCCCTTGACAGTCAACCAAAGACAAATATTAACTTTTGGAGTAGCAGTTCCCTCACAAGATGAGTCATCTGTCATTTTCTAAAATGTCTGAATTAACAACATATAAAGTTTGTGACTATGAATCTCTCCACTGACCAATCTAAGCCAGGCATTCTATCGGAGCTCTAGGTTTAGCACACAACTTCTCTGTGGAAATCATCTCCTCCTTCCGTCACCTTGCAGCCACTCTGCCATTCCTCTGTATTAGGAGGCTTTCACCTGTGGTGATTTTAACAACATAGAAGATTTTTGCACATCTACATGCTACATTAATTTTCCAGGCACACAACATTTTAGAACTATTACAATTTCTTAGGTAGAAATTATATACTGTGATCTTTCTTTTGTAGACTGGAAGCCAGGAATCTAATACCAAGGAACACTATTTAGATAATTATTAGTTTCTAATTGTACAAGAGATAAAGTATTAGATAATCAGGTAGCAGAAGAAAATATAGGCCAAGTGTAATGAAATATATTTTTAAATATGGGTAAGAATCCTGATAGTACCTCTCAGGGTACAACATTCACTTTTTCCAGAAAGAAATGTCAATATTTAAAACAAGCAATTGTCACTATCATTAATTAGTTCCAGCATTCATTTTGCTAGAAATAACAAAAACTATGTTTTCCCCACTCCCAAAATTATATTTTGAGAGGAAAAGCCAAGAATGAATACATGAAATGTCAATTTCAACAAAACTTATTTATAAATACAAGATGATAAGTATGGGGAGATAGCTCAGTAGAATAAGCGCTTGCCTGGAAAGCACAAGGTCCTGATTCAATCCCAGGTACCGCAAAAAACAAACAAGAAAAATAAACTTGCAAGATGATAAGTGTCTATCTATGTTACAAATGTACATCTAAAGACGTTGAGAGAAAAAAGAAATAAAAATGACTGGCCTGATTTGAATATATTTTAGAGTAATTCCCGCATGTCTACAATTTAAAGAATTAAAGCACTTTGAAGTACCATATTATTTTACTTGTGCTAATAAGATTGCATCCACTTGTGATCTAAAAGGTACTTGGTATATTTAGATAAAATGCCATTAAAGTTGAAGACAACTGGGCTAATTTTTGTTCTGAAGTAAGATGTCAAAAGGTAAATGCTTTTATTTTGAACAAAAAAATGCAAGTGAAAAATGGATCACGTATCAGACTGTGCACAATACAAGTTGGAACTGCATGCGGCATAGGTGTTGAGGAGTTCATGATCAGCTGCTCTACGTGCCAATTATAATCTTTGCACACCTCCCTCCACACTAGCTACAGTGCTAGGAAGTTTCCAACAGGGTCTTCACTGAGAACAGAGTTCATCATAACCAGGCAGCAGAAATGGCAAACATCTTATGTCCTATTCTTCACTTTTCTGCTTTCCACAGAGGTATTTTTAGCATTTAATCTTAGTTTTTCAACCTCTGAAACATGCCTTCCTACTCTATTTTGTGTTTTTTCTTCAGTACAATTGAGCCTCGCATATTCATTTATATACTGAGTGCAGCAAGCAAAGCGTGTTCCTGATAAAGATACAAAGCTTGAAATACTAAATATTTTTTGTTTGTTGTAAATTAGGCACTTTTTAAAATTGGAAAATGAAATAATAATCTGAGTATAAGTGATATTTAAGGATTGGACTAGGAGAGTTAAAAACTTTGTAGAGTGGATTTATAGGAATTATGAGAATAGACTGGTTAAAAACCCTACCACATATAAATAAATAAATAAATAAATAAATAAACACACATTAATGAATTAAACACAAAATTTCTTATAGTAAGCTTTATTTGGTTCTGCTACATGTTTGAGATATTTGCCATGTTCAGTTGGACTTCATTTAAATTTATCTGTAATGAGGATCAAGCCCAGCTTCAGATAGATATTTATTATCTATCAATAGATAATAGTCAATATGAAAACTTCCAGGCAAGCACACTGGTAAATGTCTGCAATCTTGACTACTCTAGGAGGGTGAGGCAGAAGGACCACTTGCACTCAGGAACTCAAGATTAGCCAGGGCAACATAGCAAGACCTTGTCTCCAAATAAATAGATGAATGAATGAATGGATGGATGGATGAATGAATGAATGAATGTGTCCCTTAAAAATAAAAGTCAAGGCCAGCCAGATAGCTCAGTGGATTAAAGCGCCTATTTAGGCAGATGCAGCAGCTGGGGTTCGATCCCCGCCATGCCATGCCGGCCCCACCCCCGGGGCACACTGAGATAGCGATTGAGACTGGGTGTGATGGCATGTGCCTGTAATCCTAGCTCTTGAGAAGCTGAACACAGAAAGGTCACTATGAGTCCAATCCATGTAGTGAGATCCTGTAGACCCTGTACTAAATAAATAAATAAATAAATAGATAAATAAATAAATAAATATCACATGACATGAACAAGATAATCACAAAACAATCACAAAATGACCTTAAAAAGGCTTTAACAGCATGAAGAACTGTTTATACCATGAATCATCAGTGAGTTCCATTCTACACTCAAAAATGCCTTGAAGTAGCTGACAGTGCAAAGCACTGATGAGGATGGGATTGATGATCTCTTGAGCACTCTGGTGGGGTATTATTTGGGAAGATCTTGTAGAACATCTTTGTTACAGTATGTAACAAAGCTGATGATAATTATCCCCCGCATCTCCTGAGTCTCATTCCTAAGTAGAAACACAAGCAGCAAGTGAACAGAGATGCGTTCCTTGAGCTCAGTGCTTCAAACACAAAGCAGAACTCTTCATAATAAATCCAACCTGGAGACTTCTCAGGTTGTATAATGTTGTCAAAGGATGAATCACAGCTACAGAGAGCAACATGGATAAGTCCCAGATACAATATATTGACAGAAAAATATAGGCATATAGAACAACTACTGTGTAAGTGTATCTGTATAAAATACAAAAATATTCAATAAAGACAGGTTATTATTTCCCAAGTCAGAATAGTGAATACTAGTAGAGGGCAGCACAGGGAAGAGGAATGTGTGAGGTACCTGCAAGGGCTCGGTCTCTATCACATTTAGCTATCGGTAGAGGTGACGTAGGATATTTCACTTTTTAGTACTTAATCAGACAATACCATTATTCCTTACTGACATTTTGGTATGCATGATACAACTCTACTTAAAAGTATAAGAAAATAAATTGATCAGCATTGGAATTAGTTTCCAACTTTTTTATTCCAACAAACTCAACACCTACGGCTTTCTTTTTCTGTGTCCACAACATAGATGCATGCGTTCATTTTCTTTTTGACGTGGGCACCACGCGGCACTGTTACTGGCTGCGTTTATCTTGTTATTGTCATCATTTCACGTGGTTAGTAATTACAAGACAGGGAGCACAGCCTCCTCCTCCTCCTCCTCCTCCTCCTCCTCCTCCTCCTCCTTCGCTACTTTTCTTTCTGTAGAAGAGTATCGACCATAATAACAACCTCAGACTATAAGCAGGCTATAGAGAATGATGTTAAGTATTTGAGGAACAGTTAATATTACTTTCTTAAATCATTAAATTAGAAATAGAATACCTTGTCCTTACAGAGACAAAATGAAGAGCCATCTGTCTCTGCCAAATCTGTGACCGACATTCAGTTCTCAGGATGGCCTCACAGAGAAGTGAAGATACATGAGAATTCCATTTTGATTTGTTAATATTGAAATCCAGGAAGTTGGGGGAATTATGCAAGATATACATCATATGATATGATATCATAAGATATCTCTTCTGCAAAATCATAGTTTTCTCTGGTAAGAATTCTCTTGAAGGGACAGGCCATGTACTACATGAAATCAATGGCCAATTAAAGAAAAGGATTATCAAAACCCTGAGAAGGACACATGCTCATGGTTTAGAAAGATGAGATGTTAGCTTCTTCTATAGTAGAAGGTTTATAAAAAGCTGTGGAAGGTGCCAAGATCTAGGAGAAAGACTGGGTTCAAATCCTGGAAATATAACGTTTTTCTTGGTATGGAACCATTTAACATTCAGAAAAAAAATAACAAAGATACTCTTTAGGGTGATCATTGTATCAAATTTTAAATTAGTTGAAATACATAAAGTCTGATCTTCCCTTAAAAATGTATTTTTACAGGAAGGAAAACTGGTAACATTTCTTCCTCTTTTCCTCCAGAATCTCCTACTCCATACTTACCTAGCAAGAGAGACACCATGATCACAGAATCTCCTGCTCTAGGAAAGGTATAACATAGCACTTTCCAGAAGACTCACTTGTAAATAAATATTTACATCTCCAAAGCTATAATTTGGTGGTGAAAGAATTAGACTGATGTTTGCCTTCTGCCACTTCATCATTTGGAAATCCAAAATCTTATTTCCAATTTTTAAAAGATCCTAAAAAGAGTTTAAAGTGTCCTCAAAAGCAGAGAAGACATCAATATCCCTGCCATACACAATGTTCTTTGGATGGCAGAACACTTTATTCTCTACTCAGGCCCAAATAATGAGAGCTTTTTAGCTCTGACTATGCAGGATAGCTTGTTATCTCTTGATACCATGAGATTTTTCAGTTTCCTAGAACCTCTTGTGAAAATGAAAATTTTACTCATAGAAGGAAATCACTTAACATATGATTTTTCTTTTAAACTATTAATTCCAAATTCCCCTAATGCCAGGATATCTCACTCTACCAAAGACTATGTTTTTCTCAGTACTATGTTTTATCTTAGGATTCATGATATATTTATATTTTACTGCATAAATACTTCCATGTTCTTTTTAATATTCACTTTAATGTTCTAAATTACTTAAAATACACTTAGCAAGAACTCAAAGCACATATTTTGAATTACTTAAAATTGAATAAAATTACTGCTGTAAAAAGGGTCTGAGCTTGACTCTGATGTTCACTACTAGGTATTGATTTTTTTTCCTTTCACATATAACATGATGCTTGTAATCATAATGTGCCTGTTTCAGTTACTCTTCTCTCATTGCTGGGACAAATACCAGACACTCAAAATGAAGGAAGGAAAGGCTCACATTTACTGGAGGTTTCAGTCCATACTCAGCTGGCTCCAAGGCAGAGGGGCACATGGCAGAGAGCAACCTTTCGTGGTAGCAGCAAAGAGCAGAAAGCAAAGGGAGTGACCGCAGCTCAGGCACCTAGCTAGCCTCTCTCCTCTCCTTACATTTTAATGCAGATTACGGGCCTAGGGCAGGTGCAGCATCCACACCCACAATAATCAATCACAAACTCTAGAAGCTGCCATGAACTGCATGAGGCTTTGGGGGGACACCTACACACAAACCATAACAGTGCCCATTAGAAATATTCAGACCTTCTGCAATGGGTATAAGGCACACAGCCTGTTTGGTTTCAAGTGCTGTAAGAAAGAATCAAAGAGTTGGATCCAGTGGTTGTGCTTTGCTTCCCTAGGAAGAAAGGCATGAAGAAAGAATGATCTGTAATGAGTTTTTCCCTCTGAGTCTTTCCCTCTTTTCTGCCTGGAGGACTGACATAAGCTTGAAGGGAAAAGTCACTTGGAGCTCAGCCCTCATGGGCAAGTGTCCACAGTGAAACCTACTAAGACTCTGGAAGGAGCCTGAGAGACATTCACTGTGACTAACTAGCTCTTGGATTCAGTTCAGTATGATTGCCTGCATTGCCCCATGCTGTGTAACACAGTAGCCACTAGCCATGTACACTTACAGAGCACTTGAAATGAAACTAGTAAATCTGAAACACACCATTAATTGCTTAAATGATATATGCAGGTTTGTTTGTTTTCATAGGCAATTAGTTGCCCTAGTAATGTTTACATTGGAGCTTCAAGTTCTGTTTTTGCCTCGGGGCACAAAACATCTCATCTGAAGATGCTTTTCTTAAAACATTTTCAGATAACACCTTATGGTATTTGATCAACAGACTTCCGAGAGTCTCTTTACAGTGGGACAAAGAATGGAAATATAATGTACTGCAGAGAGGCTGGGTTACATTGAACAAGCTCCAATATCTGGCAGGGATTTGCCATCCTTTAAATGTAATCAAGCATTTCCATCTACATTTCACAGTGCAGACAACCAAGCAATTTAGAAAGGTATATGTCTCTGGCATGTTCAGCTCTTCTTTCCCAAAGCAAAATGGGACCCTTATTTTCAAGGGCTGTTTCACATCCCACATATCCTGCTTCTGTGCATTCTCTGATTTTATATTCAGATGTGGTACCTCTTCTAATGTGGTTTTGTCCTCCTTTGGGGCAGAAGAGAATCTGAGCAGGCAGAAAGACCTACCTGGTAGGTTACAGCACATATATGTTCACATTCCTCCCATCTCTTGATAATTCCCCTGGAATAGAACAGGAGAGTATGTGTCAATCACCCAGAAGGAGCAAAAGCCTAACTTTGTACTCATTAGCTGCCACCACCAACTTGTCAGCAAAAAACAGGGTAGAAATTTTGTCTTTGTGCATTGTGAAGACAGAGAACTCTGCTTCTGAGAATTTCAATCTTAACGGAAAATATGATCTCTGTGATCATGAAGGCCATCACATAGGGAACCAGTCAAGCCTTTGACTGCTAATAGAGACATAATCCAATACAGATTTAAATACAGAATTTGTTTGTCATCTTTTTAGAAACAGAACAAAATGTCTTACTGTATTATTAAAGGAATCATTACTGCTTTCCATTTTAAATACCAGTACCCTCTGCCAATGTGTGTGCTTTGGTTCAATGTATTGGGCTCTAGGGTGGTTGGTTACTGTGGCTGCTGGGACCACGTCTACTCCACGTAGTCCTCAAGCCATCATCATGCAAGTGCCTGTGCATCTTTTGTAATTTTTAGTGTTTGCAGTGAGACCCATTTTCCATTTGTATCAGCATACAGATGGGTTCTTCCTAAAAAGAAAAATACTTAGAATGTCTTGCCACCCAGTTGTAGCTTTACTATATCAGAAGCCACCTCATTAAGTTGGAATTATTCATTTTTAATCATGTAGTTTATATTGTACAAAAAATTAGAGCAAAAGACTTATAAAAATATTTTTATTTTTTTTAGTTTTTTAAGTGGAATATTAGTCACAAGCAGACTTACCAGAATGCATTTCTTTAATAAATACAATTGCTGTCCCACCTACTTACCAAAGCATAATACTTTGTTTAAATAGTTGAAGGAAAGTGTACTATTCTCTGATATGTAAATTTTATATTTAATGATACAATAAAATTAAATGACACTAGAAATGAAATGGTGATAGGTCAATATAATAAATTCAAGGAACAGGTCAAGACCTAACAAGAAATTTAGAATACTTAATTACTTACTTTAATGGAATTTTAACTAAAAAAAGCAACAGTAAGCCACTCAATTGACATCTACTTGTCTCTTAAATAATGATAGTAGATTTTTTTGAGCATATACCAGACATAGTGATAACCATCTCATATTTTCTGTCTCATTAATCCTCCTAATCAACTGTTATAAAAGTGAATATAATAAAATCTTTATTTATCTTTATGGAGGATTAGCGCTATGTTCATCTAAAATGTGACTATTATAGATTGTAAATATTATTTAAGATGAATAGTAATTTCCCAGGGAGGTCATAGACAATTAGATATATTTAACCTATAAATTCATAGAATTTAATTTTTGAGGGGCTGGGAGATGGCTCAGTAGAATAAGCGCTTATCACAAGGATCTGAGTTCAATCCCCAGTTCCACAAAAAAAAAAAAAAAAAATTCTTGATATCCACTTTGGGGTCTAGCAGTGATTCATCCAGCTTACAAATGTAAGGCTGACTTTGAAATTGCCTCTAGAAATTTGCCATTTGTACTGAGAAGTTGGCTTAAGTAATAGTAAAATATAATAAGTATGCAGGAAGGAATCATGCAGAAGATTCTCTTGAACTGAAAGGCTCTGATCGAAAATAAGAGGAACAAGTTTTCATTATCTGTGCTTCTTTAAAATAAGGGATATTAGAAAGGGATATAAAATGACGCAGGAGTTTTCCATAGCTGGGGCAGCTTTTATTTGGATTGTCATGAAGAAAAGCATAACAATGAAGTCAAAACTGATATAAATTATGGTACAAAGTGGTAAGAGCAAAAACCCTCTTACAACCATTAATTCTGTCCCATATGATTGTTTTATGCCAAAAAGGAATCAGCACAGAATAAAGCAAAGCTTGAGGACACAGAAAATATTTATATTAATTTGTCTAAAATCACTTACCACCAATACAGGCATTCTCAGGAGGACAGGTGGTCATGGTGTGCTACAGTTGTGTTAGTATTCAGTGTGTGATATTATAATTCTTCAACAAATTGATGACCTTTGTCTTATGTTTCTCACTAGCACTTCTTAATGATAGGGTCCTCTGCCTCCAGTGATTTCTCCTCAAACTGCCCATGAAATAATCAATGTTCTGGGCTTCATGGCCATCGCAGCAGGTGTATTGATTTGCCACATTGTAGGAAAAATTTCTTCTGCCACATAACAGATGTCGCAGATTCTGCAAATTCTCAGAGCCTCTCTATATTTCAATGAGTGGGTAGAATAAGTGAGACCACACTAGAAATCCATGTATGTGAGATTCATGGACAGTCGTGGTGTATAATGACTTCTACGAGGCAGGACCTACACCAAATTATGAACTTAGTATTCTTCAGTTTCAGGTTATGACTAGCATCCTCCATATGTCTTTATTTGATTTGGAGAAGAGGCAGCGCCCAGTGATGTAGCTTGACCAGATGAGGACAACTCCAAGCAGGGAAGCCAGCCGAGGCAAATAAACTTGGCAATAAATTATGGCAATTATTCTATCATTCTTAGGCTGGGGAAAACAAAACAAAACTAAATCCTACCACTAATTTTTATTTTAATATCCACAGGGAAACTTTCAATCCATTAGAATTAGACTAATGGAACAAAATGAGAAGGGCAAGATCATTTCTTAATCTTTCAGAACCATCCTAGCTGTCAGACAGTGGAAATTTGGCAAAGACTACATATCAAGTTGTCCCCAAACTGAAAATCTAGGAGCAGGATTCTGGCATCATCAGGTGGACTGGAAGAAGTTTCAAGAAGAAAGGATAACTCATATCTCTGCTGGACAGTGAAATCAAGGCATATAAATGCTTATTTTTCAAGAATAAGAGGTAATGAGAGAAAATGGTCTTGTATGTCAGTTAGGTTTAACTGTCACCTTGATTGGCACAGCCAACCTCTGGGTGTGGATTACTGGACATGGTGAAGTGGCCTTAGGGATCTGACATATTCTCACCTGACAGTTTCCCTGCTGTGCTTCCTAGATGCATGAGTTGGGTAGCTTTGTGAGGCATGTTCTCCAGTCATGGTGTTCTTACTTTGGAGCCAGTAGGCTGTAGACTGAATCCTCTGAAACCATAATCCAAATTAAACTTCTCCTTTAAATTGGAAGTGCCAGATATGATGCCTTAGTTTCAGAAAGTTGACTCATACAGCAAACTGGTACCAGAGGTGGGAAAATTACTGTGATATGACAATGTGGTTCAGAAGCCTTCAGAACTTGTTTGTTGAAGATGTTTGAAAAGATTTTGAAATGTGGGCTAAAGACCTCGTAGCATACTGTGAGCAGGGCCTGATGGGTGATTCTTGTCAAATCGCAGACCAGAATGCCAATATGATTACAACCATAAAGACCAGGCTCATGGGGTTACCTTTGAGAATGGAGTCTATTGGGGAAGTGACAAGAGGCCCTGAATGTTATACTCAGAAAAAAAAGTTTATCCACATTTTGTTTGTGTGCTGAGACTTACCAGGAATTTGCATGTAAGAGTGGTACACTGATTGATCTGACAGAAGAATTTTAAGTTGTGGTACAGATACTGTTGGATGCTTTTTGGCAAGATTTATGAGAATTGGGAACAAATAGAAATGTGTTAGAAAAACTTAAATGTTGCCCCAAAAAGAAACATGTGCAAAGTGTGGGCAAAGGAGGCTGAGGAAGAGATTAGTATCTTAAAAATTAGTATCTATAAGTGATGGTGCATATCCATAATCCTAGAATTATGGAAAGCTGAGGCAGGAGGACAACAGGTTCAAACCGAACCTGGGAAACCTTGTGATAGACTGAGACCTTCTCCAGTACAAAAGGGGAGCTGGTGATGCATCTCAGAGAGTAAAGGCTATGTGTTTAAACCCCAGTACCACACACATAGACAAGCCTTCTAACCCTCACATGAAATAAATACACACATGCACACATGAAAACATACATACATGCATACATACATACATACATACCACATACTTTGAATGCAGATGAGAAGACAGATGCCTTGAAGACATCTCAGAAATTGGCCAGACTTCATACATTGGATGCCCAAGAGTACAAAGATGTAAACCTTCCACTACAGAAGATTGCCCTTGGGATGTTTGCTCAAGAAGTGTCTTTTGGGGAATTGTTTCCCCAGGACTCATTTCACTACCCTACTCAGTCACTAACACACTCAGAAGCTGTGAGATGGCCCAGCTACTGCTTGATCTGGGTGCACATTTTGGCATCAACCTCATGATGCTGAGTTTCCAGGCACTCTGAATGCAAGAGTCATAAGGACATAGGGGCTTTCATACAGATTTGATCTAGATTTTGCCAGGCCTATGTGGACAGGCAATACACCCCTGAGAGGGGATAAATGAATCTGAGAGAGAAGCCAAAGATGCAATTGAGACTCTAGGAATTTAGAGGCACCTGGAATGTGGAATATCTGCTGAGGAAAGCTGCAAGCATCAAGTGGAGCCAGCCCAAGAGAGTGAGCATTTCAGCTTCAACTGGAAAGGTCATAGGTGTGGGGCTGTTTAAGCCCTCTTGAACTCACAACTAGACCACTATATGTCTAAGAAACCAGATATAGAGATAAGAGCTATTTGTTCTGATGAGTTTTAGCCTGGCTTTGGTCTGATTATTTTCCATCCCTCTGTTCTAATCTTTTGGAATGGGAAAGTTTACTCTGTGCTATTTTACCTTGGTATTGTGGAACTAGTTTTTTTTTTCATTCATTTATACACATAAGAAGTTCATAGATAAGAGGTTGCCTTGAATTTCATAAGAGTCTCAGAATGGGACTTTTTAGCAGTGCTGGAACTTATTGATACTTTGGAGAAGTATATTTCTCACTGTAAGCAGACTAGTTTTACGATGTTAGGTAGAATTACAACATTGTTACTATCCTTAATTAAATATTAGCTATTCTTTAAGAATACATGTTTTGTGTCAAAATTGATAGGGTATGAATGTGACTGTCGAGGTTGATATCTGATGCTGGCCCCTCTTCTTGAGTCCTATTTCCTTTCTGTGGTTCCCAGCTACCAAGAAGTGAGTACCTTTGTACTCTCATGTGATTCAGACAGAGTATTACTGCCTTGGTACCACCTGGCCATGACCTAAATTCCCTGAAATTACAAGAAAAATTCAGCTACCTCTGCTTTAAATAGTAGGTGTCTGGAATTTCATCCTAGTGATAAAAACCCAATGAATGTGTCCTAGATTAAGAAAGAGACTGTACTCAAATATGTAGACTATTTATTTAAAATATAGCAGAAAACTTACTGTAGTACCATAAAAATGAGGGAAAGTGCTAGCTATTATATACGTCAAGCTATTAATACAATAAAATGTAGTTGTACAATCTGAAATAAAAAGAAAATAGACAGAGCCTGGCATGATTATCACTGTGTGGCTGTGTTATGGTTTGCTACAGTGTATTCCTTCAAAAGTCATCTGTTCTAAGGTAAGGCTTTTGGAAGTTGATTGGTTCATGGGGTTACCTTATCATTGCTTAATCCATTGACAAATTTATATTTTATAGTGGAGTGTGGTGTTAGGACATGGGGTCCATTTTGGTGAATTGGGTCATTCAGTGAGGATGTGGCCTCAAAGGACATAATCTTGTCTTTGGCTTAGCCCTTTCTCTGTGAAGTTCTTGCTTTCTTTCTACTTCTGGCCAGTGTGAGCTGAACAAACTCTGATGCCCCTCACTCTGACATTTCTGCCCTACAGCAGCCAACTACAAGTTAGAATGAAACCTCTAAAACAACCAAAGTAAACCTCTGTTCCTCTAAGCTGTGGTTGTCACACATTTTGGCTCAGACACAGAAAATGAATAATATAGACACTAGAACTTCGAAATTTGAACTGAACTCCAGTTTTCTCCACATTATTTACCAACTCTCTTATTTCAGCTATTTAACTTCATAGAATTATTCAGTTCCTTTTATATTATATACAAAAACTAATATATGCTAAAATTACAAAATTGTAAAATTGCAAAAAGTACATAATAAAACCTATAATATAATTGCAAAACTTCTAATAAATGCTAACAAAGAAAAATCAATGGATTACATATCTTTGAGTTTTAGGTTCGCCACAAAAAAGTTACGTTACATTAAGACATTTTCTATAATAATGCTAAGCAGTTTGAAAAATGATACTTGAAGCTCAAAAACCATAAAGAAGCTAGAATGACATATAGGTTGGTGTGCGTGCATATCATTATTAGATGCAAATATTACAAATAATAAAACTAAAGGCAAAAATTAGCTCAGGGAAATGTAATGTGAGAATAAAAATGACATTTTAATATATGAAAATTTCCTGCACATCAATTTTGAAAATCCCATCTTTTTTAACATTAAAGAGATAATTTATTGAATGCATATTTATACCTAATAGTTGTGCAAAAAAATTTCAACTTCATTATTATATTTTGAATATTTAAATTTCATGTGACCTATCAAAATTAAAAAAAATTAATGTTGGAAGTGTAGAAATTTGACATGCATACCTTTTCTGCATGTAGGAGCCAGAGCTATCTTTCTGAAAGCAATTTAATAAAATATATTAAACATTATGTGTAACCATATTATATACCTTATGACCTAATATGTTCCCTCCTACTGTCTGTCTGAAAGCAATAAAAATTCTGACAAAGATTAATGTAGAGATATATCCAATGTAGCATCACTTTCAATAGCAAAATCGTGAAAAAGCTTACATGTTTACATTTGGAAAGTGATTAAAGGCATATTGGTGTATCCATTTGTTATGTGAAAGGCTACATTGGGAATAAATTTCAATCCTGATTCTCTTTCTTTCTGTGACTATTTCTTAGTCTTTGTTTCCTTGAATGAGCAATGAGATTGATTATACCCATCTCAGGGCATTTTTGTAAGAGAAAAGACAAAAATAACATTAAATTTTGGTGCCTATATCGGAAATGGAAATGCTAATATAAGAAAAGTTACCAAAATAATATAATAGTATTTATGGCAACCAAATTACATGAATTCACTTGCTTCCTTTTAGTTCTTCATGCTTGCTTTGTTCTCTTCTAGTATCACATATGAATTTGGAGCCTGGATTCCATAAACTGAGTCCTCTCAGGGGTTTTCTTAAAAATTGTTATCACAGACAAGGTTTCTTTTCAAAATTAGAAGCAAGGATAAACACAAGTGACTTTCCTGGGAATGCTTCCTCTAGGGATGCAGGCAGAATAACAGAAGTCATTATGAGCAACCACTGTTTGAGCGGAACAAGCAAATGGGCCAAGTAATAGGGAATTTTTCCCTGGTTTATTGTATTAGGTATCATTATGTTTGTATGAGCAGTATTGTGACAAAAGAGATATGACAGGTTGGAAAACACAGAAACACATTATTGGTTCGTATAGTTTTATTCCATTTGTATATAAACAAACATAATGCTGCAGACTGAGAGGCTGAAACATAAATGTGGTAATACAAGGGATTTAAAAGAGATCTTCATGAAATAATATATAAAGATTTGCATTTTCTGAGTTTCTATATGCAGTTACAGAAACTCTGTAACTAATGTTCTAATGTTAACACTAATTTATAAAGGAATAAAAGGATAGAACTAACGAACGACTCATACAGAGCTTCACATCTAATATTTTTCTGTGCCAGGATTCAGACTCACACAGGCTGATATCAGAACCTGAACTGTTAGCCAATAATGCAACTGTCACTAACAACCTCCCTATTGTAATGAGACTAGCTAGTAGGCAGCTTTTAATGTTTGCTACACACCGAGCTGTGTATAGAGAATTTTACAAAGCTGATCTCTAATGACTATGGAACAAACTCTGAATTAAATACATTGTATTTTCTAACATGTTTTGATGTGAACAAAAAGTTCAAGTAATGTTTCATATGTACACATTGATTTGGTGAAATGTGAATTTTGCTTCTTTGAATCTTGGATATGATTCATAAAACAATTACAGAACTATGTGAACTTTCCAAATGCAGAATTATAATAGTAAATTACCATGTTGAATGAATGGCTTGATGGGAAATAAAAGACTTCTTTGTTTTATTCTTGGATAAACCAAGGTGGAAATATAGGCTGCTTCCAAGATTTAGCTATTGTAACTTGTGCTACTACAAACATGGGTATGAATATACTACTGTAATATGTCTTTGACTCTTTTGGATCAATATTTAAAATAAGAATGGTGTAATCAAATAGAATTTCTAGGGTTTTTTATTTCTTTATTTTTTAAAGAGAGCATGAATTAGAATTAAAACAAAAAAAATACAAGTGATACAGAATTTCACTTAACAGAGTAATAAGAATTTCACAATATATGTTGTAATACAGAGTGTTGTCTTCCAAATAGTTATTCACATTACCAGATATATTCATGTAAAAGAAGAAAAGAAAAAAATGTATAAGAAATTAATCAGAGAAAAAGTACAAACAATTGAAAAAAAGAGACAAAATAAATTACTATCTACTCCTTTCCATAGACCAGCAGAAATTCACAGTACAGTTGTTCAAACCATCCTGCTTCCGTACATAGATAAATCGCTTTTTACCCACTCCCTCTCCTCAACTCAATAACTCTTTCCTGTCGAACAAGTTCATTCCCTTTTTATCAGTAGCTATTGTACCCTTCAAATTCCATTTTTCTCTTTTAGGTTCTCACACTAAGGAGACAATACAATGTTTGCACATGTGGGTCTTATGTATTTCACTTACGAATATGTTATCTAGTTGCATCCATTTACCAACAAAAGTCACAAATTTATCCTGTTTTATAGCTAGATAATACTCAATTGTGTAAAAATATCACATCTTCTTAACCCATTCTTCAGTTGATGGGTACCTGAGTTGTTTCCAGGATTTTGCTATGCCAAATTGCACTGCTATAAATATGGGGGCATATATACCACTGTGGTATGAAGTTCTCAGTTCTTCTGGAAAAAAGAATTTCTAGTTTTGTTTTTTGAAAAAAAATTCATACTGATTTCCATAGGAGTTGTATTACTTCGCTTACCCCCCAAATGTGTAGAAAGGCTTCTTTTTCCTCTAGCCCCACTAGTATCTTCTATTATTTGATTTATTGGTCATAGTCATTATTTCTGGGTTAAAATGTAGTCTCATGGCCCTTTTAATCTGCATTACTTTATTTTTTATTTTTTATTTTTTTTTTTGGTGGAACTGGGGATTGAACTCAGACCCTTGCACTTGCCAGGGAAGCGCTTATTCCACTGAGCCATCTCCCCGGCCTAATCTGCATTACTTTAATGGTGAGTGTGAATATTTTTTCATGTAGCTACAGGCTGTTTATACCTCTTCTAAAAAGTGTTTATTCATTTCAGTAGGCCACTTTAAAAATTAATTTTATTCTTAAGAGTAAAAACAGAAGGAAAAGAAAAAGGAAACATAACAAAAACAGGATAACATACAAATGCATATGTCACAGATTTTCAAAACAGGAATAGCTAATTAACAATGGTTTTTACATTACCTATTTTTAACATCAAAAATCTTGCTCAGATTACCAGATATAGTTATGCAAGATTGGACAAATAATTGAATATTAATTCTTGCTTTCAAGAAAACTTAATTTTTTTCTTATCTTTTTAAAGAATATTTTAAAGAGAGTATAATAATGGATAATACATTAGATACAGTACACATTTAGAAGACTAAGATTAGAGGTATTCAACCATGGGTTTTGTATTATACATTGCTGTCTTGTTATAGTTGCTCAGATCTCAGATATCAACATATAGAGTTAGTAATGGTGAAAATCTAAACATAACTATTATTTTCAAAAAATTGACAGAAGTTACTAGTACAATCATCTCAGCCATTCTGAATATATATTTGCAAGATTTCCCCCTTCATTTTTTCCTACATTTAACCATTCTCACATTGTCATTGTTTAATCCTTAAGTTCAGTTTCTTTCAATTTTTGCTATATCTATTATACATTTTAGATTTTATTTATTCTTCAGAATCTTACACTAGAGAGACAATATGATATTTACCCTTCAGATTCCATTTTTGGAATACATATATATGGGTCTGATGTATTTCACTTATGAGTATAGCCTCTAGTTGCATCCACTTACCTATAAAGGTCTTGAGCTTATCTTTCTTTACAGCTGAGTCATATTCCATTGCATAAAAATGCCACATGCTTTTCATCTATTCCTCAGGTGATGGGCATTTTGGTTATTTCCAAGATTTGGCTATGACCAATTATGCTGTTATAAACATGGGTGCAGATATATCACCATGTTATGATGTTTTCAGTTCCTTTGGGGAAATACCAAGAAGGGGAATAGCTGGGTTGAATGGAATTTCCAGTCCTAGTTTTCTGTGGAGTCTCCACACTGATTTCCATAGTTGTTGTACCAGTCTACATTCCCACCAGCAGTTGAGAAGGGTTCCTTTTCCCCAACAGCCTCTCTAGCATATTAGTTGAATTCTTTATGATAGCCATTCTTCTGGGGTGAGATGGTATGTAAATGTTATTTTAATTTGCATTTATTAAATGGCCAGGGCTGTAGAACATTATTTCATGTATGTATTTGTCACTGGCATTTCTTCCTCTAAGAAGTATTGATCTCAGATACCCATTTTTGGATTGAGTCTTTAAATTTCAGGGGCTGAATTTGATTTTAGCTCTTTAATTTACAGAGAAGTCCTTCATCTAAGTGGTTGTTGGTTACGATTTTTTTCCCAATTTGTGGGTTATCTTTTCACTCTGTTGGTGATTTCTTTTGACATAAAGAAACATCTCAATAAGATCATATCCAAGATGTTGATTCTTTGGTATTTCCCATGAAATTTATTTTGGGTTCTGCCTACTCCTATGTCTTCAAGGTTTTTGCTTATTTTTTTTCTTCCAGGAGATTTAGTGTTTTTGTTTTAATGTTTAGATCTTTATTCCATCTTGATTTCAGTTTAGTGCATGGCAATAGAAATATGTCTGGCCTTAGTTTATGACATGTGGAAAGTCAGTATTTCCAGCATCATTTCTTCCAGTGAGCATGGTTGGCCCCTTTGTCAAAGATAAGATGGCTGAGTACATTTATAGTTGTATTTTCATCTTCTGTTCTGTTACACTGATCTTCAGGTCTTCTTTTTTCCAGTACCATGCTGATTTTATCACAGCAGTTTTGTAGTATAATTTCAAATCAGGGATTGTAATGTCTCCTTACTTGCCTTTGTTGTCCAAAATTGGCTTTGTTATTCTAGGTCTTGTCTGGTTTCAAATAAATTTTAACCATGATATGTCTAGATATGTAAGATATGTTTTGGTATTTTGATAGGAATTGCATTAAATCTGTATAACACTCTTAGGACTACAGCCACTTTCACAGTGTTCGTTTTTCCTAGGCAGGAGCAGGGAATATCTTTCCATCTTCTGAAATCCTCTTTGATCTCTCTCTTTTCTTAGAGGGTTGTAATTTTCATTGTATAGATCTTTTATTTCCTTTGTTAGGTTAATTCTTAAGTAAGTCACTTTTTTGATGCTATTGTGAAGGGTATTTTTTCTCTAATTTCTCTCTCAGTGAATTCAGTATCTGTGTAGAGGAAAGCCATGATTTTTGAGTGTTGACTTTCTATCATGCTATGCCATTGAATTTGTTTATTAATTCTAGGAGCTTTTCTGGTGTAGTTTTTGTGTTCGAAGTAGAGTATCATATCATTTTCAAATAATTATAATTAAGCTTCTTTTTTACTTATTTCTTTTATTTCCCTCTCTTGTCTAATGGCTTTAGGTAATGATTCCAGAACTATATTGAATGGGAGTGGTGATAGAGGACATTCTTGTCTTGTACCAGCTCTGAGAGTAAAAGATTTCAGTTCTTCCCCATTTAGAATTATGTTAGCTTTTGGGTTGTCATAGATGGCTTTTATCAGATTGAAGTAGGACTTTGAACATGAATGAGTGTTGGACTTTGTCAAAAGACTTTTCTGCATCAATTGAGATGATCATGTGGTTTTTAGATTTTGCTCTATTGATATAGTGTATTACATTTATAGATTTGCGAATATTGAACCATCTTTGCATCCCTGGGATGAATCCCACCTGGTCATGTTGTATAATCTTCTTGATGATTTGCTATATTCTATTTTCTAGGATTTTATTGAGGATTTTTGCATCTATGTTCAGGAAGGAGATTGGCCTGTAGTTTTCTTTCTTATTTGTGTCTTTCTCTGGTTTTGTTATCAGTATAGTACTTGCCTCCAGGAATGATTTTGGGAGGATTGCTTCCTTGTCAATTTCATGAAAGAGTTTGACGAGTATAGGGACTACATCTTCTGTGAATGTCTTGTAGAATTCAGCTGTGAATCCATCTCGACCTGGACTTTTCTTTGCTGGTAGGTTTTTAATTACATCTCGTATTTCATTGGCTGTCATTGGGCTATTGAGAGTGGTTATATCTTGTCGATTCAGTTGTGGTAATTTGTACCTTTCTAGGAATCTGTCCATTTCTTCTGTGTCTTCTATTCTGTGAGAGTAAAGATTCTCAAAGTAGCTATTGATAATCTTCTGAATTTCCACTGGGTCTGTGGTAATTACACCCTTTTCATTCCTTATTGCTTGTATTTGAATTTTTTCTTTCCTCTTTTTGATGAGGTTAGCTAGGGGCTTATCGATTTTATTTAATCTTTCAAAGAATCTGCTTAGATTCATTAATTCTTTGGACTGTTTTCTTCATCTCAAATGAATTAATTTCTGCTCTAATCTTTATGATTTCTTCCCATCTTTGGGCTTTGGGTTTGGTTTGTTCTTCCTTTTCTAGGTGTTGGAAGTGCAGCATTAAGGTGTTTATTTGTTCCCATTCTGTTTTCATAATGTGTGAGGTCACAGCAATGAATTTCCCTCTGAGAACTGCTTTCATTGCATTCCATAAATTCCGATAAATTTTGTTTGAATTTTCATTGAATTGTAGATATTGTTGATTTTCTTTTTTAATTTCATCTGTGACCCATTGGTTGCTGAGCAGAATGTTGTTTAATTTCTATGTATTTATGGTTTTTTTTTTCTGGTTTCATTTGTCATTTATTTGCAGTTTCATTGCACTGTGGTCAGATAATATGCATGAGATAATTTCTGTTTTCTTGCACATACTTAAGCATGATCTATGGACTAGTATGTGGTGTATTTTATAAAATGACCCATGTGTAGCTGAAAAAATTGTGTATTCATCTGTGGTTGGTAGGAACACTCTGTATTGTCCACTAAATCCATTTGTTTCAAGCTCTGGTTCAGTTCTGCTACTTCTTTGTTAATTTTTTGTCTGCCTGAGCTATCTTTTTGGGATAAAGGGGTGTTAAGGTCTCCTGTTAAGACTGTGCAATTGGATATTAGATTTTTCATGTCCATTAAGATTTGTCTTATATAGTTAGGTGCTCCTGTGTTTGGTGCGTACTGATTTATGACTGTTACCTCTTCCTCTTGAATTTTTCCCCTAACTAGAGTATAGTGGCCTTCTTTATTTCTTTTGATAATTCTTGGTTTGAAGTTGAGACTGTCTGAGAACAGGATAGCTATCCCTGTTTTTTTCTCAGGTGCTGGGGCGTGTAGCATTGTTTACCATCCTTTGACTTTCAGCCTATGTATTTGTTTATGAGTTAAGTGTGTTTCTTGTATACAGCATATTGCTGGATTTTGTTTCCTAATCCACTGTGCCAGTCTATTTCTTTTAATTGGGGAATTGAGTCCATTTATATTGGTGATTATAATTCAGATGTATTGATTTATGTTTGTCATTTTATTTTCCTTCTGTTGGCTCCCTACTTTATTCCTGTGTTTAAATGTTTGCCAGGTTTGGTGGGTAATTTCTGTTGTCCTTCTTGGATTTCTGCTCATTTTGATCCCTTTCTAGAGTATCTTTTAGTACTCTGTGCAGGGTTGATTTTGTTGCCCTGAATTTCTTTACTTGTTCTTTGCCATTGAAGTATTTCATTTCACCATTAAATTTGAAAGAGGGTTTTTCAGGGTATATTAGTCTGGGTTGGAATTTGTTTTCTTGTAGGAATTTAAGTATTTTGTTCCATGCTCTTCTTGGCTTCATGGTTTGTGAAGAGAAATCTGCTGTTATTCTGATGAGTTTTCCTTTAAATGTGATCTGTTTCTAGTTCCTTTTAGTATGTTCTTGTGCTGATGTTTTGGGTTCTTAAGTATTATATTTCTGGGTGTAGGTTTAGTTGGGTTGATATTAATTTGAGTTCTGTATGATTCAGTTACCTTAAAGTCGTATTGTTCACCATATTTTGGAAGTTTTCTACTATTACTTTGACCCATATTCTATTTATGTTGTTTGTATTGCCTTCTTCCTTCTTACTGATGTCTATTCATCTTGTGTTGTTCATCTTTGTATCATCTTGTAGCTCCTGAATTATACTTTCTTGGATCCTACTTGTTTTTAAGAGATCTTTCCTTGTTGTTTCACTAGTTACAATAGTGTCTTCAAGGTCTAAAAGTCTATCGTCAGTGCTGGCCAAATAGCTCAGTGGATTAAAGCACCTGCAAGCAGGTGCAGGGGCCAGGGGTTCTATGCTTGGGCCTTCCATGCCAGCCCCACTCCTGGAGTATGCTGAGATGGCAACTGAGACTAGGCATGGTTGTGTGTGCCTATAACCACTGCTCTTGGGAGGCTGTAAATAAGAGGATCATTATGAGTCTGATCTAGTAGTGAGACCCTGACCACTCTCCCTTCCCTAAAGTACAAAAAAAATTAAATAAATAGGTAAAAAATAAAAGTCTATCTTCACTTTCATTCAAACAGTTTTGCCAACTTTTAATGGAGTTTTTAGTTTTCTGTATATCTCTTTGAATCTGCTTCATGCATTCTGTTTCTTTCCTATACTGGTCATTCAAGGTTTCAAGGTATTCATCATTTTTCTATTCTATTTTTTTTGTCAGTGTCTTCTTTAGAAATGCTTAGTAATTCTTTCATTACAGTTATAAATTATTTTTTTACCTGTGAGATTATTTCTGATATAATTTTTTCTATACCTTTCTGCAGTTTTTTCTTTACTTCAATTGCTATTGTTTCAGAGATTTCAGGTGTGTGATTTGCAATATCTTCTATGTTGATGTCTCCTGGGTTTATTTTGGGTGAGCTTGGGGCCTGAGATTGGCTTTTGCTCCTTCTCTTTGTTGTTTTCTATAACAGAGAGAACTCTTTATTCAATTTTTTTTTTTTTTTGTGGAACCGGGGATTGAACTCAGGCCTTGCCCTTTCCAAGGAAGCACTTATTCCACTGAGCCATCTCCCTGGCCCTCTTTAATTTGATTTCTGTGTTACCTTTTTGTGAAAGTTTGATAGTAGGTAGCTGTATCACTGTAGTCAGAGCTTCTCTGCAAAGAGTTTGTTTCTTTAGGTATTTCTTCTGTGAGAGATTATTGCTTTGTGTGTTTCAAAGATTTTGCATTCTCTACTGATTGAGAGTGAGATACTGGTTTCCATTTGGCACTCTCCTCCATCTTTCAGAGTAGGGCTTCGGTGAGGTTATTATTCACCTACCAATATTATTACCCAAGAAAGAACATGTGGGCAAGGCAGATATGGTTTCTTGCTTACCATAATTTAATTAGCAATACTAATAACAGCTATTGAAATTTAGAAATTAACAAACTTCTAAACTAATGGGTTTGTACTTTAGACCATAGAAGCAAACATTATAGATGTATAACAAACAGATCTTAAATTGAGAATTTGTTTTCAAATTAGTTCTCTGAGTTCTACGTGGGCACTGTCCCTTCATGCACCTGGAGTCTTCCTGGCAGACTAGTTCACCCCAGTTACCTGCTACCACCTCTGTTCTGCAGGGATGCTCCTGTAGGTCTGAGTCTATGTCTGGGCTTAGCTGGGCCCAGAAGCACACCTCAGCTCACCAGGCCTAGATCTACTGATCTCAAGCTAGACTGACTGGAGCTGGGTCCAAATGCTGTGTTCAGTTCTTTCCAGCTGAGCCCTGTCTTAGTGGACCACTGGGCCTGTTGGTTGCCTATCCCACATTTCCTTCCCAGTAGGCCCACCATGATAGAGTAGGCCTGCTGTGCCCTGCTGGCTGCTGCTAGCAGAACATTTTATGATTGGGTCATTTATTTGAGTGAATCTCTTTTTTTGTGCTCTTTATATATTCTAGATTTTTTTTATGTGTGTGTGTGTGTGTGTGTGTGTGTGTGTGTGTGTGTGCAGGGTCTCACTGCACAGCCCAGACTTGGAGTGATCCTCCTGATTTCTTCCTGCCTGGGATTACAGGTGCATTCCACCATGCCCAGACTTCATTGCTGACTCAGTGCAACCAGGTGTGGGGTCAGCACAGCATGCTGAGCCAGGGATTGAACCCTGGCCCCTGCACTTACCTAAGCAAGTGCTTAGGCCACTGAGCTATAGAGCCAGCCCTTACATATTCTAGATGTTAATCCTCTGGCCAAGTTAGAGTAGACAAACAAGTGCTAATGAAAATACAAAAAATTTGGAGTTTTTTAAATCTTTTATGTATTTGGTACAGGGTCTCACTATGCTGATTGGACTTGTAGTGATCCTCCTGTTTTCAGCCTCCCCAGTGCTGGGATTACAGGTATGTACCACCACTTCTGGACTTCTTGGCCAGCTCACTGTGTCCCGCTGGCTACCATTAGAATTTCCTTTGGGCTAAGATAGTAGAGATCCTCCAAGAATACTACCTAAATGCAAATATCTTATTTGGTATAGTAATTTCCTTTGATTCTACAACAAATTACCACAACTTTAGTAATTTTAAAGCTGCCCCCATTTATTCTCTTGTATGTCTAGCAAACTGTAAACAATTTATAATTCATTTCCCTGAACCCAAGTCAAGATATTGGTGTTGTGATGCTGCCCACCCACCCCTAACTGTTGTTCAGCACAGTTCATTTCCATGAGTCTTACCATTCAGAACACCATGCCTAATCCATGATTCCCTTCTTCTGTTTCCAGAGCCAGCAGTGCAGCCTCTTGCTTCAGGGCCTACACTCCCTTCCGTGTCAAATCTCCCTCTGTCTCCAATTTGCATTTAGGGTCCATCCTGGTAAGGCAGGGAAAGCTTTGGATCTCAAGATCCTTTCCTCAGATCTGTGAAGCCTGCTTTCTACATAAATTATAAAAATTCCAAATAATTAGTACTCGATCATGTCTGCATACAAGTATTCCTGTCACCACAGCTCAGAAATGTGGCTACTTTCAGTAATAGTGGGTGGTGAAATAATAGACTGAAAAACAATAACTTTCTATTTAGAAATACATTGGAACATAAAATTGCATAAGTCTTCAAATTTCACAACAAAGTAAGAGTTTGAAGATCCTAAGTACAAGTCTAAAAAAAGTATGAAATACCCTTCCATCCCCAAGATTATTTTTTTAAACTTAAAACTTCAA
>NW_004524580.1:9413958-9415683 GCF_000260255.1 Octodon degus
TAATGACTGAAACTGAAGGCCTCACATTTTGCCAGGCAGGCACTGCACCACTGATCTAAATCCCCAGTCCCTAAAGCTTTAGCTACATAATTATCATGGAGAAAATTGGAACACTAATTATGGAATGTAAAATGTTATAGCAGCTTTAGAAAGTAGTCTGGAAATTTCTCAAAATGTTATACAGAATTACCATGCAACCCATTAATTCCACTAACAGGTATATATTCAGCTTTTCATGTCTATGACAAAATACCTGAGAGAACTTAATGGAGTAAGGATGTACCAAACAGTGTCCATAATCTGGGCACTATGATCCGTTCCATAACCATGGCCCTGTCTCCTAATTTCTTTTCTCATTGGGTGCTCTTCATTTTCTTTGCTTGTCTGATTTATCTGATTGTGACCTGTAGCATTTTGTTGAATAAAAATGATTAAAAATCCCTGTCTGAGAGAAAATTTTCAGCATTGTGTCAGCTACTGCGTTATGAATGGACTTCACTGTGTTGAAGTAGGCTCCTTTGTATGACTAGTTTGTTTAGCAGTTTTCTCACAACTGGACTTTGATTTTTATCAAATATCTTCATGCATCTCTTGAGACAGACATTCCATGTTTGTCTTTTATTGCATTGATATTGTCTACCACATATGTTGACATGTTTAAATTGAACCATCCCTGTGTTCCTGGCCATTTATTCACAATGAATTGCATTTTCAATGTGCTGTTGGATTTGCTTGTGTACTCTTTTGCTAAAGATTTTTTGTGTATTGATTTCATCAAGAATATTGGCCTCTACTTCCTCTTCTGTTATACTGTGGAGTGTATTTGATATTATTAACAGGTTAGTGCTATCCTATACTGAGTTTTTAAAAAGTTCTTATTTTTTTCTGTTTACAATAATAAAGAGCATTAAGTTTAGTGCTTCAAGTGTTCTGTATTCAGCAGTGAGGCCAATTAGTTTTAAAACTTTCTTTGATAAGTGACATTGTATTACTGATTCAATGTTTTTTTTTGATGTGAGTCTATTCGAGTTTTCTATTTCTTCACAATTCACTCTTGACAAAGTATATTGTCTAGCTGTTTGTCCATTTCTTCTAGCCCATCAAATTTCTTATTATAGTCATTCATAATAGCCTGTAATGATTTTGTGTATGTTTTTCATATCAGTTGTAATGTCTCCATTTTAATCTCTCATTTCATTTTTTTGTTCCAACTTTTTCTTTCTTATTCTACCTGAAAGCTTATAAATTTTATTTAACGTTTCAAAGAAGTAGCTCTTGGTTTTTGGATCTTCTGAATTATTTTTGTCTTCACATATTTCTACTTTGATATTTATTGCCTTCATTGCATTAATTTAGGGTTTGATTTGTTTTTATTTTTTGAGATGCAGTTATCAGGTATTTATTTGATATCTTTCTTCACTTCAGTATTGATTGCTATGCACATTCCTCATAGTACAGCCTTTGCTGTATCCTACTGGCTTTGCTGTTGCAACTCATTTTCATTTGAAACATTTAAATTTTCTTCTTGATTCATTGATTGAAAAACCTAGTTGTTTCTTTTTATATATTTGCATAGTTTTCGGTTTTTCTTATTGATTTCTTGTTTTGTTGCATCAGAAAAGCCATCAGAATGACTTCAATTTTAAAAATATGTGTTGATACTTGTTTTGTTGTCTATTATATGGTCTATTCTAGAGACATTTTCATGTGCTGATCAGAAGTAGA
>NW_004524580.1:9415783-9432725 GCF_000260255.1 Octodon degus
AGAGAGAGAGAGAGAGAGAGAGAGAGAATAGCTGAATGAATGGAATGGGCTGCAGATGCCCTTTCAATTCTCTTGGTCTTCAGAGCAGTTTACCTCTGTCTTTTCTGCATTGAATTTCTGTATCAATGATCTGTTCACAGCTCAAAATGGGGTTTTAAGGTTCTCAACTGCTATCGTACTGTACTTTATCTTTGTTGATCCCTCAAAGTTTCCCACAAGCTTTCTTCACTGCTCTTTAGCCTGCTTTCATTTTTTTTTCTTTCCCACCAGTTCTTTCAAATATCTTGTCTTCAGTCTCACTATTTTTCATCTGCTTGAGCTATCATTGTAAAAAAAAAAAATATTGTCTCTTTTGACTGCTTTTGGCCTAAAGTGTATTCCACCTGCATGGCGGTTACCCCACGTTCCACTCAATTACACTTGTATGGAACATTTTATTTTATCACTTCACTTTTAGTCCTGAAGGTGAAGTATTTATAAGCAAAATATGGTTTGATTGTGTCTTCCTTTCATTTCTTTTTAAGCAACAGAGTCACTCTGTGTCTTTTATTTGGAAAATGTAGTCCATTGATAGTCATAATAATTATCAATAGATGCAGTCTTATTACAGCTATTAAAGTAACTTGTTTTCTAATATTATTGTAGTTTTTTCCTTCTATTTTGAAATGATTGAAACCTAATGTAATCATAAATAATAGACACATATAAAATAATGAGAAACAATACTAAAAGTAAAACCTGTAAGTTCACACATTAAGGTCTCACACATTTTTAATTTTTATATCTTATTTTACAACATTTTGTTTCTTATCTGTTAACATTTTAGTGTCATTATTATTTTTAATTGCTTTGCTTCTTATCTTTATATCAAAGATAGAAATGATTTACCCATCCTGCTTATAATATTAGGTCATTCTGATTTACCTATATAATGAATCTTACAAGTGATTTTATACTTTCCTAAGTATTGTGCTTACTCTTTAACTCCTTTCTTTCAGTTTGAAAAACTTTCATTAAAATTTCTTTTTTAAAAAAATTTTTAATAATTTTATTGAGAAACAAATAGCAATGCGACAGTTTCAAAACCAATTAGTAGGGCAGTTGCAATAATTAATACATTGCATATTGTCGTCTTTGTAGTAGTTATTCACAGTACAAGATGCAGACATGATACCCTGTCCAAACACTATTAGTACAAATCTTTCTTCTCATTGAACTAAGAGAAGGTAGCTATATACACATCCTAACTATTTTATGTATACAGATACAAAATGGTCCTTCATTTATATCTCTTTTGTTTAGTTTTGTCAGAGATGTCCCAAATTTCCTGATCAAGGAGATTATGGGGCCACAGAGGAAAGTGATCAATGATGTAGAGTGTGCCTAATGAGAGTCACATGGAGAGAAAACATTCTCTCAGGCTTTCACAGGGAACAAATTGGTCAAGCAATGGCTGTGACTCATCCGCATGGCTGACACTGACAAAGGATCTACAAACTGTGGTCCAGGGTTTCAGGGTAAATCCTTAAGGGATTTGACTGAACTTGTCAAAGACAAAAGTTACATTTCTTGTTATATAGGTCTTGCTTTATCTTGGTCTTAACTATCCAGTAGAAAAGCATAAAAATCAGATATAAAAAGTAAAGCCATATTAATATGCTGAGCTGTAAAAGGCTCAAGTCAACAACTTCTGACATTGCCGGTCCTATGGACAACCCACTACTATTATGGACTACTGGACTATATTGAATTATTTTGCTGAATTCAAGCACATAAAATATTTAAATGGCAGTGGAATGCCCATCTCATTAACATTTCTTACAGAAGAAGTCTGGCAGAGATTTTCAGCTTTTGTTAATCTAGTAATGCCTGTATTTCTTTTTCATTTGAGGAAAACATCTGTGCTTGTAGAGTATTCATGGCTGACAGTTTTGTTTTTACCTCATCATCACTGTGAAAGTCTCATGCTAGTCTCTTCTGGCTTGTAAAATTTCTGCATACAGGTCTCTTGCCCATTGAAAGGGAGCCTCTACATGTTGTTACTCTTCCTTTGGGATCTTGAGAATCTTCTCTTTGTCTTTTGAGTACTGGATTATAATATGTCTTGGGAGCAAATCAGGTTAAGTCATATCGGTTGAACTTTGACCTTCCTTTACCTGGATATCTGTATCTTTCTCCCTGTTTAGTAAGGTTTTTTATCATTTTGAATTATCTTTCTATCCCTCAGGTATTCTTAACTTCTTGAATTCAAATATCATGAATATTGCACTCTAATATTGTCCCTAATTTCCTCAGAGTTTCCTGCATTCCTGTTATGCCTTCTTTCTTTTTTCTCTTTCAGTATTTCTTTAAAAGAGTCTATCTGTTAAGCTTATTAATTCTTTTATCTATTTAAGCTATAATGTTTTCAATTAGTCTGTATATTTTTCAACTCAATATTTGTACTTGATTTATTTTGTTGTTTCTATTTCTTTGTTAAGATTCTCAAAGTACTGAATTTTTTTTTCTTCAAGCTCATTAAGTTTCCTTAACATGATGTTTTAAATTTATTGAGAATTCTCCCACATAAATTATGATCTGTTCAGTTTCTGGCTCTTTATCAGGCAAAGTTATGGTTTTCTGACAGCTCTTCATATTTGCTGGCATGTAACATTGTCTGTGCATTGAAGAATCAGATATTTACTTCATCCTTAGTCTGGCATTTTGTGCTTGTCGTTTTAGCTATTCTACACATGCTACTTATTTTCTCTATATCTGTAGTCATTTTCCATTATGTTAACCCTGGAAAGCACCCAGATCCATACTTGCAAAGAGGCTGCTGTTGGTGTACTGTCAATTTCTCAGTATTAAAGGCCAACTGAAGCCCAAGTTTTTCCTTAATACACTGTTAGTGTGTTCTTAGGAAAGAAACAAAAGAATACATGGAAAGCATGTTCTGTATCCATGATCCTGTCCTTGGAATTAGGCCCAGTTGCCTCACCATGGGTATAAGCCTATGATCAGGGACTATGAAGATTTGCTCAGCTTTGGATGAACCCATGTGTTATGGTTTATGGCAAGATGTCCCCCAAAGCATCATATGCTCATATGTGAGGCTTTTGGGAGGTGATCAGATTACCAGTGTGTGATACTCACCACTGGGCTAGTTCCTGCTTGTTTTTAGCTAGGTGTGATGTTGGGAGATGAAGTCTGGAGATGAGGTCATGGTGGGTAAGCTCTGGAAGAGTAAATCTCTCTGTCCCCAGTCCCTCTCTGCTTCCTGCAGTGTCATGAACAGCCTCTTCTCCGTTCTGTCCCTCTGCCATGCTATTCTACCTAGAGATGGCAACTGTGGACTGAAGACTTTACAAACTGTGAGCCCTAAATAAACCTTTCCAACTTTTATATTGTAACTCAGACACAAGAAAGTAACTAAGATATCATGAAAGCACAACTTTCAGGCTCCCATTCCACACCTGTGACTTCTGGTGCCACCAATCTATGACACATTCTTAGCCCACAATTACCAAGACCAACCCAACTCTGAGGGAGGACCAAGAACCACCCTGTCATGGACTACACCTGAGGTTCACTTATAGCATATATGCATGCAGCCACCCACGGATGATGCTAGCCAGAAGACAAGTCCATGTGCCTTCTCCTGCCACTGGAGCTGATCCAGAAGTTCTGTCCACAGGCAGGGCTAGGGGTAAGGGCTGAGAGAACCCACCCAGTAATAGAGGGCTAGGGGTAAGGGCTGATAAAATGTACCCAGTAATAGACCCACTTTTAAAAATAAAATATTACTTAAAATTATGAATATAGACAGGTAAGCACATTTTCAAACTCTAATGCTGAATTCTTGCTAAAAGAACCCCATGTTAAAGTAGTAGATGCTGACAGTTGACTGAGTCACAACTCCATGAAAACTTCTATTGCCTTCCTCCACTCTGGAGACAAGGAAGCAAAACAGTCCTTATTTTCATCTCCTTCAAGTATTCCTTACAATCTGGTGCATTAGTGAGTTCTATGTTGTGACAATAGAGTGCTTGAGAAGGTAATTTATAAAGAGAAGACATTTATTTAGCTCACACTTTCAGAAGTTCAAAGTCCAAGAGTATGTGGCCAGATTGATTTGGCCCCTATGAGGGTAGAGTCCCATAGCAGAATATAGGTAGCATTTGTAGTTATGTCTCAAGTAAGGAATAAGAGACTACAAAACTGAGCTTGTGCCATCACTTAAGAAAGGGTGACCTGAGGACTTCCCACAAGGTCCCACTCCTTAGAGATCCACAGAAACATGTCGTATGGGTTGCATGTGACACTACCTATATTTAATCCATTGCATCAAAATACATTTTCTTTTGCAAGTACAATATTGAAGGCTATCCAAATATTACCCCTTGAATGAACACTTTAAGTCCGTTGGGGGAAAAGTGGGATTAACATTCACCTGTCCTTTTCATCTTCAGTACAGCATTAAATGACAATAACAAATACAACACCCTTTTTTTAAGGCCAAAAAGGAGAAAAGTGTAAGGAATGGAAGAGAAAGAAAATGCAGGTACATTTTGCTCTCTCAGAACATCCTTTACCTGCTTTGTTAGTGGGCCACATACCTTCCGATTTTTGGTTAAAGGAAATTAACTAACTATTCTGATTTTAAAAAAATGTATGGCATAATTTGAAGTGTTAAAAAGAGTTTCAGTTAGTAAAAAAGTAAATACATGACAGAATCGTTCCCTTTCTCTCTACAGAGGAAAATATGGTAAGCTCAAGGGTGTGATTGTCATCTCACTTCAGACACATGAAAACCAGCATTTTGCTCCACAAAAATATGGACATTGTTTCCATTTTAGTATATCTGACATAATTTTCACATATTTCTGTTGAATATGTGTTAAAATATATCAGAGATGTTATCTGAAGTTTATACTATAAGTTATGAGAGGATGTAATAAAAATGTGACTTTCCAATTGTTTTTAATCATGTGCATATGAAATAAATGTATGTACAAATTTCCTATTATTAATGTGTTTAATGTACATTACACATAATATTAATATAAATTTTGGCTGAAAATAATCATATGCATAAGCATTTCAGTATGCTCACAAAAATAAGGCTTCTTTTTGAACTTTTATCTCAAGAGTTCTTTCATTCTTAAAAAATAAAATTAAGTTTCAAAAGTACTAATAACAAATGGCAGAGGAATTTTTACACGTCACATTAAAAATATTCACTTTTCATACCATGGTAGTATCTAGCATTAATTTTCAGATTTTTTCAAAGTTGTTTTCTGAGAAAAAGATTGAAAACAAGAGAAGGGGAGCACAATGCAAATGAAGGATGCAGTTCTGTGTATTTTGGTCAATGTTTTAAGAACGGTGACCCAAATACATTTTAATTTCCTCTGTAATTCTTTTTGATTATCTATTTCCCACCTCTAGGGCCCAGCAAGTAGTTTTATCACTCCTGGGAAGCAAAGGTGAGGACCTTGTTCTTTTTAGCAAGACATCAGACTTGAAGATCTTGACTCCATGGAGAGCTAAATGTTTACCACACCGCTTCAGCTGAAGGTTTGTATTCTCAGGGACACTGACAAAGGACAAAGCTCTAGCACACAAATGAAACCTTTTTCCTGTCCCTTCAATTATCCTTAAAGCTTCTGTTAGTAGAAAGAAGTCAGTTCACAGACAATAAGGCTAAGCCTCTTTTATGTTTTAGATCTAAAATGATCCCTCCCACCCAAAGTCTCACATGCTGGACAGGAAGTTGAATCATGGGATGCTGTAGTCATCAGTGGATTTATTCATTCACAAATTCAGTAGCAGTTAGGGGAGGAAGTCTGGGCAGCAGAGGCGGGGTCGCTGCAGTGTGATCTGAGGAGATTTACTCTGATCAATGGCTCCACACTTCTCTTTCCCGTTCCTGGCAGCCATGGGTTGAACAGCTTTCGTTCTGCATTCCCATGAACCATGACATTCCTACCTTGAAACCAGTGGACCTTGCACAACATGAACCAACATAAACTTCTTCTCCCTTAAATTGTGTGTGTGGAGTATTTTTTGAAGACATAGTGACTAAGGGTTTGTAACAGACAAATTGGGATTGATGCTATAAATGTTCCCAACAGTGTGGTTCAAAGGCCTCCTCCTTTTTTGTGGGAGGAACCTGGAAAAATTGGATAAAATGATGAAAGAAAGCCTTGCACACTGCAAGCAGAGTACGTATGATTCTGCTTGGAGTTCAAAAGAACTGCTGATGGAGATGCATACAGTAAAGGAAAAGTTCATGAGGTTTGAGTTGAGAACAAGTACTTCATTAGCAACTGGTCTAGAATCCATTTGTTAACCTTGGCAAAAAATTTGTTTTCATTTTCTAAGGCTGTGGGATACTGAGATTAAGGACAGAGGACTAATTAATCTGGCAGAGGAAATTTCAAAGTGGATATACACTGAAAATCAGGAGCAAAAGGTTATGAACATTTTCAGAAAGGATGCTCACAATAATGGGCCAAAGGAGAGTAAGATTGTTGAAAAAACAAGTATTAAAAGATGCCACATATTTTTATAAGAACAATAGAAAAAATGACTTAAAGGTATCTCAGGAATCATCAAAACCCCATCATTTTCTAGCTCAAAGGTACAGTACTGTACCCAAGAGACATCATAGCAGTAACTGGCATGTTATGACAAGCAGCCCATATTCAGAATACCAGAATGACAGGCACTCCAAACATGAAACTACTATTACAAATTACCATTTGCAGTGCAGTAGCTTAGTTCACAGGTATCAATATATATAGTTAGTCAGGGTGAGAATCTTTCCAATTAACTGCTAGATTAAAAAATCTTCTGAATATTCTCAGGATCATTGCCTTGCTCATCTTTTACATATAACTGTATGGCTTGACATTATCATGTTTCCTAGCTCTTCTCCTTTCCCTCTCTTGATTAGTTAGTCCTTGAGATCCTGCTTTCCTTTAACTTGTATTATATCTTTCTATTTGTATTTCTTCTTTGGAGTTCTTATGCTAGGGAGACTATATGATATTTACACATGTGTGTCTGGTTTATTTCACTTATGAGTATATGTTCAAGTGGCATCCACTTCAATATAAAGGCTTGCAGTTTATCATTCTTAATAGCTGAATAATACTCCATTGTGTAGAAATACCACCTTTTTCAACCATTCCTCAGGTGATGGGCATCTTGGTTGTTTCCAAGATTTGGCTATCACAAATTGTGCTGCTATAAACATAGGCACACATATATCCCTATGATATGATGTTTTCAGATCCTGTGGGAAAGTTCCCAGTAGAGGAATAGCTGATTTAAAGGGGATTTCCAGACCAACTTTTCTAAGGAGTCTCCATACTGATTTCATAATGGTTGAACCAGTCTACACTCCCACCAGCAGTGGAGAAGGGTTCCTTTGTCCCCACAGCCTCTCCAACATTTGTTGTTGGGTGATTTCTTTATGATAGCCATTCTTTCTGGGGTGAGATGATATCTCAATGTGGTTTTAATTTGCATTTCACAAATGGCTAGTGCTGTGGAGCATTTTTTCATATATTTATTCGCTTCTTTAATTTCTTCCTCTGAGAAGCGTGTGTTCATCTCGGATGCCCATTTCTGGATTGGGTCTTTAAATTTTGGGGCCCTCGTGTTTTTTAGTTCTTTATAGATTCTAGAGAGCAGACCTTTGTCTGAGTACTTGTCATGATTTTTTTCCAAATTTGTAGGTTGCCTTTTCACTTTGTTGGTAATTTCTTTTGACGTGAAAAAAATACTGTAAAGATTTCATTTGATGTGACACCCTGGGACACTGAAGAGGGCCACTCAGGAAATGCTTTCCCTGCATTTCTTTCACCACACTTGGCCATGTTGGCATTTGGGGACTTCTGCATCCATAATTCAAGGGGTTCTGATTACTGTTCTTGTTCGATGGTCATGAAAACTTCTATCCATATTTGAAATCCATTCAGGGTGCTGCTTAGAGAGCTATACATGAAGATGAAGGAATTTAGAGATGAAGAAAATGTGAATCATCTGCTAGGGAAAGTTATAAACAGTGAATGAAGTCAGCCCAAGAAAGTCCATGTGGGATACTACAGTGTGACAGATGCAAAGCTGGCTAGCCATGACTGTTGCAGTCCAAACATAATATTCCCTGAAACACATGAACTACAGGGTTTACTCTTGCTCCTTATGAGTTGTGCTCTTGCTTTGTTCCAACTCCTTTCTTTTTCCCTATTTCTCCCTTCTGAAATGAGAATGCTTTCCTTGTTTCATTGTAAACTGGAATTTTTAACTCCTTCCCCTCCTCCTCCCCTTGCTCCTCTTCCTCCACCTTCCCTTCTTCCTCTTCCCCCTTCTTTCTCCTCCTCCTCCCCCCTTTTCCTCCTCCTCCTTCTCCTCCTTCTTCTATTCTTCTTCTTCTTCTTCATCTTCTTCTTTCCAGGGATTTACCACCAAGAGTTTACCTTGAGTCTCAAAGAGGAATAGCCTTACAATTTTCAGCAGCTCTGGAAACTGTAACTCTTTTGGTAACTCTTAGAAATTGGACTAAATTAAGTTTGCATAATGTGATGGATATGAGTCTTTTGGGACTAGGGTTGAAATATGGTTTAGAGCTAAAATATCCCCTACCAAAGTCTCATGTATTTAGACACTAATTTGATTATGGAAGTCCTATCCACAGCACTGAATTATCTGCTGACAAATTTAGCCACTGATAAATTCAGCATCTAAATGTGCTGTTAGGAGAGAGGGTCTGATTGGAAGAGGCAGGCCACTGGGCCATACTCTTCTCTCTACCTCTTCACTTCTTGCTCTGTTGCCTGAATACCATAGCATGAGCAGCTTTTCTCTGACATGCCGTTTCACCTTGCCTTCATGCCTTGGAGCCAGCCAACTTTGGACTGAACCCACTAGAAATTGTGAAACAAACAAATCTCTGCCTTTTTGCATTGTGAATATCAGGCATTGTGTCCCAGCAATAGAAGAGTGATCAATACAATTAATGTCCCCTATTTAAAGAGACTGGAAGAAAAGGAGAGTGAAGGTAAGAAAATATATATAGTTGGTCCTGCTTTTGCCATTATGACTTTAACATGGAAGAATCACATAAATGAGACTCAGAAGACATCCTGCCCTGTTTTCCAGCTACATTGTGGATTGATACTGTTTTATAAGGGTTATCCAATCCCACCTAAATGCTAGAATGTTCAAAGCAGAATAGTTGATTATATCAGATATCTGGACAATAAAGCTAAGGTTGAACTCAAAGTTTTTTTTTTTTTCCTGAATTGAGGTGGAGGTACTCAGATGGTAGGTGAGGATGTGGTTCCTTAGCTTCCAGAGAAGACTGGGAGATAATTTCAACAGATGAACTACCTGAGTGGGTAGTTACAAAAAGAGATAAGGAAGTACCATCCTATTTTGACCAAAAGAAAATAAATAGGATAAAAATTTTATTGATTCCTGAACTCAGACTTACTTTTCAGTAGAATTACTACAGGTTTGTGCTTTGGCTTGGGAGACTGAACTGAATCTTGTACTTTTCCCCTCTTCTTCTACCTGTGGTTACTGTGCTTAGCAGCACAGCTCAACACTCCTGGGGGCTTAAGTTAATTGTGGGAGGAATGAAGGATATCAGGATTAGTTCTTCCTTAATTGCATATGTTTGGATTTTTTTCTTACGAAGTAAAAAGACAAGTATTGTAAATGATAAAAAAGCAATAATTTTGTTCAATTTTAATTAAAGGTCTCTCTCTCTCCCTCCTTCCCACACTCCTTTTCCCCCTCCTTCATGCAATATTTTACAATTGAAGATTGAAAGAATGTTTTCATAGATCAGCTTCTGGGTCTTTCTAGTTTACAAATTTTTAAATTTTTCCTCCATTTCTAATCATTTCCTACTTCTTTCATCTTATAATAAATCTGTGCCTGCAACTTCATGTCCCAAGTAAGGTAAGCCATCATTAGACAGTAAGAGCAGTTGTGGGAAGCTACCCCACAAGAAGAGTACTTATATGAGGGTAAGACTAACATTCAAAACTACATCTCTTTCCAATGCCAACATGAAGCACAATAAACCCCAAAATAAGTAGTAAGACACAAAGGACAGAAAATAAGAAGTAGGCAGAGATTTTTCCAATGGGAAGGGGATCAAGAGGTGGAAGGAACAAGGACTGGTGGGAAGGAAAGGAGAGAGGAGGAAGTTAACATGTATTAGCACCTGTACAAATTCCGCAGGATACTTTTAATCATTATGTACCACAAACGAATACTAATAAAGGTGTATAATTAATAAAAATATGGTGAATGCATAAAGTTTCAAAACTTGTTACTGACTTAGGCAGATGCAGGGGCCGGGAGTTAGATCCTCAGGCCTGCTGTGCCAGCCCCACCCCCAGGGCACGCTGAGAGGGCGATTGAGACTGGGCGTGGAGGAGCGTGCCTGTAATCCCAGCACTTGGGAGGCTGTAAACAGGAGGATCACTATGAGTCCTATCTACACAGTGAGACCCTGTCTTAAAATATAATAATAATAATAATAATAATAATAATAATAATAATAATAATAATTACTGAAAAGGACATTGCTACTGATTCTTCCCAAAGTATTTCCCCTTCTTTGAACACACTTCTCCCATTACTCTTGAGACTTCCTACCTTGTTCCAATTTTATTTTTAGTGTGTGTGCTGCAGAAGCCAGCTCCTCTATGACTTCCTGAAGGAATTTTGGAAGTCCTCTTCCATGAGTGTCTTTAGTTGTGCTGGCAACACCATTAATTATACAGCAATAATATGGCAATGCCAGCACAATTCATGTCGTTTTGAGATTTCCCAAGACCCAGAAGTTTCACAGTGTCCATGAATGAAGTCAAAGAGGACACACTGTGTTTTTCTGAGCAATTAATGTGCATTGCATGGCACTTGGCAGCAACATTTGCTGTACTTTTTAAATCACAATTTAGAGAGGTGCTCAGGAAACAGAACTTATAGAACTGCTAAGAAAGTGGGAAGAATGATACTATAAGTGTACCTACAATGAGGAGGAATATTTGAGAGGGATTAACAGCAATATGTATTTTTACTTCAATATTTTTTAAAAATTTTAACACTCACTATATAGCTTGATCAATCCTCAAATCCCAGTTCAACATTTTCTGCACTGAAACCCACAAATACAAGCAGCTACTTTTTTTTCAAGATGAAATGTGGATATTGTTATAGTACTCTTAACTGATTGCAATTAGATATATTATTCTTAAGATTTCCCTTTAAAATTAAATTATATTAGAACACTGTAAATATATAGCCATCTACCATCTTTTGAATGGAAGCCTAACAAATTTGAAAGACTGAATAATTCTTTGTTCAGTAGTAGAGGACTCATTCTTTTCACAACTCATATTGCAGTTAGCACACAGTTTAAAAATTCACCAGCACATCAATAATACAAAACTATACAACATTATAACTTATTTCCTCTTCAGAAAAGCAAAACATTATGAGAGACTGTTTAAATTATTTTAATACACGAACAGTAAAATTGAACAAACCTGGATGTAATTTTTCCCCCTAAATAGTAACTGTAGGCTCAGAGTGAAAACTTTAGTGAGGTCAATATTTTCTGTTTAATATATGCATATTTTGAATGAAACACCTGCTCATTCATTGTGTCTCCATTAAAATCTTGCTTCATATTTATTTATTAATTTTTATGTATTTGGTACAGGGTCTCACTATACATCTCAGACTTGTAGTGATCCTCCTGTTTTCAACCTCCCAAGTGCTGGGAATACAGATGTGCTCCACCACACCCAGTCTCAATCACCCTGGGGGCGGAGTCAGTACGGCACACCAGGGATCCCCTGCATCTACCTAAGCAGGCGCTGTAGTCACCTGAGCTTTCTGCCCAGCCCTTTTTTGCAATATATATTAACATCCATTAAGATAATAAGAAACTAAATTACATATCATTTGTTAGATTACTGCTTTATATGTTAACCCTAGAAATTTCTCTTTACTTAATTTGAAAAAGGTCTTTCTGATTTATGGGCATTATATACAGAACACAGATACAATCCACAGAATTGAGAGACTGATCAGTAATGCTTGGTTCAATAACTGCACACATTATGCACACAACTTACCATCTGTGTAATATATTGTCTATATAATATAAACACGTATCAATTACTGTGAACAAAGTCACTCTAACTCTTAGCAAAGATTTTTTTTTTTCTTTTTAATTTCATTGGGCATATAAACCAAAATTGAAAAGTTTGGACCTCAAAACTAAAAGATTAAATGGATAAAATTTTATTAGACTAAGTGACATTAATGAAAATAAAACTGGTTTACTAAAATCTGATATATTAGGATTATTAATTTTAGTATCTGGATCAGTCATTTTAATTGAGCTAAAATGGAATATATTTAATATTTTATATTGAAATATTACATTAAAATGTGAGAGATTTCAACAATCTCACATCAAAATCATTTCCTATTACTTGAAATTCAATTTGGGTTTTGCATAAGATTATGGTAGAAAATGTAATATTTTAAGTAAGTTTTTAAAACAGGCTTCATTCATTCAATAGATATTGACAATTTATTTTAACTAATTAAAAGTAGGTCATTAACTGTATTGTAACCCAGTAATAAAGCAATAAAAATATCTTTAACTTGAATTGAACATTATCTTAATCATTATTGAAATTAAATTAGACCCTACTTTTATAAGATGGATCACCTATAAGCGGGAATATTTGTTTCAAAAAGAATAGTTGTGTTAAATATAGTAAAGACACAGTTATACACATTATTTTTTTACCTTCACATTATCAGGAAAAAGATGAATAAAATAGAAAAGAATTTATATTTTCATCCACCAATATGAAAGTTTGTAAATAACCATATAGACTTCTGAAAACTGATTTCGTTTTCACTGGAATAAAGCTGCCCTATATTATTCTTGAACTTATCAGGTCAAATTGCTTTCAATTTTTCACCCAGCTACTAACAAATTGTGAAACTTTTAAGCTTCAAGATTTATACTCTAGCCCAAAGTATTCCCCCACTGAGTTTCATATTGACTACTGTACTTCAGGTCATAAGATTAGTGGAGAAATATCATTTTTGGAATTAGGCTTATATAAACAAAAACATACTATGAGTAGTGTGTTAGGGTACCAGCATGACATAGCAGAGTTAATTAGTATCAACTGAGAAAAGTGAATGGCTTTATTTGTTCATTGGTACTAGGGATTGAACTCTAGGGTTTCACACTGAGCTACATGCTTACCCTTATTTTAAATTTTTGAACAAGGTCTTACTAAATTCCTGAATTGCCCTGAAACTTGAAATCCTCCTGATTCTACCTCCCAGAGTTCTGGAATTATAGACATGCACTACCAGGCTCAGCTGAGGAGGAGGTTGTATTAAAGGGAGTACGTGAAAGTTAAAAGTGGAGCAATATTCAGTTTAAGAATTCATTAGGGAAAGTTCTGGTATGATAAATATCAGATGTGTGTGATTTCACACTCATTGACTATACACTAAGAATTCCTTTTGTCAACACTTAATTGAAGTCAGAAGGCAAGAGAGCCTACTGACATCATCAGCCCAGGTCCTCATCCCAGAAAGAACAGAGCACAAGTAAATCTAAAGACACAGAAGATACATCGCACAGCTCACCCTTTGGTATTGCAGTACCTTCTCAGGAGAAGGTACTGGTAGAGAGGAAGGAAAATATGGAATGGATGCATTGTAGATTAAGCCAGCGATCATTACCTGGAGGCTTTTGACCAACTGAAGACATGAAGATATGGCAGCTGGGATTCAACAATTTAACTCTGTTTTTCTCTTATAAATGCATTGGTTTTGATGAATGTCTCACATTTTTGTAAAAGCAGGGTTGAATTCACAGTCTCTGGGACTTTTTGTGTCACCTAGAGGTAAGAAGAGGCTCACCTGTGAGCCTGTTTGCCTCCAGTCAGAGCCTCTCATTTTATATTGTTTGCATGCGCCCTTCAGAACACCAATAATCCTAGTGACTTCTCACCTGTTAATTTGAGTTATGAGAAGCCCCAGGGGAAAAGAAGACTCAGTTTGCAATTCGCTGAAACCACACCTCAGACTATTTCGGCTTTTAGAATTGGGACCTCTGACCCTTAGCTTAGGTACTCAATTATACGAAGAGTCCATCTTCCAATCCCACTGGACTACTTCCACTGCCATTTACTCCATGCTTTCTCAACAGAGGCGATACTGCCCCCAAGTGGAGGAAATTGTGTTTTGGATATTAAAAAAAAAAAAAAAAAAAAAAATTCCAACAGTATTGGTGGAAGGATGGAGGAAGAATTTTTAAAAAGTCTTGTTGGGACTATATAATGGAGGAAAAAGTATATCAATCAATTAGAAAGATGTTTTTCAAAGTTATCCTTGGAGTACTTTGAAAATCACAAAGGCTTGCGAGATACCCTGGGTCTACTAGTGAAGCCTACTGCCCTCTGTAGGCCAAAGGATACTGGGACAGACAGTAGGTTCAGAAATTTAAAAACTCTGTAATCCTTTGTTGAACACCAGTTTGACAGGACCTAGGGCTGTTGGTGGAGAGAACACACACTATTCTTACTGGAAAAACCTGAGGTCAGTAAATGGCCCAACATCATTTTCTTACCTTTCTTTTTTAACCTCCCACCACAGTTGTCCAGTCATAGATCCCAACTGCAAGTTATGCTGTATGGGAAAACATTAAAACCATTCCTACTGAGTAGCTTCTGAGGGTAGAGAGCAGGCTGGAAAAAGTGGGAGGGGTAAGGAGGTGTCATTCAACTCAACATTACAGTGCAAGAGCAAAGGAGAGACATGTCTAAAATCTGACTGTTACTCAATTATAATTGTAAAATTTGAGTCAACTATTATCTTTGTGATGTTTCTAAGCACAATCTTTTTATTACCTCAATTTAAAGCAAGAGGCAATTGATAAAAATACACTAAGAAAATGGTTCATAAAGCTGTCATGATCTCTAACAAAGTGTTATAAATTTATTACTAGGTAACGTTCATTTCCATTTTATTTTCTTTAGAGAAAAGGTTAGGCTTTCTTTTTCTAAAAATAAGCTTAGTTAGTTTATTTTTAGCTTAGATATAACATAAAAACATTGAATTGATGAATTAGTATTAAATAAAACATTATTTCAGAACACCCTTTGTATGGTATGAACCCTGGTCAGAATCCTCCTCTATTTGTTGCTTATGTTCACCCACAGGTGTAGTGGGGTCGGAGAGTAGAAGGAGTTACCCAGAAATGGATGGTTAGAGTCCAACATGTACAGTTTCACCCTCATTATGTGAGCTGTCTTGAATTGTTCTGCTTTGCCAGTAAGGTGACTACAGTTTTGCCAGCGGATCCCCAAGCAGATACAAAAAGGGCTTCGGTGTTATTTTTAAAGAATGATAGGCAGAAAAATGCCCCTCAAAGGGTCTATGTCTTAATCTTTGGAACTGGTGCATATATTACTTACATGGGGAAAAGTGTTGATTAAATTGAAATGTTAAGATTAGGGTTGCTAATCAGCTAAGATTAAAACAAGGATGTGATTGTGGTTTATCATGCAGGGTACACAGTCATGACAAGCTTCCTTTGAAGTGAAAGAGGATTCAGAAGAGCAACAGCCCAAGGGATGTGACTGTGAATGACTGGACTTGAACGTGCTGGTTTTGAAGGTGGAGGAACAAAACTATGAGTCAAGAGATGCAGTCAGCCTGCAAAAGCTGGAGAAAGCAAGAAAAACAAGTCCTCCCCTAGAGGTGTCTGTGCTTAGTACACAGTGTCTGGAAAATTCATTCTCTAGATCTTAGGTTCAACATTCATACCTCTATTGCATTTTTTAAAAAAGCTCTATTTGGTTGTTGCAGGGTCTTACTATGCAGATTGGACTCATGGTGATCCTTCTGCTTTCAGTCTCCCCAGTGCTGGGATTATAGGCATGCACCACCATGCCTGGTCTTAGTCACTGGCTCAGTGTGCTCTGGTGGTGCCAGGAACTGAACCACAGTCACTGGGCTTGCCTACACTTGCCTAAGCAGGCACTTCAGTCCACTGAGCTATCTTGCCAGCCCTCAATGGCATTTTCACTATGTTATTTTTAGTGTCCTATTATGCGGGTGCCTTTGATGATGCCCTATGTAATGTTACCAATGGATCCAAATGTCATGTGCTTGTCACCTCCCCAATTCCTTGTCTGAAATGTGTATATTGTGCACTGCTTTGGGTAATTCCATATCTGCTAGTCAGGTGATTCATGAACACTTGAATAATGGGATTGGCTGAAATTGTGCATGCAGAAAGTTCAGACCTGTAACCACAAGCAGAGGAGACTCTGGATGCAATCCATTGACTCCCCTTCCCAATTGTCTCAAGGAATAGCCTGGCACAGAGAGCTCTGTTGATTTACATTCCTGTAAGTTTCACATCCAGAGGCAACAGTGGTTAAACCAATCAGTGTAAAAGACTGTACAAATAGGCTCATAACTTCATTTCCATTTCTGTCATTTTAGCCTTTTTTATTCCACTGTGCTCATTATCCTTCAAGAATGGATGCTAAAGAAAACAGAAGGAGTCACATTGTGTATGTCTTTGTTCAGTGCTTTTTCTATATTGGATGCTTCCTGGTGTGAAGTACAGAAATGTCCCACTTATACCCTCTGTCTTAGGGCTCTTCATGTGCCTCTGTACCAGACTTTCTTCACTGATTTTTCACTCTTTTCCACCCATGTTTCTGAGATGATGAAAACAGTTTTCACTACTGTGCAATCTAAATATATTTTTAATTGCTATGGTCTGAATGTGAAGTCCAAAGGTATATATAATGTATATGCACATATTATATATGAATTTATATAATTTTGTATATTTATAAAACTACAGAGATGA